>NW_003315038.1:4103717-4119382 GCF_000150825.1 Verticillium alfalfae VaMs.102
GGAGGACGTTGTCTGACGGCAGGGCGCAGAGGGCGAAAATCTCGGTCCATAGTTCGCTGGCCTCGCCCAGCGTGTAGCTCAACGCCAGGCGATCCATGCCTGCTTCCTCGTCGCTCGCGTCCATGGCGCCCAGTGTCTCCATGATGCTCTCGTATCCGACCGCCTTGCCCGTCGCCTGCGTCGCGCCCGCCTCGAGCTGCACGTGCACAATGTGCACGTTAAAAGTGGTGGGAACGTCGGCTTGGAAGTGGCACCGTACAGCCTTGAGCTGGTCGTCGTCGATGCTCGGGTTACTTGCGCCCGTCCGTCGCCCTCGACGAAGCCGCGCCCGCATATGCCGCAACCCAGGGGGAGGGTGGCCGGCGACGCAGATCGCGCAGCGACCCAAATGTCGCGCCCGCTCGACGAGCGCCCAGGAGGTGCAGCGCGTCGAGCGTCTTGCGGTCCCAGTTGAGGTCCGGCAGCAGCAGGAACCCCTCGTCGCCGGCGGCGCCCAGCGGCGTCCTGTAGATGACGTCCTCGACCTCCTTGCGGCCCTCGATGATGTTGTAGACCCAGTTCAGCCGGCCCTCGTCGCGCTTGCGCTGCATGTACGGTCGCACGTGGTCGCGGTAGATCTCGGCCGTTTCCGTGACGAGCCGGACGGGCTGCTTGCTGTACTTGGCCACGTGCGTGCTCGTGCAGGGGTAGATGAGGTTGATCTTGAGGTCGGCGAAAAAGTCGGCGTCGGCGTCGTCCGTCGGCGTCGACGGCACGATGCCGCTCCGGGCGAGGAACCAAAAGTATATGTCGTTGGCGCCCAGGTTCTTGAGGCTCGAGAGCGCCGCGGGTGTCTCGCCGAGGTAGGCCGTCGAGACGGGAAAGGGGGCACGCTCGAGTATGAGGAGCGCCGGTTTGTCGTCAATGCTACCAAGAAGACTTGATCTGCGGCCGGCCTGGTCTTTGGGGACAAAGTCAGTCAACCTTGATCGCAATCCAGATGGGGGAGGAGGAACACAGCGCGGTGACCTTGGTTGAGGAGGCGCTCTAGCTTGAACCGGGGCAGCAGGGCCTCTGCGTGGGTCTTGGCTTCGGTCATTTTGTCGAGATATGATGCCGTTGCTCTTCAGCTGCAAGGGGAATGTTGACTGTAGGAGAGCCCTGGGAGAACCTATCGCATGGTGATGATGTTGCTGGGCTCTTGTCGCCAAATTGACCTACTTCGTTTGCCCCGCAGTTTGGCAGCAGCAAGATCGCGACCCCGCGGTGGGGTCAGGGGGGTCTTGGCTTTGATCACACTTTCCTCGAGGCTACCTGACCAGGATGCTGAAGGCTTCGGCCATGCTTGAGCCATGCATCAAACGGCTTGGCAAAGCATCAGCAAGACTGTGCGTTGAAGACCTTGTGGAACACATTGAGTAAGGGAAAATAAGGTATATTTTCCAAGAAAAAGACTCCGGACCCAAATCTACGGTCATGTCTTTCTCGGCACCCAGTGCGTCAGAGATGTACTTTGAAAATCAATCAACTCCTCATCCAAGTGGCTTGGTTGTTGCGTTGGCAACCCGTTTCTTTCCCATGTCGTCCCCTCAGCTATGGCAGCGACACAATTTTGCTATGCGATCTTGGTCACCGCCCCCATTGCCTCTCCCAGCTTTTTCAAGTCCTATCCCCACCTCCCCATCATGAGCTGTTCATACCGTTGAATGGACGCTATGCTGTGTTCAATATTCCAAAGAAAAATGCAAACAAGTGACCAAGAAGCTGCGAATCATGTGAAACATGCGGTTGCGAACAGCTGCAGGCGAGGCTCGTTTGAGAATTTAAATGCCCCATCCTCGGCGGCGTCCGGCAGGCCTCGAGAAATTGCCAAGCCGAAGATACATTGCAAATAGTGCCTTCGAGCGAGCTGAGTCCCGTCGACCAGAAGCTGGGCGGCCAGCGAGCTCAAACAGCCGACCGCCTCATCATCCTCGTTGATCGATATTGAAGTTTCAGTGGAGGGATTTCCATATCCTCGACACCCTCGTCGTCGTCAGCCTCGAGCGGGCCGTTGTCAGCTTCCAACTTGACATCTGGTGAGACTACTTTGGTGGCGACGACTGGGACTGGCTTCTCCGCCACCAACATGTCATCAACCTCGAGCTTCATGGGCGATGAGGCGGGTGTCGTCCGGTCTTTGACCGGCGTCAGCTCTCGTCTCATGCTCGCTGGACGGAGAGTTCGTGCTTTGCCCGCATCGCCTGATTCTTTGAGGAGTGCAGGATCTTCCCGCTCAACTCGTGCCATCTCTTTATCAGCCAGAACCTTGCTATCTGATAGGCGTTTCTTGATCTTGCCAATCTCCTCTGTGCAGTCTCCGTCCCGAAGGAACTGGTGAGCAGCGTGCTCACACATGGACTGGACGAATTCAAGACCCTTATCCAGGTCGTCGTATGCGTCCTTTTCTTGCTCTCCGAGAAGACCACCGGGAGAGTTTCGAGAATATGGCGAGGAACCAGGAAGGCGAGGTCCACCGCCCATTCGTCGTGTGCTCATATACCTGAGTGAGGGCAGAGGATCGTTGTTCTCGCCATCGGCTGCGGACCCTGGCTTGAGTTCACCCATACCGTCCTCGTCATCCTCCGGTGACTGGAGCTCGGCGAGCCGTCGGATCTGAGCCACCTTGGCTGCCATTTTGGCTTTTCGCATCAGGTTACGGCTAGCGGACACAAATTTGACCAGCTCCTCGAAGAAGCTTTGCACGTAGCTGTCGTAGTAGACGATAATCATGGTGCGGGTTCGGTACTTTGCTGGAGCGTTATCGGCAGAAATGATCGAGTCGGTGCGATGTCGCTTTTTGACCTGGGCTCTGGCCCGAGCCTGGGCGACGGCTACGGCCTGCTGCGTCTGTCGCTGGATGGCCGATGGGGTGCTGCTGCCATTTGGGCTCGGCGGTTGTGCTGCGTCCTGCTTGTCCTCTCGTGGTGGCGTCGTTTCCCTCGCATCGCCGACTTGATCGGCGTCACGAGAAACATCGGCATCCGCCACGTCCTTGGGCTTCAAAGACTCGGTGGATCCACGGTTCTTGATAGACTTGTTCGAACTGACACCCAATGCCGCGAGCTCGGCTTGCCGTTGGTCAATCTGGGTACCGAGGTCGTCGAGTCGCTTGAGCCAGTCGGGCACGTTGGCGATGATATTCTTGAGGGCGTCCATGGTTAATGCCCTTGGATCGTCCCTAGCTCGTGGGGTCGCCGTTGTGGTGGTGTGGGGGGAGGTCGTTAGGTGAGTGCCAACCTAACGCCTCGAGTCGGAAGAAGGTCGGGCGGGACGAATTCGAACCAGTACAGAGGTTGGCTGATGATCGAGTCGGATTGACCAGGAGGACCGCAACAGAGGATTCGTAGGAGGTTGTTGATACCGGGTAAGATTGGTGCTGCAGGTGCTGACGCTGGAAGAAGTGAACTATGTCGAAAGAAACGAGGTCGGGATCGTCAGGATCATGGGTGAGGCATGACGCGGGTTTGTCGCTGGCACAGATTTGCTGGAAGGACGAGGTGTCTCTGCTTGTGAAGGATATTGTGCTGTGAGACAGTATGGCGGACGGACGACGGGATGCACAGGGGCACTACTGTCAAGTGTCGTTAGGTATATACGACCCAACGCAATGAACCTCGCTGGGGAGATTGAGAGGCGAGGGCTCGTTGCGAGGTGGATCGCTCGTTGCGTCAGTGCTGATCAATGGAGCGGACGCTTGCTGGTCCTTGTTGTCAGATTCGGGCAGCAAAGAACCAGTGGTGTTTGCGCAAACGTGTCTGTCCGTGTCGGACTCGTGGAAGAAGAAAAGTTGTGGGCAGGTTTAGGTGAGAGGAGAGATGGTGCCGGACAGAGAGTGCATCAAAATCAAGGACTTGCCCTTCTGCCCTTCTCTAAATCGGGCGCCGGCGCCAGTACTTTAGTTGCTCGCACCCGTCTGTGGAGTGGACCGCCGACTGGAGTGGACGGGAGGGCAGGGATAGGATGGGGATGGGATGGGCGTTGGACCTGGAGTCAACGGGGACGGCCGGGGCAGGGATGCTGCTTTGCTGGCGGCGGGGCTCCGGGGCCTTCTCAGGAGTCGCCAGGACTGAGAGGGCGCTTGTCCTGTCAGAAATGGTTGGGGGGGGAAGAGGTGGTCAAGCTATGGCCAAAGGGCCACACTAATGCCGCTCGGGACGGTTCCCTTGCGCTTGCCTTGCCCTGCCCACTTGCCCGCCTACTGCCCGCGCCGTGCCTCCCCCCATTCGTGGCCTGCCTACATCGCTCTTGGCCGTCGTGTGCTTCCATCACCTCGTGAGGGGTGTTAGCACAGTGTGGACTGGGTAGTTCCCAAGGCACTTAGGTAGGTAGGTACCCAAGGTAGGTGACGACAGGTACTTTTGCATTTGAATACGTGGCGTGTGAGGCCTGGAGTACCTACCCGTAGCAGGTGATACATCCGGATAGTGGGACACGCAATCAGGGTCCGATGACGATGCCCAGGTCAGCATCAGTAACAGCATGAGCGTGAGGAATGTGTCTTCCGTTGGAGCTGGTCTCTGACGAAAACTCTTTTTCTTTCGGTTCCCCGATTTATTTCGCATCCTGCTACTTCTTCAGCGTCTTGCTCGCTTGCTGAGCAAATTAACCACTCTGCCGCCCGTTGCAACATGGGACACTAATATCGAGGATCGACAAGGCGGTTTGAAGTGCTGCACGCCACCGCATCTCAACTTGGAAGCTTCGTCGAACACAGTACGGGAGCAGTGGAGTACGGCCAATGAACGGCAGGTGGAAGGATGGTGGGTGGGAAGGGGAAGGGCCTACCCTGGGTAGTAACCGGCCAATGCGCCCGCGGAGAGGGAAGCAAGACCACCCGCGTTTGCAATCACGACGGTCCTCATAAGGTCAAGCTGTCGACCTGTTTGTTAATGGTCCCGGTAAGTCAATAAAAGAGAACACAGAAATAGGCAGGAGTGGGTGTTTGTGTGTGTCAAGCGTCGAGGCTGAGAGGATGGGTGGGCATGCACAGTCTTCACAGCCAACGCAACAAGGCACCTAGGTACCTAGAGAAACTCCTGCGAAAGGAGGCAGGCGTACAGGTAAAAGAGAGAAAGAGAGACCACCCCGGCCCATGTCTCACCAGCATCGTCTCGCCCAGCGTCCCTCCCCCATTTCTGCCCCTCCCCTGTTCCTCCCCTGACCAGAGCCGAAAAGGTACATTGGTTAGGCATCCCGCTTCATTCGAGAAACCCCCAGGACCCTGAACATGGTCTGTCCATGACCGGTCGGCCTGACATCCTGATTGCTGAGTTCTCTTCCTCCCGTGTCCTGCCTCGTATGGCCCCCCTCCTTCTCCCCCCTGATCGCTCCCCCAACACGATCCAGAAGTCTCGTGACGATGACCAGAGACAAGGGGCCGCGCCGCTTCGACAGCTTGTCTTCCGCTGCGATGCATCCAGAAAGTCAATCAAATTCGACCAGGCCAGCCCTCGGGTGTGGCTGGAGCCAGAGGTGACGCCCCTCGCCGCCTCCTAGCCTCTTCAGTCCTGACGACTTCTTCCGGCAATCTCGGAAACATTGGAACCGACTGTCGAGATGATCATGACTGGCCCTAGACGTCTGCAGCCGGGCAGGTAAGTCAGCGTGCGCAGTGCCAGATCAGACGCCAGAACAATCAGACTGATGCCTCGCATTTCATCGCCCATCTCGGATAATTGCCATGTCGTGCCTCGCTTGTGGCCTACCACCTGCCAAGTGCTGGACGATGACAAGGCCTCTTTCCCTCTTCACTCCACCCCAACACCCGACCCCCCCATGTCGGCCAGTTTGCCGTGTTTGGCTGGATACAGACCGCTCCCACGTTGGCGCATCCCCGTACCGCTGCAGCCACGTTGCCAGCCTGTCACGACGCCGTACAGACGAAGGAAGCCCGCCGCCGCAAGGCCACATGAATCGTCGTCCATCGGTCAGTGGCACCATCGCTCCAACGTCCGCGCGCGAGGTACACAGCACTGAGCATGGAGAAATCGCCGTTCAGCCGACAACGTTGCCCAAAATTGTCAATGTGCGCCAACCCAGCCTGCTCGTTCGCTGCCATGGCGAGCATGGCATCAAGCCAAGGACACATTACACACAGGACGGCAATTCTTGACAACCCGGCATCTCCCCGCTTCATCCGCCAACCCGTGCGTGACGCAGCCCGTTGTCACATTCTCTCGTTGTGAAATCACCACTAACGTGCTGTCTGTAGTGCCTGGCGAATGATGGGCAGGGCATCCGTTGGCTGCTCGCAAGCGCTTGCGTTTTGATGACCAGCCACTCCACTATATCGATCGTCGTGCATTGACATGGCATCGCCGTGCATTCAAGAAACACTGGCGTCCGAAGAAGCCCCCGATGACAAGACATGGCTCTTCGTCGCTCCGTCTCAGCCAACGGTTTGCCTACCTTCAACAATGCCCTACATAGTCACTGAGTACAATCAGAAAATTGCCAAGGCCGGCCCCGCGCACTGATAATACTCCTCGGCCTCCTCGGCAGACGATATAAGGAAATGAAGCGTCGGCAACACGAAGCTTTTGTGTGCGAAGAAGAGCACGCGGGTAGGAACACTAAAATGCCGGCGCTGGCGCGAAGCCTGATGATCGCCCTGCCCACTGCCGAGCCACCCTGGCTAATTGGTTCACGCCATGTTACGACTCTTGCCCAAGCCTTTTTTTTTTAGGCCGCAAGCAAAGGCTATCCATATACGGTAGGATGTCCACTAGCAGGAGCTACAGGGTGTGACCCTCAATTGTTTGACCCCGATTCGAAATGCCCGAGTCACGATGGGACAGTGTGCCTATCAACAGCACAGCCGTTTGACATTTTCAAATTCTGGCGGAACTCCGGTTCTCTTGTACCGTGATATGCCAACCCACGCATGACTCTGCTTCCACGACACGTGCTATCGAGCGAACCTGAGCTCGTCTGCATATTCTTGGCTCCTCCACCTCGGAGCATACTTCGAGTGGCTGAGCCTGGGCCTCTCTCCAGTCGTGTTATGTTACTTTCTTTCACTCCTGGTGCTATCAGGACAGGTTTCCTGTATTTCCGGGATGCGCTGTCTTCCTTTTGTCCGCTATTCGAGCTTGGGTGCATAGAATGGCCTAAGCTTTTCTTTTGTCTTGAGGACAACCCTCCAAAAACCAACTTCTCAGGGACCTCGGTTCTAAACACCGAGTCATAATGGCTGTACTTCACGACGGAGTGGCAAGTTAATGTAGCATGTCAAGCACTTCAGTCCGATCGATGCTCGGTCAATATCAGCCGACATTTGCATCGGCTTTCTCACTCCTGCGAAATCCCGGATCTAGATACGCCGAATATACTTCTCTATCAGGAACGATCAGCATCGCATCCCTCATCTAGGTGGTTTCAGAACCTTGACGACTTCAACAGTACTTTCCACCAGCACGGGATCACCATCTTCGATCAGCGCGAGTGTTACTTCTCCAACAGCCCTGGTCAGGATCAGTCATGCACCGAACGATAATATTGCGGTGCCTGATTCTGCGTGATCTGTAGCGGAGTTGTACCGCTTCACAAGGCCAACTTGCCAACTGCTCGAGCGAAGCATCATGCTCAGCACTGGTCAAGCAACCGCAACAGCACAAACGACGGTGCACGGTGGCCATTATAGCGCGACACCGTCTCCAGACTCGCATGCTCGGTACCTGCAAGATTGGAGTACATCACACGCTTAACAAAGCTTGTTGCACCAGCTCGATTCTCTGTTCACTTGCCATTTTGGGCCCAGAACAGCATTGTTCAACGTCAGCCTTGAATCGGTAACGCAAAACCGCCGCATGTGCATCTGAACTGTGATCGCCTCATGTCTGAGACACACATTTATGTACGTCGAGAAAAATATGTAGCACTGCTGACATGACTCGAAGTCAAGCTGAACATCAAACAACAGGCTGCGCCTGTGAGTTGCTCGCTTCGGAACGGCGTCAGACAGCCACGGACGACATGATGAAATCATCATGGCAGTCCAGTGCCCCAATTGAAGTCCTGTCGCTTTGATCGGCCCTTTCCCTCCAACATCAGAGACACACCTCACATCTGACATTTGAGCCTGAAGC
The DNA here is from genome assembly GCF_000150825.1 of Verticillium alfalfae VaMs.102. Taxonomy (NCBI): domain Eukaryota; kingdom Fungi; phylum Ascomycota; class Sordariomycetes; order Glomerellales; family Plectosphaerellaceae; genus Verticillium; species Verticillium alfalfae. The sequence continues at coordinate 4,111,826 of NW_003315038.1, forward strand.
TTGCGCGTCTTTGCCCACTTGACAAGTCTGGTGCTCCCTGTGGCTAAGCTTGAAACGGCGCTTCCTCTGGTGATGCCGCTGATGTGCCAAGATCCACCAGCAGATTGAATGCGACAGATCACGGAGATTGAGACGTTGCAAGAGGCTTGAAAATGGACGCTTGCGGACGGAAGCGAAAGAAAACACAAAATAACACGTGGAAGTGAAAAGTGGCCACGGAAGGGCCGGGGTCAGTCAAACCCTGACTGACAGCCAACATCAAAGGTGCCACCAACCGGGCGGGGGCTGGATTCAGGCCGCTCCCTGCGACAGCCCGTTTCTTTTTCTTGGAGCGTTGACCTGACCAACACGACTTAAGAAGACACAGTGGGATTTACGTCTTCGGTTTCGCTTATGCGAGCCAACATACATACTCCTCTCTCAGGTCACATTTCCTTTTGGAACGTATCAGATGTCATTATGATGCCTCAAGAACGTTGTCGACCTCGCGGGCCAGGTTAGATCCTCCATGCGCCAGGCGATGAGACGTCTTCTAGCTCCGGTCTGACGAACGAATGTGGGCATTCATGTCCCCCGGGGAAGAGACGCCCTTCGATCCGGGCGGAGACCCTCCCAGCACATCCTTTCATCAGTCAGCGGAAGGGGGGGGGAGGGAGGTTGGGGCACGGGAGAAGCGGATTGATGACGAGGCTAGCAGGGCTGCCATGTGCGAGAGGGAACAACCCCCACTAATCGGGGTTCCCTTGGCCGCTTGGCCTTTCGGCTGAGGACACGAAAGGGCAGGGCAGGCAGGGGAAAGAGCGCCTGTTTCTTTCGCGCGTGAAACTTGGAAGCCTCGTCAGTCCTTGCTTCTGTTTGGTCCGTTCGGGACAGGGATTCACGCTGTGTACCATAGTGTTGGTTGACGGAGGGGACTTATGGAGCTGAGTGTGGCCCACGAGCGTTTGTTCGGAGAGCGAGGGCCAAGCCAATCTTGCGGCGGTGTCCATGCGGTCCTGCTGGTCACGAGGACTGCTTCCCTTCCTTCACTCGCTACCCGACATTGGGCGGTGCCTGTTTCTACTCCATCGGGGACCGGTGAGGGGATGGACCAAGGGGGCGTATGAGCGATTACCTTCCTACTCGTCATCTTACGGCGACATCATCGGCATCAGGACGCAAGTAAGCACGCGGCATGCGGGATGGGCCGGTGATCGGTCGGGCTGACACTGCTGCCATCTTTGAAATTCAGCGTCGCATCGCATTAATTGACTTCGCACATGTGTGGCTGCTTCCTCCCTCCTCTATATTCTGCAGTCATCAGCTACAGCGGCTGGGGAGTCCTCCCCAGCCAAGGAGGGTAGCGTTCCGTGTGAAATCGTGATGAGATGCTGCACACGCCGTGATTGAGGGCACATGCAAACACGGCAGGCAATGCGCTTAGGCTCCAATCATCTGTCCTCTCCATCACGGCCACACCTCCACCTTCTCCCAGTCGCCCTCGCGGATGGCCCCTGGTACTGTGTCACCACCGGCGTCGTCGTTGACGCCGCCCATACGACGGTACAACCACCGCCGCCCCCTCTTGGGGTCGCTCAGGTCCACGCGGTCCACCTCGTCCGGCACAACGACGACGACGCGAAAGTTGGCCCTCGCCACCTCGTCCTCGAGATCCGTAACGACCTGCCCGAGACCCTCGCCCTCGACCGGCGGCCCGGCCGCGACGGGCGTCCCGGAAGGCGGGTTGCGAAACGTCCCGCGCATGACGGGGCTCAGATTCCCAAAATGCGCCGTCACCTCGCGCGAGAAGCTCCAGCCGTGGGCGTCGTCGCTGTCACCCTCGCCCGTGCGCCGCATCTCGCGCAGCAGCCTCGCCGTCAGCGCCGCATCGCCATCGGCGTCGCGCGGCAGCACGTACGCGACGCCGCGGACGCGCCACTGCGTCGCCGGCTCGCGCGCCCAAAAGACGGCCTCGACCGGGTGGCCGGCCGCGAGGTCGGGCGTCTTGTGCATGCGCGCGTCCGTCGTCAGCGTCAGGAGGTCCGACTCGTACGCGGGCGGGTTCAGCGGCGCCTCGTTCTTGGGGTTCACGGGCAGCGAGGCGAAGAGGCCGCGGTGGATGCAGGTGCGGGCGCGCGGGACGAGGCCGGGACCGCTGCCGCTGCTGCTGTTGCTGTGGAGCGTCGCGAGGGTGAATTCCGGCGCCGCCATTGTGTTGATGTGTTCGAGAAAGAGGGAGCGCCATGGTGCCGGGGCGCTGCTTGTCGCGGCGCCGGCGCCGGCGGCTGACGACGACGACGACATTGTGCGGGCGAGGTGGGCGATGCGCTGGGCGGGTGCTGCGGCGGTGAGTGATGAGGCGCCAGGCTTCATGTGAGGTCAGTGTAACGAGCTGGCTATGGTGATGATGGTGATGATGATAATGGCTGGGAAAGGTAGGCGAGAGAGGAGTTGCGGCGAGCCTGCATGTTTAAAGCCTCAGCCCCAACGGGGTCACAACCGTCGATGATTCATCATCATGACCATCATCAACATTACGAGTCCATTTTTTTTGACGCGCACGCCCGCCCCAACCTCGAAGACCCAAACTCATATTCTGGAATGGTCAGGTTCAATTGTGTACATGCAACTGGAAACCCTTCTCATTATTCGGCGAGTGTAGATGCCTGCTCGCGTCGCTTCGTCCTCCAGGGAAATCCGGCATGTAATCCGCGATGACATCGTGTGTCCATAAAATAAATAACCAATACTAGAGTCGCCGCTCGTTGCGCCCCCGAGTCAAAATATGCGTGTGTATCGTACATGCTCGGTTTGTGAGCAGCGTCTACCTCTTCCCATCAGCGGACGTCCTCGAAGCACCCTCCGCCACGGAGCCGGTCTCCTCGTCGTACGCCGGCGGCACGCTGCCATCCTCGGTAGTGTATCCCGGCAACGAGGCCGTCACGGAGATGGCCCTCGCCCGCCCGATGACTCGCCCGACACGCAACGCCATGTCTCGTAGCGCCGCTAGGTCCATCTCCATCGTAGTGCTACCCTCGCTGCTGCCTTCGCTCCGCTCGCTGCCGGTGTCCGAATCGCCCGAGTCGGATCCCGCGTAACCGGACTCGGAGCCCTCGGTGCCAACGAGCGTGATGCTCTCCGCGTCCCTGTCACGCGCGAAGGAGAAGGACTGAGCCCGCGAAGAGGCTCGTGATGGGCAACGGACGGAATCCGTGTCACTTCCCACAACGAATGTCTGCGCTTCTAGGTCGGTAGCGACCATGCGATGAGACTCGGCATCTCTTTCTTTACTTTCTGGGGCGCGAACAAATAATTTTCTAATAAAAGCAATTGCCTGGTGGCGTCTGTTCGACGAGGCAGTCTGTTGATCGACCTTCTCCTCGTCAACTTCGGTCTCACTAGTGCGGAAGACGCGGTTGATGAAGCTGAAGAAAGCGAGCCTGAATTCTGCGCGACGCTGCTCCTTCGCGGCACGTCGAGAGGCCCACCGGGCGGCGCGAGCACGCCAGCGGGCTTGTCGGCGGGCGTCACGGGCTGCCTCGCGCTCTGAACGGGGGAAGCAAGCTTTGCGGACGACTCCAATAAGGAAGAAGGTTAAAAGAATACCAGAGACGGCGAGGGCTATGGTGGGAGTTTGGGAAGTAGACTGCATTTGTTAGGACATGAACGAAAGAAAAGGCCAGGCCGAAAAGTGATAGGAGACTCACAGAAGGAACGGAGGGTGCGAGAATGCTGGGAACATTGGCGGTGCCGGACATCATGGTGATGAATTGATCGTCGGTATCGACGAGTGGGTGTTCAGCCTTGTGGCCAGGCTGGGCAATGGACTGAATAGTGGCACCCCCGTCTTCGGCGTCACTTGGTACATCCGTGGACTCGTTTGGATCGACTTCGTCGGCCCCCGAGCCCGTATCACTCTTCGTCCCATCTTTACAAGGGCGGAACACGTTGGTGAAGACCTTTTTGACGCTGGTGACAACGTCGCCGACAGCACACTTGAACCCGCTGCAGACCTCTTCGGGCAGCGCGGTGGGCGTCCCAAGTTGCGACGGGCTGTCTACGCCCAGAATCTCAAGAGCACCAGAGGGGCTGAGAGCATAGCGAATCACCATGTCCAACTCGCCGACGTTGACGTGCAGAGTTTCGTAGTCTTCTTCATCTTCGTGGCAGGTGTAGGTCCAGGTCGCGTCCGGTTGATTCGGAAAGGCGATAGTCGGAGGCACATCTGTACACGACTGGCTCTGAGGGGTGAGTACGAGGTTGAGAATCTGTACATGTCATGTGAGATAAGTTCCGAGACACACAAGTCAAGTCGGGACGAGGGGCGACAGCGTACGCTATTCTGGTATCCGGGGGTGGCGGGGTTGTTGTACACAATCCAGGCGGACTGCGGGCCGGGTGCTTGTATGTGTCAACTCATGAACAACTTGACAGCTCATTACGGGACATACATTGCCAGTCGGTGGAGTCGGGAGAAGAGCCCCGGACGGCGAGAGGCAGGCCGAGGCCGAGGGCGGCGGAGGGGCGCATCGTCTTCCTCTTTCTTTGCGTTCTCTAACTCTTAGTTCTTTCTATCGCCAACAACGGGACCATAGATGCCTGAATGAAAGGATGACCACGAAGGAAAGGAAGGAAACGTGGGCCGTTCGCTAGGCAGTCGTGGGTCTGTCGGAGCCCAGTGGAAGACTGAGGCTTGTCGTCGTGGCAAGAAGAGGGGGGAGAGGAAGGGGAAACGGCGGACGGAGGAAAAGAAGGACGAATAGCAGGTTTTTGGGTGTGGGCGCGTGTGCTGGACCTTGGGCAATTGACGAGGAACGGAATCTGGGGTTCGCTAGCATGGGCGAGTGATGCGATGAATGGAGGGTGGTGTGCGCGCTTCGTTTATTCTGTTGCCTGGCGTTGGCGCCTCGCTACGCTGCGTCGGAGGGGCGTAAGCACGGCAGAGGGTGCCGGGGGTTCTTCAGCCCGCCCGTGGCTCTGAATGTTGGGTAATCGTCCTGCTTGAAATCTCGATGTGTTGAGTCTGTCTGCCCCTTGTTAGGCGTATGGTAGGTAGCCAAGGGTAAAGACCGATTTTCAACAGTACGCTCTCATGGAAGCGAGGTCGGACGAAGTATCTAGATCGAGGGACAAAGGTGGCAGGCTCGATCGCACAGCGGGTAGGCTGGAATGAGGCAGGCACAACAGGACAGATCGACTTCCTGCGCTGTGGCAGCAAAGCACACCACGGCAGGCATGGAGCAGCGCTGCGCCTTCCCGCAACGTCTCCCTCCTCCTCCCAGCAGCCAAGTTCTCCAATGAGGGGTCACCCGGGCTGACGCCGTTGAAGGCTCAGCCCCGCCCGGCCTCGGCGTGCCGCCCAATCGGTCCCGCGCTGAGCTCGGTGTTTCGAGGTTGAGGTGCCTTGGCTGTGTCGTCATGTGGGGGCTCCCGTCTCCTGTCCAAATGCTCGTCGAAAAAGCTATCGTGGGCTGTTGATCTGTACAGGTATAGCAGGAATTCATCCGCCAGCTGGTGCGTGGCTCGGCCGAAAGGTTGTAGAACCCGGTATGATAGTTTGCACGTAGTTCGACAACGTCCTGCAAGTCTGCACGATCAGGACAGGCTAACCCAAGACAAAAGTTCCACAGCCGCCGCAGGTCTCCATCGCTGCGGAGGAGCTCACGATAGACAAGCTGTGACAGGGGCTGCAGTGAATGTGGCACGGAAAATCTCGGTCGACTTACTTCGTAGTTGTTTCGTTGCACAATGCCCAATTCCACCTGCGAAGGCTTCGGCGAGGCTTCTGACTTGCCTACAGCCAGGTTTCCGGTTCTGTCACTCTCTTGCACACCACACCGGCCGGAGAGTTCAAAGGTTGAGCCAGGTGTCACGGGCGGCACAGCAATCTATTGCATGGGTTGAAAGTACCTGTCGTTGAGCTAACCCGAAACGTTGGTGACAGCAGTCGCTGCTAGAATAGCCAGGGCATTGTGTGGTAGGGGAGCAATCGTCAGAGTCAACGGGCGTCCGATTGTTCATCTCGCGATGTGCCTGAAGGGCTTTTCCATGACCGCAATGGCCACACATTGAGATCCATAACACAACAATATAGCTCAAGATGACTGCAAATTTCCACCTTACAAAGTATTCAGCCAAAGTGCCATCCGGGCTTTTCCGTCCCGCGTGCCAGATTAACATACACAAATCTCGCGCCGGAGAATCATTCCTTCAACGCCCATACATAAGAAGATTATTCATTATCATGATCCGCCGGTCCGTCCAGTTCCACAACACTCCGTTTATGCGACGGCCAATTTTCTCGTCCGAGGAAAGTACTCTCCGTCCTCGATAGTCGTCAGCGCGGCCGGTGCCCCCGGCGTGCGCACTCTCGAGCTGTTGGGCGAAGCAGGCGAAGCCCGGTTCCCAGCCGTGCCGACGGTCGAAATCTCAGGGCTGCCGCTGCGGTTGCGGCCACGCGAGCCCTTCATCATGAGGAATCCGCCGTCGGCGCCCCCGCCGCTCGGGCTGCGGTGATGGTGTCGCTGGCGGTCCGGCAGCTCGAGGCGCGAGTTGATCATGGTCCAGCGGTCATCGTCTGTGGAAGACCCGAGCCGCCAGCCACCTATTCCCTCGAAGTCTCGGTCAAGACCTGTGCTCGGCAAGAGGGAGAGGGTCGTGGGTGGCGCATCTGGGGTCGTCGCGCCATGGGACATCGAAGGGCGGCGGGAGCGAGGTCGGCGGTGCGGGGTGCGGGTGAAGCTGAGGGTGCGAGATGTCGTCGTCAGGACGGGCGACACGGAGCGGGAGGACGAGTTCGAAAGGGTTGCGGGCGTCTTGGCGGCGGGGAGGGCTTGGTGGCCCATCCGCTGGTGGGGGAGACGGCGAAGGTTGAGGTAGGAGGGGAGTAGGGTCAGGGCGAGGTCGAGATATACGAGGACGACGCGGAAGAGCAGGACAGTGAAGGCGACAGTCGTTGTGATGCCTGCGAAGATGGCGAGGGGCACGGTGAAAAGAAAGAGGAAGGGGACTATGAAGGCGTAGACGGGATTGAGCAGGGCCATGGTGGGCTGTCTAAGGACGATGCCGTGCTGCCGAGTGATGGCCCAGGTGTCGCTCGCTCTTGGTTACAGTCAGGGCTACCAGTCGATGGGCTGACGCGAGTGTGTCAGCCAGCCTGGGACATGCCGTAGGTCGCAGGTCGTTTCTCGGGGTTGCTTCAATCAGTGGCGGTTGGTGGTTGTCGCTGGGGGTGGAGGGGCAATGGACAGTGCAGCTCGAACGTCGTGACCACGTCCTACGACATTGGAATGTCCTGCGACGAAGCGTCGACGCGATGCTAAGGAGGTGAGAACCGACAACAGAGCACAAGAGTCGGAATGGTGTCGAGAGACTCGGAGATGGTGGACGGAGGAGGGGGGCTCCCAGCTGCTTATCAGAGGCAGTCTGTCTGGGTTGACACGGAAGAGTCGCTGATGGTGGTGCAATGGTGGTGTGCTCGGGGCGAGAAGGGTGCAGTGGTGCAGCGGTGCAGAGGTGCCGAGTGGTCTGTCACATGTTAGTGCCGGTTTCCTGCTCTCCCGCCTGCATGTTGCGACG
>NW_003315038.1:4119482-4130718 GCF_000150825.1 Verticillium alfalfae VaMs.102
TCGGCGCCATCAACCAGGGCCCAGTACAGACTTGGACGAGTTGATTGGTGTGGGGAGCCATCCTCCAGACTGTGAGCCGTCCATGGTGTTGCATCTCGCATCGCCCAAGAGGCTCTAGAGGTGATTGGGAAAGCGCTGCAGATCCAGGGATCGCAAGAATCGCCCCTCTTTGCCTTGCCAGTATGGGCTGGAATGGCCTTCCCATCCCGGCGCCTGGGGATTTGCAAACCCCTGGTCTTGCCATCTCTGTCGTGCTTTTCCTTCCTCCTCCGCCTTCGAAGCGACGCAAGCAGACGAGCGATGAGAAGGTGATGCATCGGCTTGTCGAGGACCTGTGGCAGACCAACCAAGCTCTCCACGTCCCTGTCAAAGCTCGTGACAGTGAGACACTGCTAACCGCATTCCCACCAGCATCTGAGACCTACCAGACTGGTTGGTTCTGTCTCTCTCTCTCTCTCGGTTTGCCCCCAGAAACAAAGCTTTTCAGGGGACCTTGTGCAAAGGTAGTAGAGCAGAGACCGTGACGCGCGAAAGAAGGCTGAGCGCCGGGGTGAACCTTAAATCCTGGGGAGACTGGCGGAGTGGATAGCAGCCGTACGTTCGACAGGCGTAGGACTACAGTTTGGTCCATCGTCTGGACCTCCGTGAGGAGCCAAGGGGGATGCTTAGAATACAGACAGAGAGAGACCTTCCGTTGGCTGTCATTTCGTCCATTCAGTTCCTGCCTAGTACCATCTCGTTGGCTTACTTGCTGTGGCACTAACAGGGCAGGCAGGCATTTTGCTGCTCTTGCCCCGCAAGCTGACATCTTATCGGACAGAATGCCCCGCATCCACAAGCCCCTCCATCTGTAGCAACAGCAGGCAGTGACGATGATGATGCGAGGAGTCAACATTGACATCATCCGCCCATGAGCATTACGTGAAGCCTCAGCCAGCCATTGCTGTCAACACTGTAGACGTTACCAAAGAAGAAGCCAATCATCGTTTTCCTTGGGCAGTAGTTTCGGCCTTCCCATCATTCATTGCGTACGAGCAAATCGCAGTCAACCGCCCGCCATGTGCCAGGATTACGATCATGGCGATAGCTCAGAGGCGGCCACCGCGGCCCCGGGCCACGATGCAGCACCTTTCCCGTGGCAAGTTGGTGTCTACGATGCTCATTGTCATCCCACAGATATAATGGCTTCTCTCGAGCGCATACAGCACATGCAAGCTGCTGCACTGACCGTCATGGCTACGCGTTCGCAGGACCAAGCCCTCCTTGTCGATCTCGCCGCATCGCCGTTGGCCATTCGCGACCCGGAGAGCCTCGGCAGTGTCCTAGGGGCCAGAAGCCCCAGGAACACCGGTCGAGTGATCCCCTCCTTCGGCTGGCACCCCTGGTTCTCCCACCAGCTTTATGATGACTCGGTCCCTGAGGGTGAGCGAACCTACAATCCCGGCGGCAGCAGCTCCGAAACGGACCTCCGGGAGGCAAAGCACGAACACTATGCCGCCGTCCTCTCTCCGTCACCTGCGCCTACGGATACGGCTTTCCTCGACTCGCTGCCCACGCCGACACCGCTGTCTGCCTACATCGCCACAACTGAGGCCCGGTTGAAGGACAACCCCCTCGCCCTGGTGGGTGAGATCGGCCTCGACAAGGCCTTCCGCCTGCCGCAGGCTTTTGACGACGAGACGCGCGCCGCACGAGACTCGGCACTGACGCCGGGCGGACGTGAGGGTCGCATGCTCAGCCCCCAGCACGTGAGGATGAACCACCAAACAGTTGTCTTGAAGGCGCAGCTCGCCCTCGCAGGGTCTCTGGGGAGGGCCGTCAGTGTACATGGGGTGCAGGCGCACGGGGTGCTGCATGACACGTTGGCGGCGAGCTGGAAGGGGCATGAGAAGGAGGTGCTGAGTCGGCGGCAGAAGCGGAGGATTGCTGAGGGCGCTGAAGACTTCTCTTCGTCTTCTGACGAGGACGAGGACGGGGACGAGGACGAGGACGAAGGAAGCAGCGATGTGAAGGAGACGAAGAAGAAGAAAAAGAAGAAGAACGGAGATGCCGGTGGAAAGCCGTTCCCGCCGAGGATATGCTTGCACTCGTTCTCAGGGCCAGCGCAGGTGATGCGACAGTACCTGCACGCAGCGATCCCGGCGCGCATCTTCTTTTCATTCTCGTGGGCTGTCAATCTGGGGACGGGGGACTTAGATAAACTGTGTGAGGTTGTCAAGCTCTGCCCCGATGACCAAATACTTGTGGAGAGCGACTTGCACATGGCAGGCGATGAGATGGACGATATGCTCCAGGCCATGTACCGCAAGGTGTGTGAGATCAAGGGGTGGGATTTGGAGGAAGGGGTGAAGCGGATAGGGGAAAACTACAAGGAGTTCATCATTGGCTAACTTCATCCCATCCATATCGCGTAGCGGAGGGAGGAGTTGTTGAAGAGCTCAGCGTGCAGCGTCGCATTCGGGGTTGAAGCGTGGTACTCAAGTAGCCCATTACACAGGTGTGTGTTCGTCAACAGCAGCAAATCTCAATGATGGGCGGCATAGCAGAAACATGCCAACCTGGTGCTGTCACGCAAGCGGCTAAAAGTCTCGTTCCGTGCTCCATGACCAGCTGATCTAGGTAGGGAGCTTATGCGCCGTCATCGACGCCTCGAGTCATGCTGATGGTCAAGTGTTTTGGATGTTAATGTGGCTGTTGCTCTCAGTGCACGGCCACTACTTGACTTGGCGACGGGAGAAAAGTCCTGTGGGGTTGATTGGGTTGATGCTGCCTTCCAGCTACAGTCACTTGGAGGAAAAGAAGGAACGATTGACTTGTTCAGAAGAAAGTCCACGGTCAAAACACCACCAACAGCCAGCACCATCAACATCTTGAGTCCATCAGTCAGCGTCTAGATGGCGACGAAAAATCCCACCCAGGTCACCATGACGAGGGGGCCAGGGACCAAAATCCCCTTCACAGCCACTGTGGACGGCTGCTAACAGCGTATGGCTCCAGCCTAGTAGATCGCGCGCTTCTTCCGACAAGTACCGGCCCTGGTTTTCGGCATCCTCTCTTCAGTTTAGGTCGGGTCCAGCTCCATCCAGCTTGCAGCTCGCAGCTCAATCGAGCCTCCCAGGTTTAGTCCCCCAGTCCCATCCCAAATGCAGCACATTTTCGTCACTGGTCTCCATTTCAATCTCTATCGGCAGTGCCCCTCTCAGGCTGTTCCTCCTCCTTTTTACCCATTATTCCCACATACTTTCCTGCATCTGCCACAATCGCCAGTTTATTCCCAGGGCGAGCTTCCCCAGCCAGCCAGCCAAGCCGGCACCCACAGTGCACGAGCCCACGACGAGCATCTCGTGTTTATTCCCGGCGGCCTCAACCAGCTTGTCATACTCATTCGGACCGCTCAGCCCTACGACAATCCTGCACGGCGGCCCAGCAAAAGCACGGCGTGGCATCCCGGTCAGCGATTTCGGCGGACAGGAGGCCGACCATTGGAGGGGCCGCAAGCCGATCATCACGAAGCGCGGCGACCACGAGCCGCCGGATGTCGTGGTCAAAGTTTGCAGAACCACACGCCAATGGCATCGTCACTCACGAACGGTCAGCCGCAACAGCAGCAGCAGCTGGCTGCTGTGAACGTCTACCCATCACCAGCCTCGACTTTTGGCGGACGGCCACAGGCGTCGCCACACGAGCAGCAGCAGCAGCAGCACCGCGCGACTGAGCTGAAGCGCGAGCAAGAGGCCGTTCCTGCATATGGCCATGAGTCCCTCGTCGCCAGCCCGGAGGACCAGGCGAGCCCTGACGGACCGGCGAAAAAGAAGCAGAAGCGTAACAAGCCAACGCTGAGCTGTCGCGAATGCGTTGACAGAAAGACAAAGGTACGACTTGGTTTGCCGATCTACGTCCGATGAAGTGAGCGCGGCTTGAGTTGTGGTGAGCTCGCCATGTGCGCTCTGTTGACTCATTGCCGTCTCATTCCAAATTTGGCCCAATTCACGTCGCGCGCACCGAGACTGACCGTCGCAGTGCGATAGAGGCCGGCCCCATTGCCTGGCCTGCATCAAACGACAGACCGAGTGCAAATATGATGCTGTTGCGGATCTCCTCGAGTAAGATGCTCAGCAGGTTCGACGGCATTCTACTGGCCATACTGACCGAGCACAGAGAAACAACGCGCACTGCCGCCAATGGGCGCCGCATGACGAAGCCTCCTAAAAAACGAAGTTCGGACGGAAGCCCTTCTGTCATTCCGAATGTCGCCGATCGCGGCGCCATTGATGGTCGCAGTTTTGCCTCCCGCGGCCTCACCAACTCGAGCACGCTCCTCTCCAATGTGCCCTACTCCCTACCGACGGCGAGCAATGTTTTTGGCATCGGGTCTGAGCACCCTTTTGCCAACTACTGGACGTTCGAGGGCGGTTTGCCAGAGGTCATTGGTGTGCTGCCAGACAAATTTCAAGCAGATATTCTGCTGACCAAATATTTTGACGTTGTCGATCCCGTCTATCCCATGATCCACCGTCAGACCTTCTACGCAGACTATGAGCACTTCTGGAGCCTGCCCTTAGAAGAGCGAAACCAGTCAGACCCTGCCTTCATCGGCCTCATCTTCACCATGCTCGCTCTCGGCACACAATTTGTGGAGTCACCCAACACAAGCAAAGAGGCTGCTAAACAAACGGCCGAGTTCTACGCCTCTGCCAGCAATCAGGCGCTGCGCATCTTCTCCTACCTCAGCACTGCATCTATGCGGTCTGTCCAGGCCATGGTCCTCGTCACATATTTCCTCATTAATGATAATCATGCGTCCGACGGATGGGCGTTCTCGGGCATCCTGGTGCGCCAGGCGTATGCCATGGGTCTTCATCGCGATCCCAATATAGTCACCCCTCATGCCTCTCTGTTTGAGAAACAACAGCGTCGTAAGCTGTGGCAGGCTGTCCTACTTCAGGATACTTTTCTCACTGTTCTTCTGTCCTTACCTCCTTCGGCGACTCACACCGACGTCTCCGTCGAGGATCTTTCCGACGACGGCTCCGCCATCGCCAACAGTGATCCCACCGACATTGCCTACATTCGCGGCTCGTGGACGTTGGCAAACCTCGTCCAGGAAACAATATGCTCGCCACGCTCCCTCGACCTCCCCATCTGTGCTACAGCCCGCCACAAGTCTAAGCTCATCGCCGACTTTCGTGCCGTGTACCGCTCTTTTCCCGACGTGTTCCGAAGCTGGGACGGCGAGTCGCTCTCAGCCCTTGCACGCACGAACCGTCGTGTGGTGCGTCAGACCCTCTTCTTGACGAGCAACTACCATCACAACCTGATGCTCGTTCATGCGTCGGAAAGCGCCGACGTGCCGGCGAACGTGCGCGGGACGCTCGAGGCAGCGCACGACGCTATCGGCAGCTTTTTCCTCCTGTTCTCACTGTTCGAGCTCGAGGCAAGGGTGTGGTGGGTTTTTAATCACAGGGCGTTCTTGGAGGCGCTGTGCATCGGAAGCGTCATTCGAGAGGCGGCGAAACAGCCGGGCGGTACGGAGCTCGTGGTGCGAGACCCGCTGTTTGTGAGGGCGAGAGCAGATATCCGTGAGTGCCCTTCGCCTGGATGCATCTGATGGTCAAACTAACAAGTGCGAGGGCGGATGATAGAAATCATGAGGATTATGGGCGATGGCGAGCAGGGGTCCGATGTCGCAAGGACGAGGGTGGTCGTGTTGGAGGAGTTCTTGTAACTGGCATGAGCTGACTTGGCATGGGGGCTGCGGTCTAAGAGAAGTCGAGTCGACGTCGTTCCTATCATGGCTTTTTCGGTAGAGAATAAAGCAGCACGGGAGATTTGAGCATGTACAAACGTCTGCATCCGATTTGACAAGACTGTGTGACGGGCAGTGCTTTCCACATATGTCCCGCAGCCAGTAAGCTCAAGACATTGAATCCATCTATCCCATCCAAGACATGATTCTTCTGAGAAGAAGTCTGCGGTGCTTCTCAAGATAAGTCCTGGTTTACTTGTTTGTTGCAGCTTGGTGACGGAGCAGCAGCATTTCTGTCGCACTACTGGATCTTTGAGTGGCCCTATGGACAGTTCAGTGAGCCTTCGTCACCAGTCGACTAGAGAGTTCAAATTATTGTTCTGGGACACATGCCAGCATGGCCTGGAGGACGAATGCACCGTCCTTGAGACGGCTAGATAAGGCTTGCTGATACAGTCCGTGCTCTTCAACCATAGCTGACCAGTTCTCACATTATTCAGAAGGCTGGTTGAAGACAGAATAACTGAAACATTTGGCATTCACCTGCCAACACTGATCGTCATCCGTTATATTCATTCTGATGCAGTGTTCTTGTTGTTCCAAACGGCCCTGCTACCCAATATCAAATGGTATCCAACGCCAAACGCCCTCCCAATTCCTTCTTGCGTGCAAGCACTTTACAAGGTCTGCCAGAAATAGTTGGCATAGAAAAACTTGCTGAACTTCTTGTCCATGTTGACCACATGCACATCCCCCTTGCGGTCATTCCGCACCACGGCTCTAGAGAAGACCTCTCCGCCACCGCCCTCCTTCTCGTCCCGCTCAATCTCAATGCCGAGGCCGCGGTACACGCTCAGTCGCAGCAACACCTCGTCCTCCAGGGGGTCGCGCGCGCGCCTCCTGCGCGCCTCCTCGTCCGCGGCGCCGTCGACGCCCTGAACCTCGAGCTCCTGTAGACGCGCGGCGAGGTCGGCGGCCTGGGCGGCGAGGCGCTCTGCTTCGACCTCGGCGTCTGAGGCGGCCTTCGCGGTGCGGAACTTTTGCGTGTCGAGGGATGCGATTTCGGAGGCGTGGGCCGCAGAGGAGTGCGAGGCTGTCAGGTCGTTGTGTTGGGAGGTCATGGTGTTGAGGGTGCGGGAGAGCTCTGGCGTGCCGTGTCAGTTTCGCGTTCGTAATAGGGGGAGAGGGGGTAGATGGGGACGACGCACTTTTGAGGGCATTTTCGGCTTCGCGGGCGCGCAGGTCGCGGGCCTGTTGGAGGGTGGAGAGGGACTCATTGATGCGGGCGCATGCTTGTTTATCAGGCTGGATGTGAAAGTTGTCAATGGTGTGGTGGAGAAGCGTTGCGGGGTCCTCGGCGAGAAGCTTTTTCGCGGTCGACGTGTGGTGAACGCCTGAGAGCGTTGAGGGCTGTGTCGGTCTCGATGAAGGGCAAGGTCGATGCACTCACGATAATAGGGTGAGGATGTCACGGTCGCGCTCGGGGGGTGTTTATGTGAGAGTGCATGCACCGTCCCGCTGTCCCAATATGGTAGGTTCTAAATAAAGCTATATCACCGGGACGACGTGGGGGGGGGGGGTTCTTATCGCGTGGCTAATCATTTCTTCGTAGGCCGCCTGCTCGTCGTCATTGTGGCGTGGCCCCCATGTCTACATCCAGCTTCAGCCACGTTTGCTCTCGCCGCGGCATCTTTGCATCGCCAACTTCCTGTTTGCCAGACTGACTTTGCTTGTCCTCCTAACGATTGCTCTCTCTCACACCTCGCTGAGAACATAAATACCCTGAAAACTTTGACATCCAACCTCGGACCTCTTGGAAAGCCCTCAAAATGGTCTCCGAGCTACCCTGTAGGTGCCCTCGCCCCATCACATGCAACGTCCCACTGACCAGTTCGTAGATGCCCTCGATGCCGAGTCGTGAGTCCGAAGCGATATCTCCCTTCTAAGATCAGTCTAACAACAAGCAGGCCTCTCAAGGCATCCGAGCTTCAGGTTCTCCGCGCCCAGTACGAGAAAGAAGGCGACATGGTCGGAGTGCAGACCAAATTCAACTACGCCTGGGTATGGCTGTCTTCCTCAGGCCGCACGCACTTCCAGATCATAGTCACTGACCACACGCAGGGCCTGGTGAAATCCGACTCCCGCAACGACCAGCAACTCGGCGTGCGCCTCCTCTCCGAAATCTTCCGCGTGTCCCCCGAGCGCCGCCGCGAGTGCCTTTACTACCTGGCTCTGGGCAACTACAAGCTCGGCAACTATGGCGAGGCGAGACGATACAACGATCTTCTCCTGGAGAAGGAGCCGGCGAATCTGCAGGCGTCCAACCTGCGGCAGCTGGTGGACGACAAGGTAGCCAAGGAGGGCCTAATGGGCGTGGCGATCGTCAGTGGTGTCGCTGTGGCGGCAGGTGTAGTGGGGGCCTTCTTGATGCGGAATGTGCGCAAGAGGTAGAGCGGCTTGAAAAGTATCGCTGCTGTTTGGTTCTGTGGTTTGGAGAGGGGGCAAAGTCATCGTGTACGATGAAAGGGACTGTGGGTGTATATAACCACCCGGAGGATGCTGGGTCATGGCGGCGCAATCTGTATTTCTAAGAGACTGTAGGAGGTGGATACAACAACGCTCAAGCTTACATTACCACGTCCCTCTCCCTGCAACATCTCGTTGATCTGCCTATCACCTCTCACGCAGCGATCTATGGCCCGAAAGTTTTGGGCAACTGAAGACAGTAAATGTGCATCGAAGAGCAGAGGGATACAACGAGTACAAATTGGAACGGACGTAAACATTTGCCCGATCCTTTAAATGTTTGCGAAGGGCACTCCAGTCATCGGATGTATTAAAGCGATTTTGAAGACTCGATGAGGTGTCCAAGGCCTTGCACTGACACAGCGCGCGCTGATGTTGATGACGATCACCCCCCTATGCCGATGAACACTCCTATGGGCGACTGCCTGTTGCCTAGAGTGGAAGATAAAGATGCGAGCCCTTGTCTCAGCAAGGCCAGGGAGCGAGGCCGTATTCAAAGATGCTGCTGGAAAAAACGCTAAGTGGTTTCCGAACAGCATCTCTGTGCCTGAGGGTCCATGGTGAATCGTGTGGAATGCCACAGACATGGTCGAAGCTAGCGGTGCCCCACCAGAGAAGCAGGTGCCCAGCGTCCAGGACCTGACCCCAACGTCACTTGCTCAACCTGCTCCACTCGACGGCTCTGCCACATCATATTGCACCAGGGTACAACGCGAGCGCCCACGAGCTCCTACGGTCGCCGGTACCATCGGCGATTGTTCATCGAACACACCCTCCGTCTTCCTACAACATCCTGCGGCGCATGCCACCTACGAGGCCTATCCCTCATCTGCCGACCGTTTCGTTCAACGAGTATTGTGTCAGGCTTGTCTATCACCTGCTCCAACACTGAGTTCGCCGTGGTTGCCTGCCTTGGGTAACTATCTACCTGATCAACCTCAAGTTGGATGATTCACCAATCCGGGTACGTGGAACATCAGTCGCTTTCGCCAATGCCCTCCTTGTCTCTACGGGACAACGAGGGCGGCCAGGGTGCTATTACGAGATCTCTTAATAGGAACCACTTTGCCAAATAGTCTTGTCTGATGCTGTCTCGCTTCTGGGTACTGACATTCAGCCAGATATCCCCCACGGCTCAATTTACATTCCATGCACCAGTGACAGCACACAGCCTCGTCATTTGGCTTGCTGACGACCAAAGCCCGCAAATCGATTAGTCCAGGCGCCCTCCGACCTAGTCATACCTTCACCGAGCTAGCACAAGCCAGTCCTCTGTTTCAGCGTCAGACTTCCAGCCAATTCGTCTTCACGAACTCTTTACCCCGCCGCCAAATATCTGCTCGATCCAACCTTCACGGTCCCCCTGTGTATGAAGTCAGACCCTTTCCGACACATACGCTCGATACGCCTTCGAGCTTCATCAGTCTGGCGTTCCGAGCGCTTCGAACTGCTGGCCTTCTTGCCGGCCTTGGTCTGACAGCTCTCGCTGCCTACCAGCGCAATCAAGAAGAGGCCAACATGAACTTCCAAGATGGGAGTAGGGCTCGGGGCGATAGAGAAGCCGGCCTGAATCGCGAAGTCGTCTACTGCCATGCGTGCGAACACGAATGGGAAAAGGATACGCTTCATGGACTCGTGTGCCCGCGGTGCGAAAGCGAAGCAACAGAAATCGTTTGTTCGCCCCAACACAGCGTCGGGTGACCATATATGTTGACAAACTCCATAGATTTCCCAAGAGAACGATCCTCGCGACTTCCACGATGCCCCATCGCCTCTCTCCTCCGGCGACGGTCCCCGTGGGCCCCGCAGGGCAGACTCCGACTCCGACCCCGACGAAGCTGATATTGAGGAACACTTACACCAAGGCCCCCATGGATTCAATGTACATCGATCCACATGGGGTCATCCTCACGGAGATGAACAAGGTGGGCGCCAGCCGCCTGATCCCGCCAATGGGGACCAGGTGATAGGCCGCTTCCTCGAGCTCCTGAGCACATTTGGAAACGGGGCACAAGGCGGGCCAGACTCTGACCATGACCATCCGCAAAGGCATCCCCAACCATTTGGCAGCAGTCCGTTTGGCGGTTCTGGAAATGTGCGGACGTTTACTACTAGGCGAGGCAACGGTTTCACAAGCTTCACAATCGCTACCGGACCGATCCATGTCCAAGGCGGTGGTCGGGCTCGAGCTTTTGGACGTCCTTCCGAAGAGCAGGGGCAGGGGCAGGGCAATGATGATTTTCAGTCGTAAGTCCAGCTTTCCCAAGATTGACATCGTGAGCTCATTACGAGATGATGCGGAACATTGGCCTGATGGTGAATCCAGAGTTTTCAGCAACATTCTCACGGGCGCCGGTCCACCACAACAGCCGCACGGTGAAGACATGCCTGGACAAGGCTCACGGCCCCGCGCCGCTGGTACCCAGAACCTTGCTGCGAGTCTGCATCAGATCTTGAACATGCTGGCACCAGGAAATGGTCAATTTGGTGATGCGGTCTACACACAAGAAGCTCTCGACCGGATCATTTCCAACATGATGGAGACGAACCCGCAGTCAAACGCCGCGCCGCCAGCCTCTGAGGACGCCATCGGCAAATTGCAACGCAAGGCAGTGGATGACGACATGCTGGGCCCCGAAGGCACGGCCGAGTGTACCATTTGCATCGATGAGCTGAAGAAGGGCGAGGAAGTGGTATACTTACCTTGCAAGCACTGGTTCCACGACACGTGCGTTGTGATGTGGCTCAAGGAGCACAACACTTGTCCCATTTGTCGAACACCGATCGAGGAGAGGACCGAAAGTGCGAGCGATGGTCAGCAAGGTGATGGAGGGGAAGGGAGCGGCAGACCGGCACCCGGACCATCGAATTCAGCGCCACCCGGTGGTGGACAACCTCCCCCGTTTTTCGGATTCGGCATGCCAAGTCCCCACGGTGATGGCGCTCCTCCCCCCAACAGCACAG
>NW_003315038.1:4131437-4132248 GCF_000150825.1 Verticillium alfalfae VaMs.102
TCCCACCGAGACCGTACGACTCACAGTCTTCGTCTCGACAGTCGTCTCAGAGGCGGCACTCGATGTCTCCACCAGCAACGAACACGGGCTCTCGCACTAGGCAACGAAGCCCAACACCGAGCAGTTGGAATCGGGAACACCAGCAGGCAGGGGCAGGCCAAGGACAGAACCAGACTCCATCACAGGGTGGCCCGCTTAGTTGGCTGAGGAATCGCTTGTCCAGGTCTGGTCCGAGTGACGGGCCGCCCCCGGATGGTGAATCTCGGTAACTGGACGTGGAAACATGGGACAATGAAAGGACGGGTGAGCGCGCATGGTCGGCCGCCCGGAGATGCGTAAGGAAGTTGCCTTGGCTGTACATACTTTTTGGCCATGTCCAATCCTCACAGCAGCATACATTTTGAGGGGCAGGGGGAGGTGGATCAACGATGAACGAAACGGGGCAGTGGAGAACGGATCTTCGAATCGCAGCCTTTACTTGGTTCCTCCACGTATCCGTGTGTACAGGAAGGGGGGCAGGGAAGTGCAGTCTGCGATGGGGACGACTGGAGAAGCCAGTTGCGCGGAACCGGGGGGGGGGAGAGGACATCGTGTGACCGACGCGGCAGGCGAGGGGAAGCCAACCCCTCCCGGCGGCGGATAGGTATACTAGATCGACCAGTGCATGCATCACGCGAGAAACATATATCAGGACCAGAACGAGATGTATTGACAGATCTGGTGGTGAGCCAGGTCGGAGAGGGCGGCCAAGGAGGCATATGCCAAGACGTGGTGAAATGACGCAGGGTCTGCTGAACGGTCTGTGCCAGGA
>NW_003315038.1:4132348-4134871 GCF_000150825.1 Verticillium alfalfae VaMs.102
GAGACGTGCTCGGTTCCCCACGCTGCTGATGAAGAGAAGGTCGGGCGCTGTTCGTTGCCTGGGGCTTGGCCTTGCTGGTACACGCTGCTGTACTGAGCACTCTCTGCCGTTGCGCCATCTTCCCTTTCTTCCGTCCTTCCTGTAGACTCGATATTGGCTGCTGCAGTGTTGATCCGTGCTGCTCAGACTGACCCTGCAACCCGCTCCGCCATTGCTTTGACAGTGGGCGGGATGAAAGTCGTTGTCAAGAGGGTCGAGTGAAACAAATTTTCCTGCCGCATACACTGAAGGAACCAAAAAAGTGGACGCCCAGTGCTGCCAACTGCCTTGCCGTGTCCACGCTGCCCCTTGCGGTGCCCTGTGGTGTGCCCTGCAGTGGCCCTTGTGGCCTTTGCGACGAGCATGCGATGGGGCCCTACGATGGCGGGAATGGAGGCGCCAAGCGCCAGACTGAGGAGGGAGGGGGGCGCAATGGTGTTTAAGCAAATGTCGGGCCTTTCCCCACTTGGCACTTCTCTTACCTAATACTTGCCTCAGGTGTGGCCAGTGCCTGCCTCTAGCTGGCCCAGCTCTTGCCTCGCTCGCGCCCTTGCTGGGTCCGGGTGCTGCTTCATGTCTGGCCGCCCTCGCTCGCTCCTACCTGCCTGCCTGCCTGCCTGCCTGCCTGCCTGCCTGTCTGTGCCTGCCTGTCTGTACCTGCCTCTCTGTCCCGTCGGTTTCGTGTTCCGGCTGTTCCTGCCCTGCTTCCGGTCTTCGGGGAGGAGAGAGAGAGGGAAACGAACTACTTGTCTTTCTCACTAATCACCCGCTCAGAGTCGTTCAACCACCATCGGAAGAAGAGGGACCCAAGGCACCCTGCCTCACCTAGCAACACATTCAGTTGCTTATCAACCACTTGCCCGCCAGAGTTTGGTCAGCGCCGCACAGTACTTGATCTGCCTGGCCTGGCGACTCAGCGTCAGCTCCATCCGACAAAGACAAACTTCTGGCGATCAACTACTCATAGCGTCCCCATTTCTCATCAGCCGCAGCCTGGGCGCATCCCTGCAGAACCTGTCACCTTTATTGACTGACGCCCTGGGCTAACGAACATCGGCCTGACCTCCTCCACACGCCAAGGCCCGGCCAGTCACGACCACTGTTGCAACCAAAGCCCTTGCGCTCAATTCGAGCCTTCACATTTTTCGCATAGCCGCTGCGGCATCACTCACCATTGCTGTCATCAAAATCATCGACTTCTCGCGGTCCCCGACAAGGACAATTGACTGCCTGTCCTGCCCGGGTCTCCCACGACACCCTCCATCTGCAGCCTGCGTCTCCTCGGTACCCCGGATCATCCGTCGCCCTCTCTGCCTCCTCGCAGATCTCACGAGGCGGGGCTGTCACTGCCTCTGATCCGCCTGTCACTCAACCTCATCTACGTCCACGTCCCGATTCAGCCTTCAACCACCCCGCCAGCCATGTTGCGCCCCTGACGGGAGTGTGCAATGACCAGTTGACCAGTCACCCGCGCCTACTAGCAAAGGCAAGATACCAATCTCATCGCAGCCCGTCTTGACCACCAACGCCCGCTCGACTGCAGCTCCCTGCCCGCGACCTCCCTTATCAGTCTAACCTCGTGGCGACTCCTCCAATCGCGCAACCTCTCGTTATCTCATCCACCCTCCACGACCTTCCCCGGTTGTGTACCGCCTCACCATACTGGCCCAGTCGCCCGGGTCGGCAGTCAAGCCTCAGTCAGGCCCTTGGTTATCCCGTCCCATCCGCGTACTGCCGCTATCCATCAGCCTGCTGCTGGCCCCTCCCCCTCCTGGGCCGAGCCACTGTTCAACGACACACCCGCCACCTTGTTCTCGCATCTCCGGCATCTCCAGCTCACTCTTGTGAGCGAGTGAGCGAGTGACTGCCTGATTGATTGATTGATTGACTGACGGACGGACGGACGGACGGACGAGCGGCCTGAGACACGATAGCTAGTGAATCTGCGTCTCCGCCATGGACGACCCTCAGGTTACTATCCGCCAGCCTGCCGCTGCTCTGAGCTCCATCAACGGCCACTCCACAGCGGCGCCTGGCCCCCCGGCAAACAAGAAGAAGCCCCGCCGCGGTGCCGACTCGGCCGCGCAGAAACGGAGATGCGTGAGCACCGCCTGCATTGCTTGTCGCCGGAGGAAATCCAAATGCGATGGCGCCCTGCCCAGCTGTGCTGCCTGTGCCAGCGTGTACGGCACTGAGTGCGTTTACGATCCCAACTCGGACCACCGACGCAAGGGCGTGTATCGTGAGAAGATCGATAGCATGAAGGCCCGCACGTCCACTCTGCAGATTCTCATCGAAGCCATTCTTGAATGCCGCCGAGGACGAAGTGCCGGACATTGTCAAACGGATCCGGGACGTGCGACAGCCCTCGACACGGTGCCCGAACAGATTATCAAACACGAAGACAACTCACAGGAGGACGAGCAAGGGTTCGAAGAGACCTTTGAGGATGAGTACACGACCAACCAACCCGTTGAGGGGAGC
>NW_003315038.1:4135694-4146478 GCF_000150825.1 Verticillium alfalfae VaMs.102
ATAGGTCCTGCCACTCCGAAGCTCTGTAAGATCAGTAGTGATCTGCTCCTCTTTTTCTACCACCCGAACCACATTGGACGTTCGAGTGGTAAGGCTGTCGAGTTGAAAAAGCTGAGTGAACTGCACCGCCGACTCGAGGACTGGCGCAAAGAGCTTCCTCGAGAACTTGAACCCAAGGATGGCCAACTGCCAAACGCCATCCTCATGCAGTGCGTTTCCCCAGGCTTCTGCAGTATTCTCGAACACTAACACTTTTGCAGCATGTTCTTCCACCTACAGTACATCCATCTATTCCGCCCCTTCCTCAAGTATACCCCTGCGGCCTCGCCCCCTACCATCCCACGTCTCACCGCGGCGGATCTGCACCGCCAATGCCGGTGCCATATCCAAGCTCATGCGCCTCTACAAGAAGACTTGGAACCTGCGCCAGATTTGCAATATTGCTGTCTACATGGTGCACAGCGCATGCACCATTCACATGCTCAACCTACCCGAGAAGACAGCTCGACGTGACATCACGCATGGTGTCAAGCACCTCGAGGAGATCGCCGAAGATTGGCCATGTGCGCGCCGCACCCTTGGCATCATCAGTGTTCTCGGTCGGAAATGGAACGTAGAGCTTCCTGACGAGGCCTCCGTTACCCTTCGTCGCACAGACGAAAAGTATGGTACCTTCAACACGAGCGACGTCCCAAGTCCTTTCTCAAACCACGGAACCGGCGTTTCTCCGACGGGCTCCAACGACCATGTGCCATCGCCCGCTCCTCAACCCACCCAGGGCTACAGTCCCATCGACCAGTTTATCCAACCACGCATACCGGGCGACATCTCGGCGCAAACCGGGAACTTCCCTCTCGCCAGCCCCTCGCTTGACCTTGCTTCTCTCACATCAACACCAACCTCGAATCCACAGGTCCCCCTCACCTCGTGGCCGTCGGCACAGCCCATTCCTGCCTATCACCGCCCTCAAAAGCAACAACAACAACAACATCAACAGGCGCAGCAGCAGCAGCAGCAACAACAACAAGCACAACAGCAGCAGCAGCAGCAGCAGCAACAAGCACAACAGCAACAGCAACAGCAGCAAAGACATCAACGACCGATGCCCCCACGACCGCTACCTCCCAGCCCCCAGGTCTTCCAAGAGCTCGACCAAGACTGGTTCCTCAACGACGGCGCCAAGTGGCACCAGAACTTCGAGGCTTGGGGCATGGCGGGCATGTCCGCAAAACAGAGCCCGCAAAACATGTTC
This sequence comes from Verticillium alfalfae VaMs.102, assembly GCF_000150825.1. Taxonomy (NCBI): domain Eukaryota; kingdom Fungi; phylum Ascomycota; class Sordariomycetes; order Glomerellales; family Plectosphaerellaceae; genus Verticillium; species Verticillium alfalfae. The sequence goes on from NW_003315038.1 coordinate 4,136,947, forward strand.
ATGTTCCAGGGCGGCACTCCCGGCAGTAGCGGCAAGACAAATATCGCGCCAATGGGCCGCAGGCTAACGCCGCTCCCGCCTCGAAATGGCTCAGAGGAGCCGCATCCGGCTTTGAGGCGCTGAGTTCGCTGCGGGACAACCCCCGGTTGGCTGCCGCCGGGCCTAGACTAAATGTTTGCAATTTGGAAGCATAGGGGACTGATGTATTTTCATGGGTAACTTTGTATGCGCCTAGTCTGACTGGTCCTTCTGCCTGCCGCGTTTGGTCATGAATGGGCGTTTTTTTGTATTCGATTGAGCGGACATGATAGCTGCTACTGTCACTCACGCCTGGTCCTCGGATAGCCAACGATGTACTCTTCAAGGTCGCGATTTAGTCACATCCCCTGCCTACGTTGTCTGTAATCATGAGTCGACTTTGATGCATACAACCAAGCGCCGCTTCGTACAGTCGGGATGTCAGCCTTCATGTTGCCCTCTTTGTCTTCTTGAGAGGCGGATCATTGATCATGGCTGAGCGTCTATATGTGGAAACTACTGGCCCGAAGACATCTATCTCTCCATGTGCACATGATGACTGAGCTATCTAACATCAAATGAAGAAATCATTTGCTCATTCACAGGAAGCGCAGAGGCGCGCACGGCAGAGTTGAAAAATGTTATTATAATCGCCTACTCGACACTCGTCTCCCAGATGAACGCTTTCCAACAACCATGTACAGTTCGTGAACTCAGCACCTGCAGCACCCAAGCCAATGCCGTCCTCTGTCCACGCCATGATGCCCGAGTCTCACGAACAAGCATGAGCAGCCGCTCCCAACAGCAGAAGAGCTCTGGCATTCTTCCCCGCCAATGCGCTGGTAAGGTTTTCAGCGTTGGGTATTCTTCATGTCTCGTGTCTCTTGCCCTTGTTTCATTCCGTTCCCAGGCCCGCAGCTGGTCCGCCTTTGTCTTTTTAGTGTTGCCGTGTTTGTATGCCTTCCTCGTTTCAAGTGTCGGACCCCGTCTGCGACTGGTATATCACGCCCGCCCCTAGTTCCTGCTCCAGCATTTGCGCCCTTTTCCCAAACCAAATCAAAGTGCGCTATTCGCAGAAATCCAAAATATTCGTCATCGTACAGTTCTGTCCCATGTGCTGCCATCACAGGGCAAGACCAGTGCCGTCGCCAGTCCAGCGGTACAAAGCCAGCAGCTCACGTCGGCGCTGGTGCTGTTCGCCTAGGTCTTCGGGCACCCGACCACGGACCTGTGCCAGAGCACTCCGCATTACCTTGCTGAAGTTGCGCTGCGAGGTGGTTAGCATCGCGTGTGTATGGTTTCAAGTAGTGTACGATGGGAGTGCTACGAACCTGATACTCCGTATTAAGTGTCACCACGCAAGCTTCGTGGGCCCGGACGATGGTTTCGCAAGCTTTCACTACACTTGGGCTGGCTTCTAATTGCAGCTTGTCTGCAATTAGGAGCAGCAAGAACGAGCCCTGCAGCAAGTAGATGCCGAAAAAGAAAGGCATGAACTCTAGGCCTGGGTCGAACTCGAGAATGTGGCTGATGGCTTCGGCTGCCGAGACGGCGTGCCCTGTGGCCGTGATGAAGCCCTGGCTTGAAATCCATAGATCGTTATCATCAATTAAATTGATAGGATCCCACTTTCCGGCGAGAAGAATATGCAGTACATGCATGACATGCGTGCCATATGCCATGACGATCTTGGTCTGGATATCCGACTCTGTCATTCGATTTGACGAGTTCGTGTGCACTGAGTGGACCGAGGGAGTACCAATATCTGCAGCGCCGTTGTGGTCAGGGGCATCCAGTGCAGACGCCTGATCGCAATTGGGCGCTAGACCTTCGCCTTCGGGGTGCATGCGACGAAGGTACTGCTGCTCGAAACGCTTCAAACTATGCTCGTAAGCCTCGAGGTGGCGCGTGATCTCCAGAGCCTGCTCATCCCAGTCTCGTGCCATGCGAAAACCTACACCAAAGCGCGGGTGGTTTCGCGCGTGATGCAAGTCGACTATCTCACCAAGTATGGTCATGAGAGGGAGGAAATATCCAAAGATACTATGTCCTGTACACTCAAAGTGAGGTCCGCGGATTCGCAAAGGTTGCTGATGAAGGCCCTCGCCGGCGAGGTTGGGATCCGTCGTGTTACCCATGTAGCTCTCGAAATCACCGTTCTGATAGGCCATGTCGTCCATCGGCTGGAAAAGGCCGGAGCATTCAAGGTCCAAGAGGAAGAGAGGGCGGTTGTAACAAAGAGCCAGATGTCGATCGACAATATAGGCCAGCCACCAGATCCGTCGGCGCTCTTCTCGTTCCTCTTCAGTGATGGAGCCCGGCGTGCTGGTACCGCCATTCATGCCGTTGGAAGCTCCGACATCCCCGTCATCTCCGTCGACAGGCCCCATGGGTCTCATGGAAGGCGGGAGCTCGCGACCAAGCTTGAGCTCGCGTGCTAGAGACCACGCTGCGTTCCACCACCGTAGGCTCGCTCCCTTATATTCGCTTGCAGACACCACAGTAGCCAAGTGGATGTAGGTGATGACATCATCCAGCTTGCCAGCAGCCCCGAACGCGCCTGACTCTCCTGTCAGAGCATCGAGGCTCATGGTGCCGGGAAGCGCAACCCCAAGCCCTCCAAGTGCAACGCCATCAATGACTGGACTTGTTGCTGGCGAGGGCTCTCCCGTGGGCGTATGGATCAGTGGCTTGAGAAGACTGACAGTCAATTCAAGGAGCCTCTGACAAATCTTGCCCCTCGCCGAGGGGATGCTCGTCAAAAATGGAGCATCGCTAGTTTGGGCGGCAACCCAAAGCATGCTTGCTAGCAGAGCGGGCTGGCACAGTCTTGGTTTCGTTGGATGGAGGAAAGATCGCTTCCGGAAGACATAACCTAGGACGTAGGGCGACATGGGGTGCATCTGCGCAGATGATGATGAGGCGAAGTAGAGGTCAATCAAGTCGCAGGCCAATGGTATGGGAACAATGTTGTTGAGGTGAGGGATGAGAGGCTCCAATACTGGGTAACGTAGGTTTTGAGTGCCGTGTACGTAACTGTGTTGAGGGATATGGGATGGATATTGTGCCGTTGGTGAGGACATGTTTATCCACCCGGGAGAAGTTGGCTCGTTGCCCATGGGATATGCGCCCATCGGGCTATTGCCGATTCGGAAATGAGGATTCGTAGGGTAGGCTGCCGGACTCTGACCCTGCATGCCGTACGGTAGCTCCGTATATGCCGGCATGTTGCCCTGGCTGGGCCCATACGGTCCATGTGTCGGACCGTTTAGCATCGGGGCTCCCAACGCTTGCCTTTCATATCCATGGTGCATGCCGGCTCCGTAGCTATTCATGTCCAGAGTAGTTGGGCTGCCAAGATGTTCCCTCTCTAAGACTTGGTGCTGGGCCATGTTGTGTTGATGTGCGTTCAAATCGTCCAAAGTGTCCAGGGATGCCGTTCGCTGGCTCTGCCGCGTTGCGTCTTCGCTCATATCATCCACCTTAATGCCAGAGTGGGAACTCGAACCATTAGTTGAAACCCTTCTAGGGGCAGGTTCGCCATTGTGTTCAGAGGACTCTCCATTCTCGTCTGTATCTGATCTTCCATTGGATCCGTTGGCCGCCTGTGCTGCCGCTGCTGCTGCTTGGGCGAGGTCTTTCCTGGACGCCTTGCCGCGCTTCTTCCTCTCACGGACGTATTCGCAGCCCAGGCCGAATTCTAATACCTTAAGTCAACAATTTATTGCTACTTACGATCATTAGCTTCCAACATACCTATACAATGAGCGCAAGGATGTTGCCCGTCGCACTTGGTCCTCAATTGGTTGCACTGGTCGCATGCCCGACTGATCCTCCTCCTGATAGGGCCTGAACCGGTAGAAGTCCTGGTTGCTGGACCGTATGGGTGTTGCCGGTGTTTTTGCTGAGGAGCGTTTCGCGCGAGGTGGGGGTTGTGGACTGCAGCATGTTGAAGTTGTTGCTGAAGGGCGTAACCCTGGGACATTTCGTTCATGCCGCCAGGATGGGGGTGGTTGGCGGGCGCATGCCCGTTGGAGAAAAGTGTTGAAGCTGGAAGCGCGGCGTGATAGGGCGAAAATCGATGCAACGGGTTGGACAACATTGTGACTCCCGTCTCAGGATGTTGCAGACCCACGATGACGATGGCTACGGGTTGCTGGTAACGTCCTGTCGTTACGTCAGGACTATGGAGCGTGGGAGTTTTGTTGTGTCGACGCTGAGAAGGGGTGCTCTCCGATCGAATGAGTCCTCAGAAGGGAGTCGGGACCAAAAGGTACCTTGGCAGCTGTAAGGGAGACGACGTCTATATGTTGGAAATGGTAGTGGGAGACCAGGCAGGTTTGATCCACCATGAGTTCGGGCCAGAGCTAAAGAGGTGCTGGTTAGCAAGTAAAGCAGGGGGCAAGATGCTAAGGTGTGGGGAAGAGACGGAGAAGATGGCGGAGAGCATGCAGATATTAGGTAGCTGGGTGGAATCGAAGGAGCAGGGGTCGTGTCAACAAGACGCCGAGGTGTGATCTGTGGCGAACGGGAACGCAACCATGTACCGTACATAAGTACGTACGCGTGAGAAAGATGGTGGGGTTGACGGTGTGTGTGGGTGGACGAAATGACAGGGACAAGTGGGAGATGGGTCAAGCCCCCGACCAGACCTAATGCAAACTTGAAGAAGAGAGTGAAGTCTACTTGCCGTCGTCCTCAACGTCGAAGTTGGGTGGTGAGAAGATGTGCGTCACCGAGGAGAGCAGATGTATGAGCGATGGCGGAAGCCACGTCCGGAAATGTTACAGTAGCGTCAAGAGAGAGCCCAACACCTCGGTCTCGCTGTTGTGCCACCTGGAGACTGTCAATTGGTGGTGATGTAGAAATAACAAAGTCCAGATCGGCTTGTATCAGAACAGGGACAAGGCCAGGCTAGTCAGATCGCGGCTCAGGAAGATCGGTTCAGGCCCGGGGGGGGGGGGTCTTTGCTTGATACAGGTTATTAAGATGAGTCGATGATGCAAGAAAGGTTTCGCGAAGCCAAGCTTCTCACGAAAATACACTGCTGGCTGTTGTAGCGTTGAACAAGTGAGCAAGCAAAACTTCAAAGCAGTGTACGTCAAGCAAGAGACATCACCGCCGGCCGCCGGAAGGAGTAGGAAAGGTTGAGTAACAGAAATGGAGACGATGTATGTGCTGGCTGGAGTGATAATTTTTGTTAGCGGATGATGTCCCCCGGCTGGTTCTCGAAGCCGAAAGGTGGCACAGGCGACAGGGCCAGGATCGTCTGATTTCTCCTCTTCTCCCCCTTGGGGTAGGATGGGAGCCGCTTGCACACAAGAGGATAGGGAGCGACAGAGCCAGGCTTTTCCAGGGTTGCAATGAGGGGAACAGGGGTCTTGGGCATACGGTCGAGACCAGACGAGCGAACCAAGAGATGGGAGGGGAAAACGGGCGACTGGCGCCGTGTGTGGGTGTGGTGTGGGGTTAAGCAGAGACGTTGCAGTACATGTACATTGCAGTGGCTGAGAACTTTGTAACGCAATGAATAACTCAGGATGGCCATGGGCTGGACCAGAAGGGCCGGCTGGGGTGCAGAAGCGGGATCGAGGCATACTGATGGTGCCTGGCACCAGAGGCAGGTTTGGACAGTCACCAGCATGCTGCCCGCATGCTTCAGCCCATTGATGCTCGAGGTTGGTAGGGTGTGGTTGATGGACCGAGGGACAGGCCGAGTTGTATGCAATCCAGCATGGGACTCGTGGGGTGCTTGGGTTGGGCAGCGGACGGTTGGCGCCGGCGCGGGCATCGGTAGCATGTCCTGACCTGACCGACGTGGAAGTCTGGGGTCTCCACCCATGAGTCGTTCAACTGTCGACTCCCTCCTTGAGGAGATGCTTACTTGAAGCTTTTCGGCGAGCTGGCACTGCCTGGACTGTGCCAGCCCGGCTGTTGCTACACCGATTCGGCGAGCTCGCTCACGACCACGTCTTCCTAGCCCTCGGTCGTAAGACAACCGGCCACGAGCTTTACTTAAAGGTATCTTAGTGAAAGGCAGGTGGGGCGAGTCGCCCATGGCAAAAGTGTAGCCTCGGCCATGGTCAATGATTGTGCGAAATAGTCTCTTGTCTGCGACAGACAGCGAAGAAAAACGCTCGCCAACCACAGTGCGATGGGCCCGTCCCTATCCACCTGTGAAGAGCCGAAGGTACTCTCCCCTTCCACCCACGCGGGCCGACGGGCGCCCGCGTGCAGGCCCAGCTGCTGATGAGTGGCAGAGAAGGGGGGGGGGACAGGGCGTGCTGTGTGGTCAGGGGAGTATGTTGGTGGCTGCTAGCGGCTTGTCATCGACTGGTGGAATTGATTCTCACACGACGGCGAGACAAACGGACCCAAGGTCTGTCGACGCTAGAAGTCATTGGCATCGACAGACCGAGACCGGCCAGCGGCGTGGGAATGGCACAACGTGGGCTCCAAGGTGGCGCTGCTGGCGGTTCGCATCATGCTCCTGATCCTGTTGGTGCCCATGTCGAGGCCATGTGTGACGCAGGTGCAAATGACAGAAGAAGCAAGGCGTAGACGCGGAGAAGTAGAAGTGCGAGACATTACCCCAATTCTGATCGATGCTGGTGGTGGTTGCTGTGTCTCATCGAGCCTGTCAGTGTTCGCTTGGGCGCACCACAGTGCCTGGCGTGCATCCAGCGGTACTCCAGACCCCGGCCCTTGCCCCCTGTGCCGTGCTAGCGAGGGTGGTGGGCGCTGAGGAGCCAGATTGGCTTCGGTACTTCGCGATACCAGCCGATGGAGCAAGCCTGGGACGGACGGGAGCAACGGTATGTCAAAGGATGCCTGCCATGCTTTTGCAGCAGCAGTCCAATGTGCTTGGTGGCCCTGGTGGCCATTGCCATTTGTCTATGGTGAACGCCTGGGACGTCTGGGGCGCCACTTGAGGTAGGGACACGGCGTAGACGGGAGATGGTTGCGAAGGCCGAAAAGACGTCGCGCCGAGTCCCGTGTGCCGTGTTTGATCAGATCGGTGTGGTGGTGTGCCCTTACCTTTCTGACCTCAGGACATGTCAGTGTTTCCTCAGCGTGTGTCTATGTATGTGTGTTTGTGTGATATGGTCGGCGCTGGGAGTCTCGTGTGTCGTCCAGTTCTATTGGAGTCGCTCCGTCGCGCGACCTTGTCTGGTGGAGGCAGATGGTAGCGGCGCAGTGCCAGAGTCACGCATCATCGTGTGGACTGCTTGGTCGCCCTCCTGAGGAGACATGGACGCAACGGTGGAGAGCACCATGACAGTGGGATGAATCACTGGCAAGAAAGCGCCGCCTGGCTGCATGGCCTGGTGCTGTCTTCCTCAAAAAGTCCTGCCCCGTGCCATCTCGTAGTCGAGTGACAAAGGGAGGAAGGTACAACCCAGCTCTAGGCACCGCAGACAGCAAGTACGCGCACAGTACGGCAGCACCTTCTCCATGTCGCCTACCGACTGCCCTTTCTTGGGAGCCTGGCGCCTCACCTTGACACCTAAACTCCCTGCCTCACTAGCCTTACCTGCCTACCTGGGGCAGGCACCTAGGTAGGTAGGTAGGTAGGTAGGTGGACTGAATTATCTTCACAAGAATGTGCCATTGATTTGCTAGACCACAAGTTAAGGACTAGCTTTGCTTGTCGACATCCTCCATGCATCACATCACCAGGATCCTGCTCGCCGTAAGGAGTTCTTTGCCCGAAACGAAGGACTTGTCAGAACCAAACTTTCCAGCATCAGGAAATTGGCTTGGGAAGGCCAGCCACGCCACATCTTTCACACGCTTGGCCGGGCCAAAGGGATCGACCCCGTCTGCAGGAACCTGCGTTGATTGGCCTATGACCGACAAGTCCATTCAGGCATGGAGAAAGAAAGCCGCCGAGCGAGCAAAGAAGGGAAACCCTGTGTCTCGTTTACCCGTCCCCCGAGCAGGTGGTTGACTCGGTCGTGTCGGTCAGGTCACGCATGCCAGATGAGAGCTAGGTTTCCAGTCGCTACAACATTCGAGTTAACCAAGTGATCAGCATGGAGGGTGCTAGCTCACTCCCTGTCTGCGATGCCATGTACCTAGAGGTACTGCTCCAAAGGCCCCAACCAGTCTTCCCTTGGGCCGCAGCGTACTCGCCACTTCATTCGCCCGCATCGCATGTCATCTCCCTCCACATCTCGCTACAATCCGGCTGCGACCTTCTGGCGTTCTCGGCCACTCACCATGCGTCCTGGCAAGCTCCCAGAACTCCACGGCTCCAGTCCTCCGCACCACCATACACTAGACGCAGGCCAGCATGCAGACCTCGCGCGCCGCAAATGCAATCCCCTCATTTCGATGGGGCAACAAGATGCGACCCCAATCACCACTCAATTCAAAGTCTTCAGGCCTCAGGGCAGTACATCTTCAGCGGCGCCTTCCAAAACCTCGCACACGGCGGGTCTGAGAACTCAGAATTCCCTCAACTATGGGAGCCTCACCCAACTCTGAGGGCATCGATACACAGGGTTTGGTTGTTGAAAAGGTCATGCCATGGAAAGGCGGCGTGACAGACACACAGTACGAGACAATGCTTGCCAATCAACCGATGGGCGCTCCCCCTCCGTGCCGCTTCAGCGCCCGTAGCTCCCGTTTCTGTCCAGCCCATGATGCGTCGCAGTCGAACCTCCCCTGGATCCCTCGCAGGTGGCTGTACGGAGCCTCCGTGCTCTCATTAGGCATTCCCACTCAGCATTTCGTAATCGAACATGACGTTTGAGGCGCGAGCCAGCAGAGTACAATAAGATAGGCACCGGGATGACTTTGTAGACCAGCTCCACCCCCTGGAATGGTTGTCCAACCACGCTCTGGCCGGTGACGCAGGCGGCACCGCGCCCGTCAGCGGCCGTCGGTCCGAAATCCCACGAGGGCTAGCGGCATCAGCTCGGGCCAGCCTCCTATTCGTGCATCCAACCTCCATCACCATCCATCAGCCACAGATGAAGACTCAGGTGCTGGAGTGCACAGTCTGCGTCAAGGATGTGCGACAGCAGACCAGATTCAAGCTGTAATGATATACAACTCTCTCCATTTATACAGCACCATCTTGCAGAGGATTTGTGTCTCAGTCCCGGGCTTGGATGGTTTTGAATACACAGAACGCATGACAAAAGCATCCGTGGCGTAATATCCGCTCCAGATACATCGCCTGACCACTTTGAAAGCCTCGGAAGATCATAAAGCAACTAGTTCGCAAAGGAAGCGTCATTCAAAAAAGTTGACACTTGTCTACCAGTAGAATTTGCCTCAAGTTCCACGCATCAACTCCGAACGGCACGGGACGACGAGCATGTGCAGCCCGATGAGATTTCCCCAGGACACAAGCTTCCCCAGATTCCAACCCCATGCGATTCTATCTTTCACGGTCAATTCGCTAGCCGGCCCTAACAGGGTCCTCTAGGCGCTGCAGGTGTGATACTCAAATACTGGGGAAAGGTGTAGCCGCCTCCTCCCCGTACACGATTGACCTCGTAGA
>NW_003315038.1:4146842-4150201 GCF_000150825.1 Verticillium alfalfae VaMs.102
TCTCTCGAGTTTACGTGTACTGATATGACACGGGCACGACTCTTCACTTTTCCGAAGTGTGCGTCGCCCAGACATGCCTTTGATCCGGTAACGACGCCTGCCAACCACCTAAGGCTACATCAAAGAAAGGGCATCTGGTCAGACACATGAAGGATTTAGATACTCCCACACACATTCGGTGCCAACCCTGAGCGGAAGGGATAAAAGTTGTTCTCGCCCCTGCGACAGGCGCAATTCTCACACCTACAGAGCTTTGCAAAAAGTCTATAGATTGCCACCAGCACTTCGTGGGGTGTACCAGCGACGTGGAACACCCGACCGGCTTGGAGCAGTAAATATATTAGCCACGTGCCGGATAAATTCTAGTGAAGCACCCATCTCACCTTGCCTCAGTTGAGATGGGCTCAGCTCATAGCCTTCCAAGGCGAAGGGTCTTAGCCGGGGCGCAGTAGTGCATGATGCTCGTTGACGTTTTGGGAAACATGGATGTGCTCGTTCATCTCTGTGAGAGGCTCCATTCGATCTCTACACCGAGACTTACGAAGTACACCGCGCTGCACAAACTCTTCTGTAGCAACAGGAAACTCAGAAAAGTGAATCGGGCATTCCGCTTGCCGCACCCTCCTTTATCGACTAGCACTTCCATCGTTCGATGGAACGGCAAAGCGTTGCAGGTCAGACCCAGATCCACTCTCTTCACCAGCCAAGTCGACCAGCAAGCCGAGATTTGGCAACATCAATGCTTTGTCTAGCTGTCAGGCCCGCTTATCAACCATGCAAACCAGCTCGAAGTATCACAGTCCGTTCAATGTCCCATCCGAGCCAGGTATGCATTCCATGGCACTGGGGATGGGTCAAAGCTGGCACGCAGGCCTGGAAACCGAAGCGAGCGTTGAAGCAGTCCAGGCTGGCTGACTGCTCATCAATATTAGTACGCAATGGCGCCGGCGCCCGTCATCAAGCTTGTCTCTGGCTATGCCAAAATAAACACTCCTCTCCGGCGCTACCAAACGTACCAGCGGGCTCTGGTAGCTTGCCGTAGTCATTTACAAATTCAAGGCGACATTCGGTTCATTCGTGGTTCACTCACATGCCTGCTCCAGGTCCAGCTGGATGGCCAGGGTGGGTGCCCCAGACACGCGAGCCCACTTCGCAAGGCCTGAGACTCGCATTTAGCCGGGGCATTTATCCCCGCGCGCCGTTGCTTTCGGGCGATGCCTGCTGGGGTCTGATGACCCGCCTCGCCTCCCTGATCAGGGGACCGATTGTCGAGAGGCGTGCAAGTATCATCGAGAAGACTCTGTCAAGTACAGCGAGTCGATGACGCCGGCGTTTGGACCCAACGCCTCCTGGGCAGAACAGAAAGCCGCCAGCCTCGAGGCTGAGATGCTGTTCCGTGCGAGACCGAGGTCGTGAGGCTTTGTCGATCCATTTCCTGAAGTTGTCGTTCTAAGTGTCCCTGCTTGTGTCGGTGAGTGAATGAAGCATTCCCTGCCAGCCATGTGCCGAGGGTACCATCCATGTTTGCCGAGCTAACTAGCAAGCAACGAAGCGTTCTGGATGAGTCGTGCGCCTTAGCCCGGACTGTCGATCCAGACTATCGAGACTTTCACCCATTGTCAAGGCCTTAATGGTCCTTCTTGTTACGGCTCTGTGCCCGGCTCCGCTGGGCCGGACATGTTCACCATGCCCATCTCGCGCCGATCAGGGAATCACGTCGTGACATCCTCGGGAGCGTGCTACGTCGAACGAAGAAAATTTAGGTAACAGACGAGCAGGATCACTCCCGTTTCGGGAGCGTCTCTATTCGGAGAGATAAAAAATAGATGACCCCCTTGCGCCAGGGGCAACACGGCTCTCCATATCGTCGCCCCGCGACCCCGCGGGGAGGGGGGATCAATCTGGATGCGCATCTCCCAACAGCGACGATCAGCTGAGGCAAAGTCGTTCAATGGACGCCCATGGCCCGTCGAGCACTATCCAGCGGAAGCAGATCCCTTATTCGATCGCTCAGGGGATGTTACATCAACCACAAAACGACATGCGCTGGTGCACGGTGGCTGCTCCTTTTGGCAGCTTGGAGGTCCTAGTAGGCGCGCGGGGTGCGGCAGGGTTTGCCGTGTCTCGCGCAGGAGCGTGGAGCTGACCATCCAACTGGAGCCTTCGTGCTGTGATCCTGCGCCTGAGTGACGGCTGCACTTGATATTGGGCCATAAATGTGGACCGGTCCTTGACATTGTTCGTTTGTTAGTGAGGCGGTATGCGTTCCGTGATGTGAAGGGTATTTCTGGATGCATGATGCTAGTATAGGGGTCTAGGGGGTTAGATCGCATCCTGTTCGCTAGACGAGCAGTGTCGCTGGTGACAGGTCGAACGAAGAACTTGGTCATGCTTCTAATGGAAAGCTTGCCTCTATCTTGCCTCGGATGATCGTGGGCATTCATTGCTACTGCGGCGCGGACTCGTTGTATGAGAGCACACTCTGATATTGTGATAGACATGGTTCCTTGGTTGAGACTCTTGGAGAACAGTTTTTAGTGTCCAAATTGGATCCGATAATGTTCTAGCAGGAGCTATTGAACAACCATTTGTCTTCTCTGTTAAGTACGAACGAATTCCCTCCCCATTGGAATACTACACTTTCACAAGCAACAATATACATTTACATAAGGTACTTATGACAATGAAGACTTACGAGTAGTGAAGGCATCAACTGTTGGTACCTTGGTGTTTCTAGATAAGTAAAATAACAGGTGTCATTCCTTCAACTCTGGTCTAATGGCCTTCCTTATAAGTACTGCCTCGCTGCCCGCCATCCTCTCCTTCTGACTTCTGCAATCAAGCACCAGGTAGTTCCCTGCTGGTCTCACGATTCCTTCAGGTCTTGAGAATAGGTCCTAGCTAGCAAAGCTAGTTCATCAGAGTTAACAACCGCGTCGGTAAAATGGATGCATTTGCCGAGCTCTATATCCAGGCAATTCCATGAGCGTTCAAGGGATACGCAAGTCTATACGATCATGACCATCGCGGGGGGGTGCTACGGATGTCATGGCTTTTCCAACTCATTATAACCAGACAGATGCTAGAAGTGAAAACCCTCCTTTCTTTCCTGGCGTTGAGCCTTTCGTATAGCAAAGCGATTTGAAAGGGAAGGGGGCTCAAGGCTGGGAAGAAGTCTTTTCGCCTCTCTCATCGGCTTCAAGCCGCTCTTAAAGCTTTCAGTTCTTCGACAGGCAGTTCTTCCAACTCTGCGCTGCTTTTCTTCACTGGTACTGAGAGGCTAGTAATAGGCGGGAGACAGCAAGTGAGACTGACGACCTATTCTCCCGAGATAGAAGACAAAAAACAGAGAGACTTGC
>NW_003315038.1:4150972-4152010 GCF_000150825.1 Verticillium alfalfae VaMs.102
GCACAGACAGGCACAGGCATGGCGCGCCAAGGGCGAGGGAGGGGGGTTGTGAGCTGGCAGGAAGAACCAGGGGTCGGGGGGCCACCAACATGGCAAGCATGGGAAGGGGTGGGAAGGGGGCGGGAGACACAGACGGCAGGGCGGATTCAAGGGAAGCAGGGCCGTCCTTGGCTGACTGGCAGCTGCCAGCGAGGCGGTGGTTTCCCTGTCTGGTCGCCATCGAACATTGCGGCAGTTTTCACCTACCTCCATGGTACATGTAGGTAGGCACCTACGGTAGGTACATGGTAGGTAGGTTAAGGGTTAAGGTGCCGGCCGTTGCCGTTCGTCCCGTGAGAGAGAGATGGCAATGTCTTTGTGTTTCGGATCTGCGCCGTCCTGCCAGCCGCGAACGCAACGTCCATGCGCCCCCAGAGTCAAACAGCGGACGAACCCCAACGACGGGTAACACCAAACAAAGAAACAAACAAACAGCCAGCAAACCGAACAGTAGACCATGATACCTAGAACGAGAAGCTCGCCTTGCCGCACACTCTGAAGGAGACCTGCCTCAGTCGTGGGCCTGCATGTCCAACAGCCCCCTCCCGTCATTCCATAGTGCCCAGTTCCTGGGCTCTTTACATCGAACCTTGTGCACAATCCCCCTGGGCTGCTTCTCTCCTATTTTCACAAAATTGCATCCAACGGCCGCCATTCGGCGCTAGTTCAGGAACCGTGCCAGGCACGCGCCATGTCTGATTGGCCTTCTATTCCCAGCACGCAGATCAACATACGAAGCGAGATGATTAGCCTGTGATGGACGTGTTTTCGCCAATCACCATGGTCTATTTGCCTGCCCCCGGTGGAGTCATGACCTGCATCTCTGCATCCCTGCATCTTCGTGGATCGTTGCCAGGCTCCTGTCCGGATCCTGTTGGCAGGTCTTTTTTTACAGCAGTGGGTGGCCCACTGTAGGAACAGTTCATGGGTACTGTACATCGTCATACCCTTTTTTTGTTGGGGGTTGAAATTTCTTTCTCCCAGAGCTAGAGTCATTGG
>NW_003315038.1:4152972-4154093 GCF_000150825.1 Verticillium alfalfae VaMs.102
TCCGCCGGGAGGAACCATGGGCCGGAGAGCACCGCGAGGGCCACCTTGAGAGGTCGTGGGCCTCTGATAAGGCGAGCCACCTTGAGGTGGCATGGAACGGGGGCCGTGGCTGGGGCCAGGTCCGCGCGGGGGCCCGACGTTGATGGGCGGGCCTCGAGGGCCGCCGTTCTGCGGGCGAGGCTTCACAGGGCGAGCCGACAGACAAGTTCGGGGCACAACACCTTGCGAGGATCTATCAAGTCGAATGCAGAGCGCCTGAGACATGTCAGTAATTGGGTTCAATATCACGGAGGTTGACAACGCACCCAGCCATCGTCATATTCGTGAAGAAGGCGAACAACTTCGCCGGCCCTCAGGCCCATTTCGTCTTCCAGGGTTGGCTTGAAATCCAGCTGCACGCGGTGAACAGTCGAGTTGGTAGGTCCACCAGCAGCGGCAATAGCGGCAGCACCGGTGGACCCTGTAGGGTTTGGCTGATCAGGGCTTTCGGAGTTCATGCTGAATTCAGTACCGGCAGGGCTGGGAGGAACGACAGACAGAGGCGCGGGTAGAGTGAGATCAAGATCCTTCGGGGTGCCCTTGCGCGTAGAAGCCTTGCGTGCGAGGCCCGCCCCGAGGGCTCCCGCAGCAACTCCGGCGCCGGCAGCTGCAGCCGCAGGCGCGTGAGCCGACCAAGCATCACCGGGAGGTACAGCGACAGGGCCAGGTGGGAGTGGCTTATCGGCGGCTGGTGTCAGAGGCTCCTCGGCAATGGGCGTTGGCACGCGCTCGGCCTGGTTGCCGAAGGGGTTGCTGGGGTTGGCGCTCTCGCTGGTGGCAGGTCGATCCCAGGCATTGAAGCCAGAGTGAGCCGAGTGGCTGGGCGTCAGCCCACCAGCAGTGGAGGCCATGGCCATGTTGGCGCCCTTGCTGGCGCGCTTGTCAAAGTTGAGATTTGGCAGAAACTGGGTGACGGGACGGAGACTGATACGCGGGGCACGCGGGTTGGAGCGTTCGCCGGCGACGACGGCAGTGGCTGTAGTAGGCGCAGCGAAGGGGTTGTGGAGCTTCTCGTCGTCATCGTTGAGCCTCTCGCGTTCAACCTGTCTCTTGCGGCGGTTGAAGAGGAAGAAGACGGCGAG
>NW_003315038.1:4161476-4162738 GCF_000150825.1 Verticillium alfalfae VaMs.102
ATTCCTGCCCGCGCGCGCCATCAAAGGCCCGACAACCCCCGTCTCTTCTGAAACGCCCACGTCCCCGTAGCCCGTCCCCGCCTCTGCCCCACCAGCCGTCTGGCGCAGATCTTGACCCCATTCTCGTCCCGCTCACTCTTACCGAAATGACCTTGCTTGTGGTTTTTATTTTTCCCCTGCCCTTTCCACTCCCAGTGCTTCTCACCATCGTGGGATCGATGCCGTTTATCGCAATACCGGACTGTGAGCGGAGCACCTTTCGCCCACCTCGCTGGGAAGGTGACATCCACCCCGGTCTACGATGACGGCTTGCGACCTTGTCAGCAGTGGAGAGAGAGAGAGAGAGAGAGAGAGAGAGGAAGAGAGCGGGTCTTGCTTTCGCAGTGCGACATGAAGTTTTCCCGGCACGAGACAGAATCGTTCGTCACAGCACCTCGCCTCTTTGGCGGCCTGTCAATGGCCAATACAGGCAGGGTCCGCCGGCTGACGGGGAGGCGCCGCGGGGATTTTGTGGCGGAGGATCGTCGAGCCTCATCTCGCGCGTCGGCCTTGTGCCCCTGCCGAATCTTGTGCTACATCTTCACATAAGCGTCGTTCCCTCGGCACAACACTGACTCCAGTCGACCTGACTTTGGGGGTTCACCTTGTTTTTCTTTCTCCTTCTTCGTTTGTGCAATGCCTGACACGACGAGCAAACGCAGCCATGAACAGCGTGTGAGGGTCTGAGTCGTGGAAACGTGTATTAGAGTTTTTCCCAGCTGTGACACATACCGTATCCTTGCTATGAATCGACAAATCATGCTACATGTAGAACCCACTGTAATTCGTCTGACAAGAATTTCATCCGATGTTCTGGCACCATGTCATTCCAACTATGGAACCAAAGGCAGCAGTGGTGGCCTTTCTGACCCGAATCGCCGCCATCCTAGTGAGCCACGTAGGTCTCCATCCACCCCTCTTTGGTGCTCATACAAAATAAGTTTCACTCATCACATCTCGCATCATCTCACGTCACATTTTCTCCGTCTCGCTCTGCCGGCCCCCGCTTCAGCTTACTGCGGCGGCGGCGGTGGCGGCGGCTGTCCATTCTGGCCTTGGCTCCGCTGCATCTGCGCGAGCATCGCCGCGAAGAAGGCGGGACTGAACTGCGCCGCTTGCGCGCCCTGCGCATTCTGCTGCGCGCCGGGCCAGCCAGGTGGTGGCGGCGGCGGCGCGCCGGGAACCCCGCCACCTTGCGCGGGTGGCGGCGTCGGCATGCCTGC
>NW_003315038.1:4164341-4170822 GCF_000150825.1 Verticillium alfalfae VaMs.102
CTCTGGAGAGAGGGGGGGGAGCGTCTCATTGGGTTTCGCGAACCCCAAGCCAGGGATCGTGAAGCCAGACATGTTGCCGAGTGGGTTATGGGGGTCTCTTTTCTTGTTTTTTTCAGTGATTTGTCTCATACGATTCGATTCTTTCGTCTGGATAGAGGGAATGAACAGGTCCTTTGGTTGAATTGAGGTCCAAAGTGGGAATGTTGTCGATTGTCAGAGGAGGGAAGGCACCTCTGAAATCCAGGGACTCGAAAATTTTAGTGGAGCTGCGATGGAAGTTGCAAAAGGTGGGGCACCGATAACAAGTTCAGCCTTGATAAGCTCAGACTGCCGAGCAGCACAGACCACTCCATGCTCCAACAGCTCCTGATACTCAACAGCTCCTGGGGCATATCAACCCAACCAACACGACACCCCAGGCTTCCGAATGCTGGTCAGGACATGTGTACGGAAGTTGTTGTAAGAATGCAGTTAATTTTCTTTTTGCTTGGTTATAAATGTTAAACTCATCAAGAACCGGTCGTTTGGTCTCGAAATGTTTTGTATTTCTTTGGTTCGCCGTTTGGCTTCCGCGCAGACACGATCGAGGTTGTGCTCTTTTGTTACCCAGGCTAGTCTGTCAACTGAACGCCCATGGTCAGCACGGCGACATTTTCCCGTACGAGGCTTCGATGTCATCAGACAGGACCAGATTATCGAGGAGGAAGATATGCCCGAGTACTGCCCGGACCATTTCTATCCCGTTTGCTTGGGCGAAGTCTTCGTTGACCGGTTTTAGGCAGTGACTAAACTTGGCTATGGCTCACCATCTACCATTTGACTTGCGCGTGACCTTCTGTGAGTACGTTATGAAAGTTGCTACTTGAAATCTGACTGGTCTTTGGCACGGACTTGGTCAATACGTGGCGTTGAAAGTTTGCATTCACAACTCCGTCCAAAACCACAAGATCTCGTTTTACCAGCACATGGAGACGATCTCTCCTACCAAGCACCCCGGGGCCAAAAAGGTCAGAAAGCTCCGAGATTCTTTTGATGTGATAGGCCCACACGGCAAGCATCCGGTCCTTGTTCTCTAGGTGTCTCGAATGAGCATTCGCGACATGGATACAGTGTTCATGGATAATGACGGCTTCGACGAAGGTCGTTTAGGGAGCTATCAAGGAACTTCTAGATGCTCTCGACTTTCTGCATACCGAGGTGAAATCCGTCCACACCGGTGAGTATCAGACACCTCTTATACCCCGTGCGAAGACGCCGAGCATGGCAACTAAGAGTCCCCTCAGATGTTCATCCCGGCAACCTCTTGCTTGGTGCCAACGACAACTCCATGTTCCAAAAGCTGGAGGACGACGAATGCGCAAGACCCGTCGCCCGCAAGCCGTACGAAGACAGAACCATATATCTCTCACGCCTCATGAAGCCCAAGGTCGGACCACTCCTGCTTTCTGACTTTGGCGAAACCAGAATCGGCCCTGGCCCTCATACCGGCGACATCATGCCCATCATGTACCGAGCCCCGGAGACGCTCGTGCACATGCCATGGAGCTATCCTGTCGATATCTGGAGCGTCGGGCTGACGGTTTGTGCCCCCGACCCATTTCCGAATGCTCACCACAGCTGCTGACCCTCAGGCCGTTGTCCTAGGCATGGAACCTGCTCCAAGGAAGAACACTGTTCACAGCCCGCAAACAAGACGGCAGCCTTTCGGATGGCGCGCACTTTGCCGAGCTCATGGCTGCGTTGGGTCCCCCGCCGCAAGCGCTCCTCGACCGACATCGCAGCAGAGCACTCACATACTGGGACCAAGACGGTACGGAGATTGCCTCACCAGTCCCCGTGTAGTATGCAGCCAGCAGACACTCTGACCCTTTCATGCTCTAAGGCGTCTGGGGCGAGTTCGTGCCTATACCAAAAGAAAAAACCCTCGAGGCAGCAGAGGCCAAACTCAAGGACAACTCCAGGTTTCTGCGGTTCATTCGACGCGCGCTGACCTGGGATCCGGAGGCGCGTCCGACAGCGAAGGAGCTCTTGCAAGACCCGTGGCTCGAGGAGTAGGGCGCAGTTCTGCATCGTCTCTTTTCTTCGTTACCGTCCCCGGCGTTCTGGGACAAACGGCCGCCGATCGTGTACATCACTGTATTTGTAACGCCTCTCAACTGTACGCAGCCACTTCTGATCTAATTTTACTCGCAATAAGATAGCTATCCATCGCCATTCGTAATGTTCCGTCGCTTCATTATCGCCATGTCTCATTAACCCAGGAGAATGCCTGGCAGCGAATGGCGCATCGCTCTTGCACAGCGTCTACGGGTACGAAGTCCGTAGCTTACGTTTCAGCGGCGGCGAAAAGGCGAGTTGGTGCAGAATCGGCTTGGCAAACACTACAGAGCCCACCCCGAGGTCATCGTCATATCGTCTTATACAGGCAAGCGGGACCTATTTGTGACGCAGGTGTCAGCAAACAAGCTGGCAGCACTGATGTGCTCGCTGATTGATCTGGACCTCAGGACCGAGGGCCGCACGTAAGGCTGGCGGGATAAGAGGCCCCCCCCCAGTCGAGTTACATCGCAGGCCATGGGTTGCCGTAAGCGCGATTCCCAAACGAGCTGCGGATGCCGAACAGGGGCGACCATCAATCAGTGCACCTCCCTGATATGACCCTGAACCGAAATTTCTTTCCACTTGCTCTCGAAATCCACTGTACAATCCAAGAAGAGCGCGCAAAGTTCACTTCAAAGGCAGAAGAAAGGAACAAACAGACATTGAAGGCGGGTGCTTATCCACACGAAGTGACGCAAAATCCCCCCTGCCGATCAAAGGCGACGAGTCTGAGCGATGCCTACTCCCAATACCTCAACAGCTACGCGCCAGCCCGTCAGCTTCTTCAAGCCCCTGGACTGCTCGAGGGGCAACACCACGGCAGCGGCGGCGAGGTGAGTGTGAGAGCGCACATGTTGTGCGGTCCCGACTGACGCGCTTCCAGTTGCGCATTGACAAAGGGGCACCAAGTCTTGACCTGTGCCTTACAACACCGGCCCCGACCTACGAGAACGAGTGCCCCCAGGGTTCGGTCTGGGTGCCTTACATGTGAGTCTTGACGTCGTTTGACGTCACAAACGCAAACCCGCATGGCACGACAGTGACTGATGGTCCAATAGGCAAGTGAGTCTCATGCCGTCAGCAACTGACTCGGCCCTGTCATGATCCCCAACAGCTCAACACGTGTGTGTTAGGAAACGACGCGTGAAGTGTGATGAAGCGAAACCTTTCTGCCAACGATGCGTCAAGTGGCAGGGCTTCTGTGACGGCTACGATTTATTTGCCCGTGCGGCGGCAGCAGCTGACGCCGCTCGAAGTCTAGCACCGGCAGCACAGCGACTGAGACGGCTAGCCCCGGCACCTGCACATCTTGACAGCCGTATACTTCTGGAGCCCACGGAAGTTCTGTTCAGAGACGGAGCACGAGAAGCGTTCTTCATGACGTGGTGCGACACTCGGAAGCTCATCGGAGGCGGCCTCTCGAGGATGACCTTGGGAAGAGGACGATGCTGCAGCTGAGCCATGAGTGGCCTGCGGTTCGCTACGCCATCATGAGTGTCGGCGCCATCGGCAAGTCCCTTCACAAGGGGTTCGTGCCGACAACGCACCAAGAAATGGCAGCCCACGGCCCGCGTACGGACAGGCCCTGTCGTACTACGGTCGGGCGCTGAGCGACGTGCGGCGCGCCACGGCGGACCCGAGCTCGCTGAGGGCGACGGTCGTGTGCTGCCTGCTCTTCGTCTGCTTCGAGGTTCTGCACACGGACTGCCGAGCGGCGTACGCTCACCTTGACAATGGACAGTTGCTGATGCACGAGATGACGATGCGGGCCCGTTCGTCGGGCATCAAGTCGAACATTGTCGAGTCGGAAGCGCTGGAACGTGACTTTCTCCAGATATTCCAGCGACTCATCCACCAGACATGGTCGTACGGGGTGATCCGGCCGCCTCTGATGGCACAGATCGAGGCGCAGGCGGCACCCAGGAAACCGCAGACCATGTGGTGCTGTCGCGGTGGGCCCAAGAACCACCACGTCATCGAGAACATGCCCGACTCGTTCGACGACTTTTCCGAGGCGCGACGGTGGTGGGAGGTGACGCAGCACGCGGCCACACATACGTCCCACGTCGTCTTCCGCGTCAGCCACAACGGCCTGGGCTCGCTGTTCAGCGGAAACTCGGAGTCGATCAAGATGGCCATGGAGGAGGCCACGTACGGCCACATGGCAACGGAAGACGACCTCTTCGGCAACAGGCATGCGCGCTCGCGGCATCATGTCGACTCTGTCGAGCGCTGGTGGCTGGCGTTCAGACCACTCTGGGAAGCCGTTCAGGCGGTCAAGGACCAGGACAAAGCGCGGTATCTGCAGGGCGCGCACTTGCGGGTGCAGTACCTGAATCTGTATGCAAGCGTCATGTCGCCTCTGGGATGTGACTTCCCAAGCGTTGTGGCCATGACGCCGATCTACAGCGAGATTGTCAGTCTGTCCAGCGAGATCCTGCCGCGGCAGCGAGACATGTTTGGCGCCGTCACGCAGGGCGACATCTTCTCGATGGATGCCGCCGTCACGTTCCCACTCTTCCAGGCGAGCATGCGCTGTCGAGACGCCAATGTGCGCGAGGCAGCGATACGACTGCTTCAGGAGAACCCCAGACGCGATGGCATGTGGGACAGCCGCATGTTCGAAGCGTTGGTGGTGCAGAACCGCACGCTCGAGGTGGAGAATGCCAGAGAAGGAAGCCTTGAAGAGCAGTGGTCGAGGTTACAGCAGAGGAGGGCTCATCTGGATGAAGAGGGGACGCTCAAGACCATTGGGCTGTTGAAGGATGTTGCAGCTGGCAAGTGGAGGCTGCAGCAGGAGGCTGTAGGGAGGTTTCTGTATGACTAGGGGTTTCGGTTGATTGTGGTGCGTGGAGGAGAGAAAGAAAGCGGGATGAGGTCCTGGTTCATATTGGACGAGGAAGGAGAAGATGGACGAGGGATGGTTTTGATAGAAAGTCGATGGTTGAGTTCACCTGATCGCGAGAGTTGAGTTGTTGGGAGAGCGTGTGTTGTAGTGTACAAGTACAGAAGAGGATACAACAGCTGCCAGCTGTCAGAAATTTGCCAGCCGGCAACCGCGGCGGTGGTTGGCGCCGAATGCCGTTGCCCCACCTAAAAGTCGAAAAATTATCGTCGCTGCACTCAGTCGTCAGTTGCAATCGTCAATCGTCAATCGCTATCGCCAGTCCATTGCTTGCTTCAAGCCTTGGGCCAGAGCTGAAGCACGTCTCGCCTCTGCCGACCCCAGCCACCTGCCCTTTCAATAACAGCAGCAGCAGCAGCAGCAGCAGCAGCAACAGCAGCAGCAGAAGAAGACACCAACCATGGCGCCTCCCAAGAAAGTCAAGGGCAAGAAGCCGCAGCCCTTGAAGCGCGAGATCGTCCAGGAGAAGCGCAAGCGGCAGCAGCTCAGCATTGCTGCCCTCGAAAAGTCGATTGCCGAGTTTGTGAGTCGAGCCAGCCGCCCTTTTTGTTTTTTCTCTCTCGTGCGCTTGCTCCCAGAGTCACAGCCTCCGACTGACATGGCATCGTCCAGGACCCCAAGGCCACCGAGGTGACGACCTTTGCCGAACTGCCCCTGTGCGGACCGACGAAGCAGGGCCTCGAGAAATCCCACTTTACGACGCTCACCGACATCCAGTCGCGCGCCGTGCCGCTGGCGCTCCAGGGCCAGGACATTCTCGGCGCCGCCAAGACGGGCAGCGGCAAGACGCTGGCTTTCCTCCTGCCGGTGCTCGAGAAGCTGTACCGCGCGCAGTGGACCGAGTTTGACGGCCTCGGCGCCCTCATCATCTCGCCGACGCGCGAGCTCGCGGCCCAGATCTTCGAGGTGCTGCGCAAGATCGGCCGCTACCACGCCTTCTCGGCGGGCCTCGTCATCGGCGGCAAGAGCCTCAAGGAGGAGGCCGAGCGGCTGGCCAAGATGAACATCCTCGTGTGCACGCCGGGCCGCATGCTGCAGCACCTCGACCAGACGGCCGGCTTCGACGTCGACAACCTGCAGATGCTCGTGCTCGACGAGGCCGACCGCATCATGGACATGGGCTTCCAACAGGCCGTCGACGCCCTCGTCGAGCATCTGCCGGCCACGCGCCAGACGCTCCTCTTCAGCGCGACGCAGAGCAAGAAGATTTCCGACCTCGCGCGCCTCAGCCTGCGCGACCCCGCCTACGTCGCCGTCCACGAGGAGGCGACGCCGGCCAACCTGCAGCAGCACTACCTCGTGACGCCGCTGCCCGAGAAGCTCGACACGCTCTACGGCTTCATCAAGGCCAACCTCAAGAGCAAGATGATCGTCTTCTTCTCCTCGGGCAAGCAGGTGCGCTTCGTCTACGAGAGCTTCCGCCACCTGTCGCCCGGCGTGCCGCTGCTGCACCTGCTCGGCAAGCAGAAGCAGCTG
>NW_003315038.1:4170922-4173504 GCF_000150825.1 Verticillium alfalfae VaMs.102
TGCTTTTTTGGCACCGGACTATCGTTGGCCGCGGGGTTCGAACTTTCCCCGCGTCGGATGAGGTTGGTGCAGGTCGAACTGCCCCAAGGGCCCCGACACTGTACATTCCACCGCGTTGGGGGCCCGGCGCCGCTTCTACGAGCGCGAGGGCGGGCCGTGCTCTTCATGGACCCCAGCGAGGAGGCCGGCATGCTCGAGCGCCTCAAGCACAAAAAGGTGCCCATCAACAAGATCACGGTCAAGGAGAGCAAGAAGAAGTCGGTCACGAAGCAGCTCCAGAGCATGTGCTTCCAGTACCCGAGCTCAAGTACCTCGGCCAAAAGGCCTTTATCAGCTACACGCGCTCCGTCTACCTGCAAAAGGACAAGCACGTCTTCAAGTTCGACAGCCTCGACCTCGACGCCTACGCCGCGAGCCTCGGCCTGCCGGGCACGCCGCAGATCAAGTTCCAAAAGGGCGAGGACATCAAGAAGGTCAAGAACGCGCCGCGCGCCGGCCTGTCGAGCGACGAAGACGACGACGATTCGGACCTCGACGGCGCGCTCGACCCCGAGAAGGCCAAGCTGAAGGCAAAGAAGAGCAAGAAGAACGAGGTCAAGACAAAGTACGACCGCATGTTTGAGCGGACGAACCAGGACGTCCTGTCGGGCCACTACTCCAAGGTGCTCGGCGAGGCCGACGACGACGACGCCGACGACTTCCTCGCCGTCAAGCGCGTCATTGACACGAACGAGCTCGACGACCCGGCACTGGCGGACGCGGGCCGAAAAAGGTGACGATTGGCGCCAGGAGTCATCATCGACTCGAAGCGCGGGAAAAGGCGCTCCTGTCGAAGAAGAAGATGCTCAAGTACAAGGGGTCGGGCACGAAGCTCGTGTTCGACGAAGACGGCGTCGCGCGGCCGCTGTACGAGCTGCAGGACGAGGACGCGTTTGCGCCAGGACGGCCCGGCCGAGGAGCAGCGCGCCCGGTTCGTCGAGGACGAGGCGGCGCGGGTCAAGGACGCCGACGCCGACGACAAGGAGCGCGCGCGGCTGCTGCGGCGGGAGAAGAGGCTCAAGAGGAAGGCCAGGGAGGCCGAGGAGAGGGGCGACATGCCGCGCGTGGGTCAGGCCATGGCGACGGGCGGCGACCTCGAGGAAGACCCACTGGCGCTGCTGCGGTCGTTGCCGATGAGCGGCGGACAGCCGGCCGAGGACAGCAGCGAGGCGGAGGAGGACGCGAGGCCGCGGAAGAAGGCCAAGAAGTGGTTCCAGACGGACGACGAGGCCGCGCCAGCAGACGGCAGGAAGGTGTTGGAGATTGACCGGGAGCCCGAGACGCTGGAGGATCTCGAGGCTCTTGCCGCGGGTCTGCTGGAGTAGGTGGAGAAGAGAGAAGAAATCTAGATACCCAATCGCAGGATCAGCTACTGGAAGGCAATAGATCAGCCGTCATAAGTGAACATCATCAGCCGTTGTAAGTGAACATCATCGGCCGTCGTGAGTCAACATCGTCTGCTGTCGGAAGTAAATGCCTGCCGTCAAAGTCAACATGTGAAGTCTAGCAAGTCGACCGGAGAATCTCAGGATCCTCATGATGGAGTCGTTCACCATGTACCTTTTTTTGAGGTGCCTAGGTACTCAGGCAGGTACGTACCTCGGGTTGAAGACTAGTCATGCACGCCCCATTGCCGGGCTGCATGACTCGGAACAAAGACCCTTAATAAGCGGACCCCTCCACCCTCTTGCACCCCTCTTGCACCCCCCCCCCCAATGTGCCCCTCGTCCCGTATCAGCCGCGGCCCATGACAGTCATGCTCGGCGCCTTCAGTTGACGACAGCCTGACATTGTCTGCTCCTTCGACAACGCTCACGCTCCACGCTTCACGCTCCACGCTCCGCCCCTCGGATTCTGCCGAGGCTTCTGCTGTTCGACGTCTCTGGCGATCTTCCCTACTGCACTCCAAGTCCTACAAGCACGCACAATGCCGCACTCGGCGACCTCGGCCGCGACGCACAACGCCCCCGTCAACGGCGCATCACCACCCCTCCCCGAACCCGCCCCAGCACCCGCCAAGATGGCCAGCGCCGCCGCCCCCCTCGACCGACACAGCTCAATGCACGCCCGCACGCTGCAGCAGGCCGCCGAAGACTGCAACCGCCGCGTCAACGCCCTCCTCGCCCTCGACCCGGACTCGGCAGCGGCGAAATCGACAACGACGACGACAACGACGACAACAACACCACCCCACGTCCTGCGCGCCGTCCAGTCCCGCGTCCGCGACGCCCTCGCCGTCATCGACGACGCCCTCGTCCGCTACCCGAGTCCCGACAGCCTCTCCCTCTCCTACAACGGCGGCAAGGACTGCCTCGTCCTGCTGCTGCTCCTCCTCGCCGCCCTCGCCCGCCGCCGTCAGGCCACGTCGGCCGCCGTCGCCGCCGCCGCCCCCTTACCCCGCCACCCTGCAGGCCCGTCTACATCCTCGCGCGCCACCCCCTTTGCCGGAGGTCGGACGCCTTCGTCGAGAGGCCTCGGGGCGCCCCACTACGGCCCTCGACCTCGCCGGTTTCCCCGCCCCCAATGAAAGCCCGGCCCTTCGC
>NW_003315038.1:4174336-4174917 GCF_000150825.1 Verticillium alfalfae VaMs.102
AAAAAAAAAAAAAAAAAAAAAAAAAAAAAAAAAAAAAAAAAAAAAAAAAAAAAAAAAAAAAAAAAAAAAAACAAATAATAAAGAAAACAGAAAAAAAAAAAAGAAAAAATGGGAAATATTGAAATATTTTGAAACCGTGAAAAATAACAGCAGAAAAAGAAAAAAAAAAAAAGAATAAAAAAACAAAAAAGTCAAGAAGTGACTCGATTTCGATCGGGACTCGGCAGAGGAAAATATTGACAACGAAGAAGACAAGGAAGACAACAACTCCTCCCCACGTCTTGCGCCCCCGTCCAATCGAGCGTCCGCGACGCCCTCGCCTTCATCGAAGACGCCCTCGTCCGCTACGCGAGTCCCGACAGCCTCTCCCTCTCCTACAACGGCGGCAAGGACTGCCTCGTCCTGCTGCTGCTCCTCCTCGCCGCCCTCGCCCGCCGCCGCCAGGCCTTCATCGGCCGCCGTCGCCGCCGCCGCCCCCTACCCCGCCACCCTGCAGGCCGTCTACATCCTCGCGCGCCACCCCTTTGCCGAGGTCGACGCCTTCGTCGAGGCCTCGTGCGCACCCTACCCCCTCGACCTCG
>NW_003315038.1:4175017-4177831 GCF_000150825.1 Verticillium alfalfae VaMs.102
TCAATGGGCTAGATGATATGATCATAGACCCCCACATCTCCTCACACTTTGCTCTCACCCAAGAAACCTTTTACAAAAAACACAAGCCAAGTCCACCTGTCGATCTATAGAAAGTGATGTTGAAAAAAAAAGGGGGTATGACATGCCCACCCCAAAACGCCCTTGCTTTGCTGCGGTTCAGTCATGATACATCATTGCGCGCCCTAAAGAGGAAGACGTCAAAACGGGTGGAAACGCTCAAGAAAAACCAAAAAAACTGGCGCATCCTAAGGTCCAGTCCCCGTGACATCAACATCGTCGACATACAGTCCGCCCCCCTCCTCACGCCTCATCCGTAAGCGGTGGGTCGTACGCCTCCCCAAACAGCCTCGCACGGTAGAGGCATGTCTTCTCGTCATCTCCGTAGTTGGTCACCAGCCGCACAATAACGTGCTCCGTTGACACGCCGAGCCCCTTCAGCTCGTCTGGCAGCTTGTGCACGTACACACCCCCAGACGCCGCCTGACTCTCATACTCGAACGAGCTGATCTGCACAAAGCCCTCTCCGAATGGCTGCTCCAGGCTGCCAGGCCATGTATATGCCGCAAAGTCGCGCACCAGTTCCCGGTTGTTCCACTCGTCAATCTTCACCCAAAGTTCAATTTGTCGGGGTCGTGCAGCCGGCGCCAGCGTCGCACCGGGCAGGATGTGGTCAATAACAAGATACTCGGGCTTGATGCGGTGTCCGAGAATGACATTGAGAGCGACACCCTGCGGCGTCCCGTCGTGGCTGTACGTTGTACTGCCACACCAACAGTCCCCGGCATCTGTCCATCCGAGGAGCGCCTCGGCGGGGCTGAGCGGGCCAGGCTGGCGTCGGCTCGGATGGTTCTTCCACTTCTGCGTGAGGAAGCCGCCCGACCTGGACCCTCGAAGCTTGTACGTGGGTGTTGTGTCCAGGCTGACAACGGCGCCGAGATTGGGGTTCAAAAAGTTGACCCGCTCTCGAAGGTCGTGATCCCACTCGGCGGCAATCTTGCCATCCGCAAAAGCCTTGATCCCGGCATCCGCAATGACCTTGCGGATTTGGCTGTTGACCAGATGGAGGACTTCGTCCCGAGACAGACCCATGAGAGCACGGTTGTTTTCGAGGCTGGTTCTGAGAAGACCCTCCACATATGCCTTTGCCTGGTCCTTGAGCACGAGCGCTTCATTACTGATGTGGCCGTGATCTTTGGCGAACTCTTCTTTGATGAGGAACATGAAGTTTCGACGCGTCACCAGACTGGTGTTCTCGTCCGCGATTTGTCGAGCAATATGCTGTAGAGCAACCTGCTCGATGCGGTCATCCAGGTCTGCGGTCAACACGCCAGACCCACTCGAGGGCGACTCGGATGACGGCAGATGGTTCTTGACAACATCGGCCACTTTCTGCCTGTTGCTCTTGGCCCATTCAGTCCAGGCGTTTGGCGTGTCAGACTTGATCATCTGCTGGATTTCAGCACGTGAGAGAGTTGGTTCTTGTGTCTTGCTCTCTGTGACCAAGTAGCTCTCGCTATTCGCCTTGTTCTTGATTGCCTGCCAGTGGGCGTCGGGGACATGAACGTAACCGGCCTTGTCCGCCTCGAAGGTGAACACTTCATGTCTTTTTTCATCACTCGCGAAGAGCATAGTAGAATTCAGAAGCAATGCGTGGCTTTCCGTTTTGACCAAGCTCGAGGTGGATGATCTTCGGGAGTAAGGACTCGAGCTTGGTGAGTGACACGTCGTGTAGATCTTTGGAAGCCTTGAGATGGTGCATCTCGTGGCTGAAGCTGCGGAGCTTTTCCTCGTATGCTCTCGCATCCTCCGATGCGAAGAGCGTCGATGGACGAGCAAGAGAGAGAGGAACGAATTGTCCCAAATTCCAAGTCATGTCCGAGAGACTCCATCCATGCCAATAGAAGGGGAGCCGCGTGTTTTCGCTGTCGTTTTCCCAAATGCCGTCTACCAAAGGAGATGGAGACAAGACGGAGTGTAAAAACATGGCGACAGCCAAAGAACCCAGGCCGAGCAGTACCCACTTGAAAGAAGTGTGGAACGCGAATCGCGTGGCCCGAAAGACTGCATGTCGGAGTGATGAATAGACTTGATGTAGCCATGAAAAGCAGGCTATGAAGTACCATGACAAGCATTGCCACAACCACTCTAATGCAGAGATCGAGTCCGGCTCTGCATCATCGCGTAATAATGACTCGTTGTCTTTGTCACTGCTAACGCTGGCGTTGTCTCCGGCATTAGGTGCTCTGCGGGGTTGAAACCATAGAGATAGCGAACGCCACCATGTTGCCCATGTCTGAGGGTTCTCATCTTCAAAACTCTCATCCGCGGCTTCCGACTCGGTATCGACATCGTGAGTGTGGGCGTGGGGTCTCCGAGACGCTTGATTCGAAAGAGAGGAGACCTGTCTTGTTCGCGATGGCGCAGGTTGAGCTTGCCGAGCAGGTAAGCCGGCCGATGTGTTCTTCCTTGCCTGAACTATGAAGGGCTCCTGAAGCGGGGCCTTCGACGTTGCGGAAACTGGGCCAGATTGATGTTTCGTGATAGACTTCGGGCGCACAATACTCTTTTGCTGTACCACTGGCATGGTTTTAAGGAGCTGCTTTCCCACAGGCTCACGTGTTGCCGCAGGCAGTACAGTTGTCTCAGTTCGATGAGGCGCAGTATCATGCGGCTCTTTCAACGTCGTCATGTTGGCGGCGAGTTCATCTGACGACTCTCTGGATTCACTGGACACCTTGGGTGCTGGTGCTGAAGGGAAATTTGTGGAGCTCCCAACGTTCCCTTCGGTGCTGT
>NW_003315038.1:4178585-4181799 GCF_000150825.1 Verticillium alfalfae VaMs.102
CGCTTCGATGTTGATGTGGAAGCTTGGACTTGTGCGGGTAGTGGTGCAGAAGTGCTTGCTTGTCCTGGTGCAGTTGTTGGCGGCGCGGAAGATCTTGGTGCAGGTTGGCGCGTGGAGCGCTTTGGAGCCGGCTTCGGAGTTGGTTCAGGCTCGTCCACCATCCCGTCTGCACCAAGATCGTCGCTCTCATCAGCATCAAGGATATCATCGATGACATTCAGAATGGAGCGTTGTTCGCCTTTCCTGGCACCCAAGACACGCGGCGGTGTGACATCGGAGCCGTATGCTGTGCTGAAGCGCGACGGAATGGGCGGGAGATTGGTCTGAACAGCGGCGCCAGTGAACATGGATCGAGACGGGTCGTCTGTGAGCTCCTCACTGGTGCCTCTGTTAATGCGAGAACTTCGTCTGGGCGGCATGTTGGGTCAGGACGAGTCGTTGACCCCAATGCTGAAGGCAAGTCAGTTGGTTGGTTCTTTTTTGCAACGAGTTTCGATTGAGATTGACAGAAGCCAGAACGAGGCCATGACGGATGAATGTGAGGGAAGAGGAGGGGGGGTTGGCGTCTTGTTTATGAGAACAAGGTGAAGCTTGACGAGGGCCAACAATAGCTGTGGGGCCTCAGATGAGAGCACAAAGGGGCCCATGTGAGGGAGATGACATACCTTTGTGACGGGGTGAGGGTGGAATTTTCGACTCAACATGAGCGAGGATCGACCTTCTTGCGATGAGTACAATGCAAGTCTCTGAGAGGTGTATCTTTCAATGACAAGGTAGACTGCAATCTAACAGCTCACTGGTGGTGGGGCTTCTTGTCGTCGAGTTTCGGAAAGTAGTAGGCGCCGGAATACCAGCAACCACAATAACAACAAAGGCGTTTTTTCCCCCCGGCCGGAGTCGATGAACGGGCCTCTCGAGTAGGACTCCCGTCGAACAGCCAAGCGGTATATTCAATGACAAAGAACAAGCGCGTCGAGCTTTCATGGATGGACCATGATTCCGGGGTGAGTGGATGCGCGACGACTGGCCTTGTGGATGCTTTGACGTCAATGAGCCGTTGGTGATGGGTGGCGCATTCGCGTCTGGATGCAGCAGCCACGACAAAGAAGGCTCGGTTCGTCTCTTTGTTCCCGTGAGAGGGAGAGCAGCGCCAGGCTCGTAGTCGAGGTTCCGAGAGGCGCGGTGAGGTTCAGAGGAAGTGTTTTTTTTTTCCTTCGCGGCAAGAGCGTCACGGTTTCTTCTTGGTCGCAGGCGCAGGGACCAGGTCGTTCCTGTCGTGGTTCGCGGTCGTCGAGGAGGTCGGGGAAAGAGCTCGAGCCACACCGCGCCGCGCCTCACCCTTCCCTCCCTCTTCCAGCTGCTGCGAACCACAACGCGTCTCCACCATGCTGTCGGTACTGCACGAGGTACGTACTTGTCACGTGATGGCTCTCGGATTCTCTTGTGCCTTGGCACATGGAAGGGCAAGGTGTTTTCTGATGATACTTTTTGTTTTGCACAGCATCCAGGTAGCATCCGTCTGAAAAGCAACCCAGCGGCAGAAAGCAAGGCTATTGAGGCGACAAGAACTAGCACACTAGCCTCTGAACCGCCCTTCTCTCGCTCAAAAGCATGCTTCGGACCGCATCGGACCGAACGTGAGGGCTGAGGCTCGGCGATGCACCATGGTTCGCCGGCCCTCTCAGACCCACGTGCCGCCAGCAGCGAACGACTGACCGACAGCGGGATTCGGGAATCCACTGGTCCTGGCGGCGGAATACTGACTGACGAAGGCTTGCATGTGCAACAGCGACCTTGTCCATGGCATCTTGCAAGAGATGGTCCGAGTAGTGTGTCGCCGGGGGTCATTCAATTGCGTACCTCAGCTGTCACCTGTGCGAGTGGCAGAAATTGAGAATTGAACAGATTACCAAGCCATTGACCGTTGACCGTTGACCGCTATTTCGAGAACTCACGACGATCCGATGAGGCTCCAGGGGCAGACAGGTACATGGAAAAACACGAGGTTGGCGATAGGTAGAACCCGATCAGGGCAAGCTCCCAGCCACAGTGGAGGGAGTGCCTCGAACCTTTCTCCAGGCCGCCAGGCGGGAGCGAGAGAGTCGGCGATAGGGGGGCGAGGCGGCACGCTACAGGGGACCGTATCGTTCTTTTTAGCAGGCGGCAGGGGTGTTGCAGGCCAGGCCCAGGCTACCGCACCTTTCTGGTGGGGGTGGCACCCTACAAGCTGTGTGTCACCCCGCCATCCAGTGCGCGTGCGTGCGCTCTGTGTGTGATGAGGTGAGGCGCCAGCGCGCGGTGTTTTCGAGGGGTCGAGGGGTAACACAGGTAGGAGACGGCCCTGAGAAGAGGGAGGTGGCACGAAATTTTTCATGCCGCCCTTCGTGTCGCGATCTTCATACCGGCCGGATCCCTACAGACAAACACCGCAAACCAGGCAAAAAAAAGTCTCCGCAGTCCCCGGTCTGACACCTTGTTCTCCCGCTTATAATACCACTCGCCCCCTCACATCGCGAACCTCTCTGTCCTTGCGCTTTTCTGTTTCTTCTTTTCTTCCCCACAGACTACCCCTCAATCACCCACCCAACCTCAAACCCCCCCCCCCTCAACACCACACACACAGATCATCATCACCATGCCTGTTGGAACAGTTCTCGTCTGCGGGTAAGACCCCACCGCCCTTGGCTCTCCCTGCGAGGGAAGCATCCAGGCTGACGACTTCCTCCTCCTCGCATCAGCGGCACGGGCTACATTGGCTCCTTCACCACACTCTCGCTCCTCGACCACGGCTACGATGTCGTCATTGTCGACAGCTTGTACAACTCGTCCAAGGTCGCCGTCGACCGCATCGAGCTGATCAGCGGCAAGCGTCCCGACTTTTACCAGGTCGACATCACCGACGAGGCCGCCCTCGATGCCGTCTTCCAGAAGCACCCCGCCATCGACAGCGTGATCCACTTCGCCGCGCTCAAGGCCGTCGGCGAGTCGGGCGAGATCCCCCTCGACTACTACAGGGTCAACGTCTCGGGCACGATCAACCTGCTGCGCGTCATGAAGAAGAACGATGTGCCCAACATTGTCTTCTCGTCGTCGGGCCACGGTCTACGGCGACGCCACGCGCTTCGAGAACATGATCCCCATCCCCGAGCACTGGCCCGCTGGGCCCCACCAACACGTACGGCCACACGAAGCACCATGGTCGAGCAGATCATCA
>NW_003315038.1:4182092-4202277 GCF_000150825.1 Verticillium alfalfae VaMs.102
AGCGCGAGAAGCTGCTCGTCTTTGGCGACGACTATGACTCCAAGGAGGGCACCGCCATCCGCGACTACATCCACGTCGGCGACCTCGCCAAGGGCCACCTCGTCGCCCTCAACTACCTGCGCGACAACAACCCCGGCGTCCGCGCCTGGAACCTCGTCTCCGGCCGCGGCAGCACCGTCTACGACATCTTCAAGGCCTTTAGCAAGGTCGTCGGCCGCGACCTGCCCTACGAGGTCCGCCCCCGCCGCCAGGGCGACGTCCTCAACCTCACCGCCAACCCTGAGCGCGCCAACAAGGAGCTCAACTGGAAGACCGAACAGACCATGGAGAAGGCCTGCGAGGACCTGTGGCGCTGGGTCGAGAACAACCCCCAGGGCTACCGCCAGGACCCGCCCCCGGAGCTGCTCGCCAACGCCAAGGCCATTGGCACAAAATAGAGAGATCGGGGCGATGGAGAACAGGAGGGGGTTTTTCAGGACATCCTGATTCGCAGAAGCAAGAAAAGAAAACCATTGCTGCTGCATTTCACTTTTTCCTTTTGTTGCTAGAGGTGCTGAGCGCCACGCACGATAGACTAATGAAAAAAAAATTGATGAAGAGGCATGAAGGTGTCTCTGCAAATGAGCGGAATTTTATTCTCGATCCCCATCCCATTACTACACATCTATCGGTCTAGGCAAGTCTGCTGCGTGGCGTGCGGGCAGCCGCATCTTCCTCGCGTCAATCTATCTTGAGCAGCAATTTGCCGGATGTCTTCCTTGACTCGAGGTCAATGTGGGCCTGGGACGCGTCTGCCAGAGGATATGTCTTGTACACTGGCACCTCGACCTTGCCAGACGTCAGCATCTCGAACAATTCGCTGCCGTACCTTTTCCAGCTCCTCGCGCTCGGCTAGGTAGCCGTTGACGACAGGTCTCATGAGTTTGAGGTTCTTGCCACCGAGACGGAGGATGTTGACGGGGTCCACGGCGCCAGACTGCAAAACGTCAGCATAGGTCGGGTGCAAGCAGGGGGGCACGTGTTGTCACGACGTACAGCATTTCCAAAGATGACCAGTCGTCCCTTGCGCGCCGCCATCTCGACGTCACCGTCAAAGGTTGTCTTGCCAACGCCGTCAAACACGACATCGACACCATGGCCACCTGTGATCTTCTTCACCTCTTCGACAAGGTTATCGCTCTTCGAGTTGACGCCAAACTCGGCTCCCTTGGCGTGCGCAGCAGCGAGCTTCTCCTCTGAGCTCGCCGTAGCGATGACGCGAGCACCGACGGCCTTGAGCATCTGCACGAGCAGTCCACCAACACCGCCAGCCGCGGCGTGAACGAGAGCCCACTCGCCAGACTTGACCTCGCCCGCCTCTCGCACAAAGGTCCATGCAGTGAGCCCCTGCAGCCAGGCGGCAGCGGCGACGTCGAGGGTCAGGTTGTCAGGGATGGCGACGACCAGGGCGGCGGGCACGGCAGAGTAGCTTGCGTAGGCACCGACGGATCCCATGTAGACGACACGGGTGCCGTTGGGAAACTTGGAGGCCACCGAGGGGTGTGCCGCAGCGATTGTGCCGGCGCCTTCTCGTCCTAGAGTGTGGGGGAAATCATTGCCAGGGATGGGGTAAAGACCCGTGCGGAAGTACGTGTCAATGTAGTTGATGCCGGCGTAGGCGTTGCGCACGAGGACATGGCCTTCGGGGACAGCGGGGACGGGAGCCGTGTTAAGAGTAAGCACGGAGGGGTCGCCAGTCTTAGCAATCTGGATGGCGGGCATCGACTGCGGCAGGGAAGAGGAGGCCATTGTGCGATGTATTCTGGGGCCGCGGATGGGTCTGAAAGCCGTTTGGACAGAGAATGGCCAGAGGAGGGCAGCGGTTGGGATGCGCTTGGATACGAAGCAAAGTGGTGAGGGTGCCAGAGACATGCTACGTACGATGGTGTGTGTTGGTATCGACCTATCTTAATACGTGGTGGGGTTGAAGTCGTGATCCAATGTGATGAGGGGTAAATCATGCCTGTCTATCTGCCCGAGGTGCCGCAATGCCGTTCGGGGCCAGTCAGGTGCGCCGCGGATTAGCTAGCGAGCCGGAAAACTAAGCAAATCTCATGTTTCACGCCCTTTCATTGCCTTTTTGGGCATGATGGGTGGATGCTGGACAATCAAGACAAGGGCTGTTCATTAGCATTACTATTAGAATCAGCCTTGCTCGGCGGAGGCGCGTCATGACTGCTGCCGAGTCGCCGTGCGCCGCAAGAAGAACCCGATAAAGCTCTTATCTGGATGAGACAGGAGCGCGTCAGCTCGAGCGATCTCCAGGGGTCGGTTGCAATGTCCCCGCGACGGAGTAACGACGATATTCATGGAGAGTGGCCGCCCGGGGGGCTGAGTCGGAATGCAGTGAGGCCCGGCCTAGAGGTGGATCGAGTTTTGTTTCAATGGGCATGTTGCGTCGTCGCTTTCCCCCCGAAGCTTGCGAGGCCTTGTTCTCCTTGTGGAGGCTCTTGTGGATTGGCGATGACTCGGGAGAGCGCTGCGCCTCGCAGGAAACGAGAAAAGAATCTAGGTTGCCAAGCAGAACACTCAGCGAATGGCGTGCATTGCCTTGCACTGACACACCGAGACGAGCAGGTTCGCTCGTCGTTCTCTCCTCGGAACATGGGTGGGAGGCAACGGAATCCACGTGCCGCGTCATCGCGAAAGAACAGAACCGTCGGCTAGGGCCTCGCCATTGGCTTTTTCATCCGGAGTCCGGACTCTTGATGAGGTGTGAAACGGGCGAGAGAAGTGGCTGTTCACATGCTTTTCCGAATGCATCATGTGCCGATTATCCAGCAGCCCGCGAGGTTGGGGCACTAGATACTTCGACGCAGCCGTGACGATTCCAATCAGGAAGACTGCAAGGCCGACATCAAACTGGATTTTGACGCCTGTCCTCCCTCCCCGAGTGATAGCTGATGGATGGGCAAGTCGGCGCCTGCCAAGCGGCTCTCCCGTCAAAGGCCTGTCTTGGCCTTGTGGCTAGAGAAGGGGAAAGTGGTGGGGTGGACAGGACTATCGACAGGGGGTATGTGGCGCATCGAGATCCACTGGCTGTCCATCCTTTTGTCGTGCCTGTCATCCCTACCCACCTACCTAGGTAAGGCACCTTGTCTAAAGGTACATGTAGGTTGCCTTCCCTAGGTGGGTAGGTAGTTAGGTAGGTACCTTAGGTAGACAGGTAAGGTACCTTAAACAGGTACCTTAAACAGGTACCTTAAACAGGTACCTTCCTGGCCATGGGCACTGAATGCACTGCCTACACTGCCTGCACTTGCCTCACACCCGCTTGCTCCTTCCCCCCTCCGCCACGCCGTGTGGACGTCACTGACCGAGAATACTCGTGTCTCTACGACTGCTCGGGATTTTCGCCTTTCATATCCTGTCGCATTTTTATCCTTTCATCCCTCGCCTCCACAAGCTGGAGCCTTTCCATTTTCAAATGTCAAGAACTGAATGACTGGCGGCCCCTCTTACAAATACTCCTCAACATAGTCGCCGTCGGTCCTGAGACGAAGAGTTTGCCCCCCAATTCGACACTCAGTCAAGCCCAATTGGCCGAGCCTCGAACCCGCAACCCGGCTCACTCCTGAGACCTGAGTCCATTCGTCTACTTCCATACGGACCTCGACACAGGCTTTCAACCTCGGAGGGAGGCCTCGCCGCGTTGTATCTTCAGCCCTCTCTGATTGCTTTATCAACCGTCTTCCGACTGCGATCTGCCCCTCCTCTGATGCAACCACGATCCGTTTAGCTTTGGCTTTTGGCTCTCTCTCTCTCTCACCACGCTGTGGCTGAGGAGCTTGACCTGAACCGCGCCACCCATTAAGCGGCACGTCCCTGTCGTGCCTGTCATGCCAATTCCCTCCCACGAAGACCGCCAGCGGCGACTTCTTCAGCTCGCGGAGCAATGGGGCGTGGAAGTGCCGTCAGCGACCTCATCACTGTCCCGCCCATCTCATCCGCCCACTTATCGCAACACAGATGATGACTTCTACGCCGAAGAGCTCGTCAAAAGAAGACAACTTTCACACGGCCGGACCGAGTCGACTGGGAACCTTCGAAAGGCATTTTCTTCCTCCAAGAAGAAATCCTACGACCCCAAGATCGTCTTCGATGCCTTGAACTCTCACGTCGCCAACTCGGGTAGAGCCGGCGCAGCCGAGTCTCTCATCAATCTCCTCATCAGCTCGGGTGGTGATGTAAATCTCCCCCAGAAGCCCAAGCAAGGCCTTCTTAGCCGTCGTAAGAGCTTGGAGACCTTTGGAGAACGGAGCAGGCTCCTCCAGCAGGCGGTGCAGAATGGACAAGCGGACATGGTGGCCGTCTTGCTGCCCCACGCAGACACCGTCGCCCTGGACACATCGCTGCCCATAGCCATGAGGAACCAGAACACAGCGATTGTTGAGCTGTTGCTTCGATATGGTGCCGGTGCCGCCTCGACGGCTGATGCCCAGGACGCCGTACGCCAGGCATGTGTCACGGGCGGACAAGCCGAAATTGTCAGTCTGGTTCTGCGGTCCGAGGGACGACCTTCAGCTTCCTGGCTGTCCCAATGCATGATTGATGCCACTCGAGCCGCCTGCGTTTCGACAGTCATGAGACTAGCTAGATCCACCGCTGATGGAAGCCACAAGCAAGCACAGGCCCTGAAGATTGCGATATCGCAAGGACGACACGACATAGTGCTTGCAATCTTGCTTGGAAGCAAACCACCCCGTGGTCAAGGTCTGGACGAAGCCTTCACCGAACTCATCGGCCATCCGGTCTATCAATCCAAATGACAAGATTCCATGGTTGAGATGCTGCTCTGTGCTGGTGCCGAGGGGGATGGCACATCGCTTGCTTTGCTCAACTCGGCATCCGCGGAGTTTCTCGAGATGCTCCACGTCCTAGTCACATACGGCACGTCGATCGAGTATCGGGATGCCATGGCCGTTCGGAAGGCCATATCCAATGGCCGCGTAGATGTGGCGCACATTCTGCTTGCTGGCAACTCGCCTTTGAGCTCTCTCCAGGCGTCCGAGTGCGTTGAACTCATTCCTAAAGACTTGGCATTGGAACACCGGCGGCTGTTGCTTGATGTGCTCTTACGAAGAGGAGCCAGCGGCAACCCTCTGCATGACGTTCTCATCGAAGCCGTCAGGGCTGGTGACGTCAAGTCTGTCAATCTCCTGGTCACTCCCCAGT
Source organism: Verticillium alfalfae VaMs.102 (assembly GCF_000150825.1). Taxonomy (NCBI): domain Eukaryota; kingdom Fungi; phylum Ascomycota; class Sordariomycetes; order Glomerellales; family Plectosphaerellaceae; genus Verticillium; species Verticillium alfalfae. The sequence goes on from NW_003315038.1 coordinate 4,187,307, forward strand.
TCCCGGGGTCGGGTCGGCCCGTCGAGTCTCAGTCACCGCGCGGTCTGGGGAGAAGAGCGTCGAAATCCATGGTCTTCGAGAGACACGAAGTGGCCTCGGTTGACTACAAGAATGGACTGGCGTTGCAGATTGCAGTCAGCCGTGGTGATGTAACCATGGCCAGTGTGCTGCTCGCAAGCAAGCCCAGCGGCCAAACTGTTGCGCGTGTTTTCGCTGAAACATCTGCACTCCCGCCTCGCGACAAGCTTGGCATGGTGGAATGTTTCCTCTCTAGCGGACTACCCTCTCAAACCGTACAAAATGCTTTGCAGGAAGCTATCGACTCAAAACCACCAAACAGGGATGAAGCTTTAATTGCTCTGCTTCTTCGGTTTACAAATGACGTCAATTCAAGCGATGGGGCATTGTTGGCAGCAGTGACGCAAAAAGATGTCAAACTTCTCGCTGCGCTTCTCCGGAAGAACATCTCGCCAGACACCGCGGCTGGTGTTCTTCCTAGCATAGTAGCGATTGAAGATCCACGAGCCAGGCTTGAGATAGCGAGTCTTGTATTGAGCTCCGTGCCTGGTATGGATCCCGTCAAGGTGTCGTCTGCGATGCTTCACGTTCTCAATACACAACCTGCAGATATGAGACTGCTGCAGGTGCTATTACAACAAGGTCGGGCTGACATCAATTTTAATGATGGCGCACCATTGTCAATCGGTATGTTAGATGTGTCTTAATCCTGCCATCCCTGTTCTCTAACGACGATAGCGATTCGGGACCATGAGCCTCCGGTGCTTGACACGGTTCTGAAGCACAGCAAGCCCTCTGCTGCGACTCTGAATCGTGGTCTGAACGAGCTCTCTCAAATGCTATCCTCTGAGAAAAAAGTGTCCAAACTGCACACCCTCTTGCGAAGAACTACAGATAAGGCTCTTCTCAACGATATTCTGGTTAAGGAGGTCCACTCTCTCGCCAAGACAGAACCAAAAAGCCGGCAGCTGTCTACGGTCAAGGTCCTCCTCAGCTCTGGAGCTGACGTCAATTCACACAATGCGGCAGCCTTGTGTCATGCAGTTGCTGCCAGCGACGAACAATTGACGAATGTGCTTTTCGAAGCCAGACCGACACCGGCATCCTTGGCGTATGCTTTGCCACATGCCTTACGGATACCTGATCCCATGGATCGCTTGGCCTTTTCCAAGAAGTTGCTGGAGGCCGGTGCCCCTAGTGCGGAGGCTAATCGTGCACTGGGCTTTGCTATTAATACATATTCTGACGACCTCCCGTTATTGCGGACCCTGTCAGTCAAGGCAAATACCAATGATGGAGAGGCTCTTGTAGCCGCCATCAGACGAGAAAGACCCGACATTGTGGAACTGGTGCTGCAAAGAAAGCACACTGCCGCCATCCTTAACAGTGCTTTCACCGAGGCCACCAAATGCCAGAAGAAGGATACAAGAGCGCTCCTGTGTACGCTGCTATTGGAACATGGGGCCTCGGGCAACGCGGTTTCAGAAGCTTTGCAAGCTGCGGCGACCGACGGAGACATTGTCCTTGGAAACATCTTGATCAACCATGGTGTAGGCGTTGACGACCAAGCCATCATCGAAGCGTGTCGGTCCGGTGCTGCTGATGTCCTTGCGATGCTGCTGACCGGCAGAGAACCCAGCAGAGCAACGCTAGAACAGGGGTTTCAGGCAGCAACCGAGGTTGGGGATTTGCGAAAGCGAGCTGCAGTCCTGGAGCCGCTTCTCACGCGTGGTGTCGGTGGGGATGCTCTCAATGCCCAACTAGTATCTGCAGTCCGTTTCGGTGGCGAGGGTGAAGAACTGGTAAGGATCTTGCTTCAAGCTGGTGCGGATCCAAACTATTATAATGGCGAGGCTGTCTGGGCAGCGACGCGGAGCGCCAATGTGGGCAGTCTGAAGATAATACTCGCTGTTGGTCACGACGAGAAAAGCAGAGTGAGTTGACTCAATAACGGAATTCGATTTCTGGCTAACACGGCGCAGCAACGAAGGGCATCCTCCGTCACTCTGATCAGAGCGCTGAACGCTGCCTGGAAGCTAAGCGGAAGCTCGCGCTTGATGGTTCTTGACATGCTTTTCCAAGCCGGGCTTCCCGTCTGCGAGGAGCTTCACATCTGCCTGAATAAGGCCGTAAACGATGAGGCGATCGATGAAAAGGCTATCGAAGTTCTTGTGGCCCATGGCGCGACCCCAAACGTGAAGGGTGCCAAGACACTGGTTGATGCCGCACAGAGAGCTTTGCCGTCGGTTGTGCGACTATTACTCGAGGCAACAGTTACGACCGACGCCTTAAATTTGACGGTTGTGCAGAGCTTCACCAATAAAAACGCAGCCACATGGTTTAGCGACAGAGGCTTCTTGGTTCTCCAAGCCTTGATACTAAAGGGAGCCCATGGAGCGGGTTTGACAGACGTCTTGGGTCTCGTCATCAACATGGTGCCCCAGAGTCCAGACCTCGGAGGCCGTTTCATGGACTTGCTGTTCGAGAATGACGTGGATGTCGACCATGAAGACGGAAAGCTCCTAGAGTCGGCAACCTCTGCAAACAACATTAGGCTCGTACAGCGCCTTCTAGAGAAACACCCCAAGACAGAGTCGCTTTCGAGGGCTTTCCATCACATATTTGACCAGCAACTGTCCGAAGATGAGGCCCTGCAACTGATTCAAGTCTATACAGACTATAGCAACGGAGAGACACGCCTGGATGTTATGTACTCACTTTCGGACTCGCCACCAGTTCTGTTTCTCGCGCTCGCCAGGTTCCCACGGTCCTTTAGGATTATGAAGGCTTTGCTGGATGCCGGCTTCTACCACGACCAGACAACCGTTAGTCGGGTCATGCCTGAGATTGAGGAAGAAGAAACAGTAACGCTTCTCACTTGGGCACTTATCCAACCGCAAAAGAAAGTCAGCAGCAACATAATCCAGCTTCTTCTAGATTCCGGGGCCAAGGTCAACTTTGAAACTCGACACTCACGTCTGACGCCACTGATGCTGGCGATCCATGCAAGACGGCCTGATGTCACGAAGGAACTTCTTCTGAAGGATGCCGATGTGGACGTCACGGACGCAAAGGGCAATACCCCACTGTCACTGGCGTCAGACATCGGAGGCGACGTGGCCATCACTATGATGTCCAACCTACTCGCTGCTGGCGCGTCCAGAAACGACGGATCCCTTCAGAATGCTGCTCGTGAGCTCAACCTAGCAGCCGTCCAAGTGCTCGTCGAGTATGGCCATGATCCAGATTTTCCCAGCCATCTGCACGACGGACGGAGTGCCTTGGGCGAAATGTGTCTTCATGGAGCCATATCTGGCGAGATGACTGCTGCCCGCGAAAAACAAATTGAGAAGGTTATGAACTTTCTGCTCGACAAGGGCTCTGATATTTCTGTTAAGTGCAGCGGCAAATCCTTGCTTCATCTCGCCTTGGAGTCTAGCGATCCTGTGGCTATGACCAGGCTGCTCCTCAAAGTGGGCATGTGGAAGCTGGTCAACAAGAAATTCAATCTATACAGGGATGGGGTGTACACTTACTCCCCCACCATGTACGTCGCTAAAGTTTTACCCAAGGCTGATGTCAACGAGCAACTTCTGCGCCTACTGCGCGCCAACAGGTCCGAAGACGTCTTCTTTGCTAATCGAGGGCCGCAGCCGGACGATGCCATAGGCCTTCCAGATGACGTGGCGCTCCAGGAACGGGAACGCCGAGCCCGCCTTAGCCGGCTGGCGAGTGAGCAAGAGGACTACGAGGTGAGCATAGCTCGCTCCAAGGAACTCGCGGCTGTGCAAGCACAAATCTGGGCGAACCAAGCCGAACTCGAAGACGCGCGCCGTAAACGGGCGCACAGCGAAGAAATGGAAGCTATGGGTGATAGGGCACGCGCAGAGGAAGAAGTCTTCGCAGCGGCCATGCGACGGCGAAAGAACGAGCGCGTGTCGGAAGCGTCACACGAGAAGGCCATGGCCGAGGCATCTGCACTCAAGGCACGCCAAGAGATGGAACTGGATAAGCGACGACACCTTCAGGCGCTTGACTGGGAACGGAACATGGCAACGGAGCGGGTGGACCATGCTAAGGCATTGAGTGCGCTTCGAATTGCAGAACGTGAAGATGTTGAGAGAATGGACCGACAACAGGACGAACGGGCAACGCGAAGAATTGCAGAACAACGGCGATTGGTTGAAAGTCAGACAGGTCTTGCGGGACAACTTACCGGCGTTGGCCCTCAGGGACGGCGGCAGATTGGATACGTCGCTGGAGAACTCAATAATTAAGGCGGATTGCAGCAACCACGGAGATGACAAAAGGCAATCTGTACTGCGATTTTAGAATATTGCGGTGCACACGAAAGACGGGACACAGGACGACCGGAGTTAGGGCTCATTCAGGAATACCCTTTAGTTGAGATATCTTTGATTGAACAACCAAATACACAGAAGACCAAGCTCATATAGTCTCCCTTGGTTTGAAACGCAGAACCTCAAAATCATGGCGATGCCAGTCGCCCCGCTGAACGCCTCCAATGCAAGCTTTGCTCACCATCCTCTCGTGTCTAGGACAATACGCCAACCTTCCAGGCAGCGTCAAGCAGCCAGGTGCCACAACATAGGCTAGTAGAGACCCAACAGTCGTTCGTGTCGTTTGACAAGCACCTTGAGAGCTTCAGCGACCCGAGAAGCCGCACCCGGGACCGCCTGCTGCCTCGGCCACGGCGCGTGCGGCACAGAGTCCATTGCCGCAGCACCCGGAAGCACAGTCGGCGTCACTGGTGCACTGCCCCGTAATGAACTGCTGGCCGTTTCCGGTACCAACGTTCTGGGAGCCCGGCGCGCCCGAGTCCGCGCCCGGCTGCTGGGCCATCCGTCCCGGTTCTTGCTGCTGTGGGGGTTGCTGCTGCTCGGGCTGCTGCGGCTGCTGGCCGCCATCGCCGAAGCCGCAGCCCTGCTTGCCGGCCTGGAACTGTGCGCCGAGGCCGGAGCAGACGCCGCCGTTGCCGCCGTTGATTGCGCAGCACTGGGAGGCGCAGTCGGCGCTCGAGAGACAGGCGCCGCCGATGAACTGGACGCCGTTGCCGTTGCCGATGTTCTTCTCGCCGGAGGGGTCTGGGACGACGGGACTCGGCAGAGCGAGGACTGTGGCGGCGACTTGGGGACTGTTAGTTTCTTGCCGGTCTCTGTGAATGGGCGTGGCCTTGTGGGGGTTGGAGATCAGTAACTTACACAGCGCTGCGGCAAAGGAGAAGCGGACCATGTTGTTGACGTATTCAGGGGAGATTTCTTGACTGAAAAGGGTTGGTGACAGGCTGGCTGTGGTCGCAATAAAGGGTCGAGAAGGCTATGATCTGAAGCTAACAAAAATTTGCCTCATCGTCGCCGGTCTTCGCCACTTCTTATACAAGAGATCGCTCCTAGCACCATCAACCATGGTCTGACCTGTCAGCCTTGATGTCCCCTGACAACCTGGCCAGACACCTTCAGACGAGTCTCGATGCATTTCCCGTCACAGAAACACGTCGTGCGGACTGGAATTACGAGCGTAAACCGAGATGCGCCACTCGTGCTGCGCACCGATGAGCTGGGCGCCCCTTGTCAGACTCGCGATACTTCGACGTCGTCGTCTTCGTCAGCGTGCCAGTCGGGCCAATGTTTCGGATGAGCGCGTAGCTGACTGGGGTTTGTGCTTTGAGCGGGGCCCCCGGCCTGACATCTGGTGGTGGTTCTGCAGCTCACTGCACCAGGGACAGGGGCGATCAGCGCTTTGCGCCCCGCGGATCTTCAGACGAGTTTCCGACGGCAAGGGTTTCTAGGGGGGAGTCGAGACCGTACTCGCAGGCTCCCCTTCAAGACTTTGGTTGGATGATTTCTTCCGAGAGGGTTGTTTCTTTGATTTCGGATGATGCGCGAGGCTTTGGGAGCTCGGGCATTCATATTGGCTGGGTAAACGGTCGCGCTGTTTGGCACTTGCGTTGGCAGTGTTTGGATCTCGACTTTGACAGCCACCGTTGTGTGAAAGATGGGATTCTGGTTTCGAGGGGCATGACCTCGCTCGAGGCGACGATGTGAGCTCGGCAGACGAGAGGGAAGATCCTATTGTGGGTTCAGGAATGCAACCAACTTTGTTCCTGAGCAGTTGGTGGCTTGCACGCATAGAAGTGACTGGTCTGCTCTGACAGGTGGCGGTTTCTCGTTTGCGGAGCTGAAGTGCGTTGTTATTGTCGAATCTGGGATGATCTCTCCGCCCTCGCCCGAAAAGCAGTGTCATCGAAACACTGCTTTACGGCAGATTTGCCTGGCATGATCGCCTTCTAGAAGGACTACTGGCCACCCGATTTTGAGGCCGTTTGCGGGTTTTGTCTCCGAAGAGAATGGTGAAACGGCTGCCTGCGATGATCCTCGCATCAACCTCCGGGAGCTCGACAAGCGCAGCGGCTCGACTAAAGGCTGTTCCCTACTCTTCCGCCTCCGTCCCGATACTTAGTTCAATTACTCGGGTGTTGGAAATCATGCTCGACGTCTTCGATCTGGTTGGCACCCTGGAATTTCTTGTTGTCTATTGGCACGACATGTCACGTTACCTCGTCCGGCTATCACATGGGCCGAGCCGCTCGAACAATGCTTGTTGCCTGCAACGACTCGACTTCAGGTTGCAATCGAACAATGACGACAGTGTATCCGGTCCTAGCCCTTGGCAATGAAGCTAGGAATGCCCACGAGAAAGCGGTGCCTGTCTACCAAGGGTACTCAAAGATCAGTCTTCGTTGACCTTGGAATTCAAAAGGAGCAAACGCCCACTACATGAGATACCTGCCCCGTCATGATGGTTCGATCGCGGATGATCGTCCAATGCCATCAAACCTCGTGGCAATGTAACTCTGATGCTCAGGCCCCTTGGGGAAGATCATACAAGAACTCATGTCGCATGACTCTCGCCATACTTTCACATGGCACGCTCGAGCCCTCCTGGCCCCCCTTGTTCCGCCATCCGTTTTCTGACCGTCCATTCCCCTTTCCTCATCTGTCTCACCACAATTCGAGCAACAAAGCCAACCTTGATTCCCCTGCTTTCGAAAGAGTCGTTTGAGTTTTTCCTAGTTCGAGGCCCGCAAGTCTGTAAAGGCAGGTGGCAATTGAAGTTTGCGTGCGAGGGTTTGCATCCTGAGGTATGAGATTTGTCGCGCACACGCTCACGAGCAGGTTCAGAGAGATTAAACTTGTGTCAAATATGGGAAGGTTGAGCAGAGCATCAGCAAGTGTCATAGGACAGCTCGATGTTATACCGACATGATCTCCCTCGACAGTGTTCTCCTGCAGCTTTTGAGAATGTCTAATCGGCTAACTTTCGCACGCCGTACGGCTTCACCTCAATCGTTCCGACGAGGCCATGCTGCTGCCGTGACATGCTATTGTATACAGCCGGGTCCACTGTCCTGATCCTGTTAATCAAGTTGGTCGCCATTTCAATGACAACACTGTTCTTCCCTTCTTTCAGGAACGCAGTAATGTCAAACTCGACACCCATCTGGTCAACGGGACCAATCCATTCGTCATTTACAAAGATGCGCAACGATCCGATGAAGGTGGGAATGGCGAGCACGGCACCATGCACGTCAGCGTCCCACTCGGAGTCGAGGGTGAAGGAGCTGCTGTAGCGACCTAAGCCAACCGAGTCCTCGAGTCCCTCAATCTCGGGCCAGGCGACGAGAGGGCCGTCGCCGAGCGAAAAAGTGCGGTTGACCTTGACGGTCTCGGTGGAGAAGACATCATCAGTAGGGCGCCAGTCCTCCACGTCGAGTGTCCAGTTGCCGAGGGCTTGGGTAGGGATTACAGAGTCAATTCGGGCAGAAACGGATTTCCCAGTACTGAGAGCAACATCGTAGGTCCCTGTCTTGTTGGAGCGAAGCACCAGACCTGCGTCAGTGCGGTGAAGCGAGGCGCCCGCCAGGGCGGCAAGCCTTGCGTGGATGGGTGTCGTGTCAGAGGGCGCGACAGTCAACATTGCTGACTGGTAGGCCGAGAGGCTAATGTGAACCTTCAACTGGGTATCAGAAACTTCTTCATAGTTGGCAACGGGAGTAATTTCGCCAGTCCAGAGGTTCATCCAAAAGGGGATGCCCTTGCTGCTTCGGCGAGGGATGATGACATCGGCCTCGACAGGCTGAACCCGGATATTGGCACGAATCTCATAGATATCAGTATGAGTAGCCGTGAAGAAGAAGTGATCGGAATCGCCATCAACGCGATGATAGTTCAAGAGTTGTTGGTTGTCATACTGCACACGAGGTTTGACGCCGGCCTCCGCCATGGCGGCTGGGATGTCGGGGCGGTCTGCCGGGTTGAACACGTTGGGTAGAGCCAGGAGCTCGTCAAAAATAGCCTTGATCTTGTCGTTCTGGTCAAATTCTTTGTATCCAAATGCGCGGGGTGCGGTCCAGTTACCAACAGCAACGACCGTCAATCCCTTTTTGGCAAAGTCAAGAATCTTTTCAGCGGTGGCAACCTCGATCACAGGGGCACGAGAGGCAAACGAGTCTCCCTCGAAGGCAAGCACGGAAAAGCCGGGGCCTTTAGGGTGCAAGAGCCCATCCTCAACGAACGCCGTCGGCTCTTCGAACTGGCCGGGACCAATTAGATTCATGCTCCAGCCCTGACGCGCACCATCTAGGGAGTACCATGGCCCGCTGAATCCAGCAGCGATGTAGCCCTTAGGGGAGTAGAAGGCGACATCGTGCTTGGGAGAACCTCGTTGGAGAAGTGACTGAGTGCGAGCAAAGTAATCGGCAACGTCGCGCGTATGCTTCCACATGGGAATGCGAGGGCCCCAAGACTCTGAGTAACCCACACGGTTGCCACTGTAAGGAGTGAAGGCTGCAAAACCAGGCCACTTCGCACCAGGCGCTTCTTTGTAGGAGAATCCGTGAAAGATTTGGAGGTTGACGCCTGCCGTCATGATAGGATTCATAATTTTGATCATGAGATCCCATGTCGTAGCGTAAGGCTGGTTCAGTAGCGCGCCGGCTTCATTGCTGATCATTGTGAGATTGGCGAAGTTGGCCGCACCAGCAAGAGCACGCCAGTCACCCATGTTTTTGAAGCCCAGAGACTCGCCTTCGGGAATGTCAATCTTGCCCGCTGCGGTGGTAGCGGCCGTAGGAACACCATAGACCTGGGCGCGGAACTTCATGTTCATGGCATTCGCCCATGGCTTGATGCCACCAATGTGATTGTCAACGTACATCTTACCCAGAGTGTCCCAGAAGTCATTGATGACACCGCGGTTCAGCTCGGCGTCCGCAAACCGGAACACGTTCTTTTGGTCATCTTGGGTAATGGCAGGCAGGTAGCGAAAGAGGTCGTAGCCCTGATAGGTCTTGAACTCTTCTCGCAGGTCTGGGGTCCAGATGGTGTTGTACTCAAGTTCGATCGAGTCCTCGAAGTATGCGCCGCCGATATCGGATAGCAGGTCTTTGACCTCAGGCGTCAGAAGATTGTCGTCCCAGAAGTTGGTGACCGCCCCAATTCCGGCGGAGGAAAAGTGATCAATGACCGCTCCGTCTTCGTGATTATGAGGGCCACCCTTTGCCTTCATGCCTGAGCCACGCTCGTGCCACGAAAGAATCATCCAGGTCCCATCATCGGGCGGCGTAAAGTTGACAGTACCATTAGATGCAAAGCAGGACAAGCTGATCAGGCTCGTATGGTCGAGAATGATAGGGCTGGCAGTCGGGCTGCTTCCAGAGGCAACCTTGTAGGCGTGCACCGCCAACAGCGTCTCCTTGGTGACATCGCCTTCCGGAGCATGGCCAGGAGGTGGTACAGGACCACTGTAGCGCTCGCCACCAGTTACAACGGCTCGCCCGAGGACAACCTCTTGAGATGCTGCCGGGTCGTCTTGAGATAGACCAGGTACGGCAGCGGGGTAGGTAGGACCGACAGTATTGTCAATGTAGAAACCGACCTTATCGGCTTCGGAAACGGCAGCGTAGAGACCGTCGATCCAAGGTTGGGTGCCCCAGCCGTACTTTTCAAGGTCGATAGGCGTGTTGCGACTGCGATGCACATCGCTGATTTCGGCGCCTCCAAAACCAGCGTTGTACATCTGCTGCACCTCGGCCCTTATTTCCTCAGGCTCAACCAGACCGTCAGGCCACCACCAGCGGAACATGGGTCGGGCCCGCATCGGAGGGCTCTGAAAGGCGCCATAGACCTCGCCGAGGGCGCTCTGCGCCAGTGTTGACTACAGTCATGCTTTAGTGACTGCCAGGCTATGGGGGCAATGCTATGTCAAATCTTACCAGAGCCATGCCAAATTTGGTCTCAACCGGTTTGGATGGAATGCGAAGGATAGCGAGAGCCGGGGGGTTCCTAGAAAACGCGACATGTGAAGCTCAGATCAACACTATTGCGAGCTCGTGGACTCTTTTAAAGGAACAAGCACATCCTTAGGCCTGCTCATGTTGACGTCTGCTCCTGGGAGGCATCTGAAAAGGCCAGAGCGAAGGTATAGAACTTGGTACAAGGTCGGTACAAGGAGCGACCCCCTGCCAACGCTTCAAGCGGGCAGGAAAGAGATATGCCTCGCTCGAGTATTACCCCGAAGAGGCCAGAAGATACGACGAGGCCTGGCAGGTCGGGCTCCTACCTTTGGATTGTATTGTGTCTGCCCCCCTGGTCCATGGAGCGGATTGTTCGGGGAGGGGTCGCGCCGCACTCATGACTGTCGTCGGTGGGACCTCTTCCCACTTACACCCACCAAGCCTGCAGGAAAAAGTTGGTCCGTCGGTTAGTTTGCGGATGAAAGCTTTGGGCAGGGGTTACTCGGCCGTTTACCCCGGACGCTTTCTCCAACCGTCGCTATTCAGTTGTTGCGGGGAACCGGTGATCAGAGGCGGGGGGAATCCTTGGTGGGAGGGGCACCCCCTGGCGTCCAGCAGGGTAAACCTGCTACTGATGCGAGGAAACCCAACTATTGTGTAGACCCGTACCCAGAGCTTCGTATCTAAGCTCTGCAATGTGGTCTTATGCGCTCGAGGCGCCGCTGGTGTCGTATGTCTTAGGCAGGTCTTGGCCGTGCAGACTAGTGCAATGGGCACCTTGTAGTTAATAACTCTGCTTGGCACAACGCTGGAAGGATGCTCTATTGAACACCTTGCTCAGCTGCTGTGCACAACGATTGACATTCGTAACAAATTTCTGCAACATGCCGGATGTTTGGCTCCTTGAATGCAGATCACCTAGCCCAGGGCAGTTCCAGTATCGCGGACTTCCGCCCCGCCACTCGATCAGTTTAATCACACCGAATCGCAGATCCGCCCATTCTGCTGGGTCTGGAGATTGGGTGAGCACAAGTCACTCATCAATGAGGTGCGCTTACGGCCTGGTATTTGATGTACGTCCCGAGAGTGTGAGCCATACCTGCCAACCAAGGTTTCTGTTTCCATCATTCGTCAACAGACAGCCCGACAGGGTTCTGGGTTCATCGAACGTACACATCAATCATGGTCCGCCTCTGAAAGCAAGATCTCTTTCACAGGGTGTTATCATGAGCGAGGCAGAAGGTGTTGATGCTATGTACAATGACGAGCCCTGGACGAATCTCGGTGCAGATGTCGGTTGTGGAGAGATATAGCGCACGTCGAACGAGAAAGACCGTGGCGAAGATCCTCGGTCTTCCCCAATGGCCCGCCATCCGCCTGGGCATGGAACAACTCGCTGCCGCTGCGGCCTAGCCTGCGCAGGACCTGGCGTATGATGGAGGACAACAAGCAGTTGGGAGATTGTGACGTTGCGCGAACGTAGGATACGGATCTCCATGATAGAGCCCCCAGCTATTAGAGCGCTGTTTCTGGACCTTATATCCATCTGGGTGCAGTACCAGATGCGAAATCTTGGCGACACAGAGAGAGAATTTCTTTCGTGATCAGCAGATGTGGCTAGATGCGTCACTTGGTCGTTATTTATCAGCCTCTTCCGTCCGCGACGAATCTGACGCGGCACGTCAGCAAGACAATTGCATGAAGTGGAAGGCAGAGCCTTTTACCATCAATAATGAAAAGCTTCCGGGGGCTACATGGTAATATGAAGCTCAGAGCATCATCATCGCGTGGCTGTTCATTACTAGCGTTGTATTAGCTCCTTCACATCATCAGACTTCGTCTGTAGCTCCAAATGAGGTGGACTTACAAGTCGTGTCTTATAAGCGCGTGACCAATTTGCTTGGCGTCAGGCCGCCTTTGAACCGCGGACTGTTGTTTGGTGTCCGTAGGTGGGATATTTTGGATGAGGACGGCTTAACCCAATAAGTTGACGAATGGTTCCGGCCACTTGCCCCAGAGTAGAGGGCGATCACCCAATCGTCCGCTGACGGGCGCGAGAACTTTCATTTTGCGCCTCTCTTTGTCAACTTCGGCGACGTAAACATACCCCATGACGTTCGCGTTGCGAATGGTCTCAGGCGAATCCTTGGTAGAGGCGTACATGACAGCCAAAGTCCAATGCGCCATGAGGCCTGATGGCTCGGACAGCATGAGACCCTCGTCCCCGTTGCCGTACACCGAGTCTGGGACATGTTAGTAAGCGATGTGATATAGCTTGCTATCGTGGTCGCAAACATAGAGGACGGGGCCAGACTTACAGTCACCCAGTCTGTAAATGGTGAGGCTATCAAAATCGACCTGCTGAGTCGCAGGACTTAGAGTTCGCCCGATGTTGCCGAAAAAGTACTCTCTGATCGAAGCCTCGCATGCTTGTTGCATGTACCCTTCATCTCGCGTGGCCACTCCCTCAGATCTGTCGAGATGAATAACATGGATCTGTTCTCCGAGGCCGGTACGTTCATTGGCGAACCGCCTGCTCAACTCTGTGTTGACGCGTGAAGAACCCAATACGAGGATGATGTTTGCTGTCGAATGTCAACAACGCATGATTCTTTGGTTCAGTACACAAACGACTCACCTGATAGCTCTTCGGCAATATGCACGAGAACTTCCATGCTGGCTTTGCTCTTTTCATCCGTGCTAGGCGTGTCGATGATCATTCCAGAGCTCTTGACGTCGGGATCTTGGGTAAATCTAGAAGTCACAGAGCCTGCCAAGCGGCTTACGAGTTCAAGGTATTTCTTGGGGTCTTCGGCCGGGCTTGTCCGTCCGTAGTAGAATGCTAGAGGTAACTTGACAGGTACCTGACTTGGCCCGCTGGTGGGCGTGGTGCCCCATCCGTCTACAGCCTCGATATCCAGAATGGAAGCCAGAGCACTGGCGCTCAGTGTGCCTGGCAGAGACAGCATGCCCTCTTTGGGATCCATGTTGACCACCAAAGGCTGTCCCTCCAGTCGTGTAGCATAGCTCGTCAATGTCCGCGCGACACTTGTTTTGCCTGTGTTCGGAGGCCCACAGATCATAACGCGTGGTCCTTCTGCTTTCGCCGCCGCTGCATGCTGTCGAAGAGCATGTAGTTTGAAGTGAAGATTGAGATAGGAATTCATGGGTGAGTCGGTAGGCTTCGGGAAGTCTGCGAGGAACTCGTCATCGCAGGTGCCAGTAACTTCGAGCTGGCAGCCCATGAATGTGAGGATTTTCGTCTTGACACCGCTGAAGCGATAGACGTGGTGTGCGGCGAGCTCTGTGCCATCTTTTTCTGCAACACCGGCAACAAGCTTCACTTCGACTTCTGAGCTAAAGCCAACCTCGAATCGCCATTCGGATAGCTGCTCGAGCTTGATGACCCGAGTAGTGGAGGCGCCAGTGGGAGCTGCTGGCTGTCGAGCAGTCAGAAGCAGACAAATGGAAGTATTGGGACGCGACACATACCTGAGCAGCGAAGGTTTCCAGGCCAAGTCCTGGAATAGACATAGTCGCTACCACTGAGCTACGACAGACAGCAGCTTGGGGTGTCTGGTCTAGCAGCAACCTCTAGTAACTACCTAGGTATCTAGAATGGATCCCTAGCATAAAGCTGGCATACAGCTTGCTTGAGCAGCCATTACACACCCGCATAACGTCTGGTGGGGGTGCCTGGATGGATCTTCAGGAACATCCGAGGTTCACCCGTCCAGCCCAATCAAAAACGTCTCACACACACAGCGTACGTCACGGGTCCATTACACACCCCTCGCTGACACCCGCCCAAGCCACTGGCTCCCTCTGGGGCGAATGGCGGTGCATTTGGTCCACCTTGGGTCACGGACGCCCACTCCAGGCTCCCAAGACGTCACACTACTTCTCCATATCCAGACCACGCCATCCTCACCTTGCGACCTCGAAACCACAATCATCTGCCCTGCACTCGTTCATTCTCTCCTTCACAAACACAAGTGAACTGCTAGATTGCCTGCTCACCCGTTCAACACATCCGAAAACCGTCCACAATGTGCTCCGCCGATATCTTCCTTGGCTTTCTGGCCGTCCTCTTCCCCCCACTACCTGGTACGTCTTGCCCCAATAACTGCTGCCTGATCACTGGCCAAATCCATGAAATATCTCTTGAATCCTCACTAAAACCTCCGCAGTCTGGGTGAAGCGTGGCATCTGCTCAGCAGATTCCATCATCAACATTCTTCTCTGCGTTCTCGGCTTCGTACGTTCCCTCACGGCGACCCCTGCCACCGAACCATCCCCCACTAACACGGCCCAGATTCCCGGCCTCATCCACGCCTGGTACATCATTGTCCAATACCCCGAGCCCGCCAATGAATACGACTCCCTCCCCCAGAATGACCGCGAGGGCGGCCGAGTCACCTACGTCTTCGTCCACGGCGACGGACGCCAGCCCCAGCAGCAGGCCCGCCCGCACAAGGGCCAGCCCCAGCCCCAGCAGAACCACAACAACCTCAGCTACGGCACCGCCGGCAACTCGAGCCAGCAGCAGCAGCAGAATGGAAACGGTGGCGAGGGTAGCAGCGACGGCGCCGCGCCGCCCAGCTACGCTGCGGTTGTGGCCCAGGGCGACAACAAGGT
>NW_003315038.1:4202377-4204531 GCF_000150825.1 Verticillium alfalfae VaMs.102
GCAGCAGTAGCGGAACGAGTCTTGGTCGGCCTGCTGCGCTGCTGCGATTTCGCGTGCTGATCTGCTGTTTGGCTAGCCCTGCTGCCTTGCTTGGGAGACGTGTATGATTTTGTTTGAGACACTCGTTTATCAGGCGGCGTTGGGAATAAGGTTTTGTTTGGCATTCGTGGCAAGGGATCGCATAGTTAATCATCAATCACAAATTCTCGATAAGATCGCCTGTTGGAAAATGTTGAAAAGCCAAGGAGTCTATCCTCTATTTCGCTCCTTAACTACCCACCTGCCTCGCTGGCTTACGGATGTATGCCTCTCAGCCGTCCGACTCCCTTTACTTTGATTTCTCTCCTATGTGCCAGCATGACCGTCCTGATGGCTGACCTGTGTGTATTATTCTTCGTTCTCTGCGTCGCCATCTACTGCGCCAGGTCCCGTTGCAGATGGCGCGGGCCGATCATTCACTCGCGGCTCGCGGAACCCACGCATGAGTGTTTGCGGCAGGAACACAAACCACGGCACCAGCACATCAGCCACCGACTTGATGAAGGTAACACCCATGGTGAGCTCGCACACCGTGGCACGTATCTTCATGCCAGACTGCAAAAAGTACAGAATGTGGTCATCCAGCAGTACTTCACGCTCTGTCTTGTCGAGTTCCTGCGCGGCAGCCAGAATGCCAGTATCATAGCCGTCCTCAATCACGCATGGCTTGACCATGGCTATGCCTATGGGCTGCAAAGCTGGATGACTTGAGGGCAGGCAGACGGATCTGTACTGCTGGCGGAGTTCCTGTGACGGCCGGTTGACAGAGATGATTTCGAGGTCACAATCCTCCTCCTTGAAGACCCTGACGGATTCGAACTCTCTACCGGCATCAAGTAAGTTCGCAACCTGGGTGTCAGTACCGGCAAGCAAGATTCCAGTAGCGAAAGTGGTTCTTGCGTCAAAGCCTTCGACTCGCTTGAAAGAACCCATGGAATCCCTTGGGACAAACACGTAGTCGTTACAGAATAGTTCAGCGGCCGCGAGACCGAACTCACCGGGAAATGCGATCAACGCGTGATGAGCCTTAGGCAAGTCAACACGTGCTGTCAGGCATTGAGCTAGTGCACTTCGGACATCACCGTCGTACTCAGGGCAGACGCCGTGGTGAAGGATGTAGCGGAGAAAGTTCTCAACCACAGCGACAGCCGCGTTCATGGCTGGATAGTTCTGTCCTGTGAGCCTCGGCACTGCTTCGGACAAGTACCCGGCGACAATGCCAGTTGAAGTCAATCTCCCAGCGCTCAGGTTCGGCTTCGTTGTAAAATGTAGAATTTTTGTCGCAGTGGATCATGTCCACGGCAGTGGGCGCGGCGTACTTCATCTGCGTCCATATCCTGGAAGTCGGGATTGGTTTTCGAGTTCGAACCAGATCCAGTGAACTGACGCTGCGCAGTGTCGATTCCCCCGAGAAATAGGTAAGCGTCGAAGTAGCCCGTCATCTCTGTGTTGAGGCGACGGCGTGCACGGAAACGCTGGATGCATTCCTCAATGCGGCTATCTTGTCAGCATCATGCTCAACTCATGTCTGCAATAGGTTGTTTTACTCAATGAACGGACGGTGCCTGGCATAATCAGTTATTTCTTCTTCGATTAAAGTCAAGGCAATTGGATAAATACGGTGGATAGAGCTCCTCAGCTTCTTCTCGGGCTTCATCAGGCGTGACAGGCGGATCGGCGTAGTATGCTGGCCCTCGTCAGCTCTGTCATGCCTCCTAGGGAGATATGACACCTAGTGCCTTACTTTCAAAGCCAGTTCCACGACTCCTGGTGAGACCTGTTGGGCCTCGAGCAGAACCTGATTTGCTCCTGTTCTTCTTGTTGGTTTCTTCCACCTCACCAACGTCATGCTTTAGCTCAATGATTTCGGCAAAGCGGCCCTGGCGACATTTTAGGTCACCTTTGTCGGGAAGCTGCGCCATGTTGTTGGCAGGGTTGGTGTAAGTGGCTGCAGAATGCTAAAGGTAGCGCACCATGCGTGATAGTGGCAGTCAAGAGTCGGTCAAATTGAGGCCCTCGCACTACGCTTTCCTTGAGAGACGACGTAGTTGGAGAGAACTATCTTGGGAATGGTGCTTGTGCAGGGTCAGGTCCATTTTGTGGAGGATACTTATT
>NW_003315038.1:4204884-4207771 GCF_000150825.1 Verticillium alfalfae VaMs.102
CACACCTGTACTGCACGTGTACCTCAGGTAATACTCAGGCGGGCGAAGTCGGGGCGGAGCAGAAGGGGCGTCGTGACATAGTCCGTCGGGCGCAGAGTGGGCGCCGACCAGATCACCTCACATTGGTTTGTTCCGCATATGCAAAGTGTCCAAGGCGCTTGAGCAAATGCAAACTTCGCACATGACGCGGGATGATAATGGAGGGGGAATTAGATTGACAAAAGTGATGACAAGCGAATCCGACAGCGATCGCGAGATACCTCACACTGCCACGTCAGAGAATGGGACGGGAGTCAAAGATCCAAGCATGGGAGCTAGAGCTGTATGCACAAGTCCCTTTTTGTGGGCATTTTAGCCCTCTCCTATGCTGGTTTGTGTGTTTCTTTGGGCCATGCTGATATTTAGGATGACCCCGATCACAGTGAACAAAGTCTCTTTGTCAAGTAGACGCGTTAAACTTGGTTCAACCGATCAACATGGCCCAGCGTGACTTCTCGGGCGATCGAGTGCAACGTGGAACAAAAGTCTTGATACCGTCCAATAAATTTCAGAGGTGATAAATTTGTGCTGAATGACCAACTAGAGCGGCCATGTGAGAGAAGCCTGTCTCATATCACTCTGTGCCACTTGAGAATACCTCCCTTTACTTCCAGTTGGTGCCCCCAAGATGATGACAGGCATGACAAGGGCCAGGTAAGGAGGCGCAACGAGGAATGCCCATCAGTGTGCCTCGTACCTTGTACACGTAGTACTTCGGCCCCCCCTAGCCTGAACTAGGCACGACGGCAATCACGGCAGGTGCAGGCGTGGGTGTGGTAGCGATCGTGGCTGAGAAGGCAGTGTACCAGCGCCTTCAGCGTCTCCCAGTGTCTCCAGTGCCCTTCAGTGGATTCGAGATCATCTTGGCACTTTTGCCCATTCATCCGCTGTGGCGTTGTGGAATGCCATGCCGTTCCTTCTTGTCGAACCCACCACTCCTCTCTCTACGCTTCTGCTGGTTCCCTCCCACTCGCCCCCCCCTCTTCTTGCGCTCCGCACCATCATTCAGGCCCAGTTGGTCAGGGCCCCCTGTTCCCGACCTGAACTCCGCCAGCCCATGTCAATACAATCCCCGTCCAACCCAATGACCAGCGGCAAACGACAAGCGAACCCAACTGCGCAACCCTGAATCGTCGTCGCCTGTGCCTGCGCCCGCGCCCAAATCTCACTCTCCTTAAAGACTCAGTCATTCCTTCGTCGTCCCGTCGCCTGTTTGGATCGCCACCACCTGTAGGCTGCGAAGATTCTCGCTTGCAACGCTTCCTGCGAACTTGATCCTGTCGACGCCTTGCTGGTCCCGACTCCATTCTTCACCGACCCATGCGCCATCCACATCTACAATAGTGCAACCGCTCGATCCTAACTCTGGTGGCTACCCAACATTGCGCCTCCTCAATACCGCTCCCTCGATATGCAAATACGTTAGAAAGTAGTCGCGACCACTTCAGGAACACCGCATTTTGACAATGGCGGGAAAGAAAAAGGAGAAGAAGGAGAAGGAGATTCCAGCTCGGTCTGAACTTGTCGATTGTACCCACGCTGTGGCAGGACAGTAAGTTGGTTCGGCGCATCTTGTCGCAACATGCGCTTCTTCGGAGCACACCCAGACTGACCTCTCTTGCTAGTGCTGGAACCATGTGCGATGCCGACGGCGAGCTCTTCATCAAGCCCTGCACGCAACTCGAGGTTGAATTTTACCAATCTGCCAATGCCCGCTACCCCGAATTCGCAGAGCTGATGCCCCTTTTCCTCGGCACGCTGAGCCTCAGCGACCCTACTGAGCTCAGTTCTGCCGACGACGGTATACCAGGTCTTGTTGCCGACCCCGACGTCCAAGCCAAGGTTATCGAGGCTGTCCAAGCCCAGGCACAGATTCCCGTGGCAGACACAGCACCCGTGAGCAATGACGGCATTACCTGGATACCGAACAAGACGAAAAAAATCAAGACCGACCAGGCTGTAGTGCTCGAGAACGCCTCGAGCGGCTTCACGCGCGCCAACATTCTCGACGCGAAGCTCGGCCGTCGCCTTTGGGCCGATGATGCGCCACAGCAGAAGAAGACAAGATTTGACAAGATTGCTTCCGAGACGACGCATGGTTCCTTGGGATTTCGAATCGCTGGAATGCGTGCCTATCGCGGCTCACTCGACAAGGCTGAACTCAACGAAGAGGACTACAGAATCTACGACAAGGACTTCGGCCGCGTCAGTGTCAACACTGACAATGTCGTTGACGCGTTCCGCAAGTTCGTGTTCAACCCAGCCGCTGACATAGACGAGGAACTTGGCAAGGCCGTTTGTCACGCCTTTGTTCGCGAGCTGCACAATGTTGAGGAGGTGCTGTCGATACACGAGAGCAGGATGTACTCCTCCAGTCTCCTCTTTGTCTTCGAAGGCGACGGCGACAAGCTGCGCGAAGCCATCGAGGCCAACAATTCGGCTGTCGACCACGTCGAGAACCGCACGGGCCGGAAGGACGATAATTTCGGTAGAACCACCTTTCGCGTAGATAGCGGGATCGAGCTGATGGTTGAAGATATTGTGCAAGGCGACGAAAATGACGACAGTGACGACGAGGATGACGGCCCTTCTCTGCCGAAGATCTTCGAGCTCAAACTCATCGACTTTGCCCACGCGCAGTGGACCCCTGGCTTGGGTCCTGACGAGAATGCGCTGGTGGGCGTGCGGAGCCTGATCAAGATCTTCGAAGAGCTCGCGGCATAACGTGAAGGGCCCTGGGGGCCGCATAGAATCGCAGCGCATAGGACATGCGACTGTTGGCCATGGCCACAAAAAGTCGACCAATGATGAATAGTTGGTACATAGGCCGAGAGAGGTCTTGCATCAT
>NW_003315038.1:4209189-4219422 GCF_000150825.1 Verticillium alfalfae VaMs.102
CCAGAGACAGATGACCTGTACACAGCAGATATCATCCGCGCACATGAAGCTTTGGGAGGCGGCGAGTCGACAGGAATGGCACATGTTTGACGCCGGGGTCATGCCACCACCAAATCAACGGCCGCAGCGGCAGAAGAAGAGGATGACTTCACCAGAAAGGTGGGAGATTCGGCAACTGATCGCATCAGGCGTCGCAAAGGCCTCTGACTACCCTGACCTCAACGAAGACTACAATGCAACGTTGCGTGGCGATGGCGAGATGGAACTCGAGGAGGAGGTCGATATCGAGGTTCGCGAGGAGGAGCCCCCGTTCCTGGCCGGACAGACTAAGCAGTCCCTTGAGCTGTCGCCGATCCGCGTCGTGAAGGCACCGGATGGCTCAATGAATCGCGCAGCCATGTCAGGCACTGCACTCGCCAAGGAACGGAAGGAGTTGAAGCAGCAAGAAGCAGAGGCTGCAGCGCAAGAGGAGAACAAGGTTGATCTCTCCACACAATGGAACGACCCCATGGCCGACCCCGACAAGCGCAAGTTTGCCAGCGACATGAGAAACGCGAGACAGCAAGCGCCCAAACCCGATGCCGTCCCGGAATGGAAGCGTGCTGTGCAGCCCAAAGACCAGTCGTTTGGCAAGAGGACAGACATGAGCATGAAGCAGCAGCGGGAGTCTCTGCCTGTCTTTGCTTTCCGCCAAAAGTTCCTCGACGCCGTCAACGACCACCAGGTCATGGTTGTCATTGGAGAGACAGGCTCTGGCAAGACTACTCAGCTCACACAATACCTGGCTGAAGGTGGTTTCGCCAATCATGGTGTCATTGGATGTACGCAACCGCGTCGTGTAGCTGCCATGTCTGTCGCCAAACGTGTGGCGGAAGAAGTCGGCTGCCCCTTGGGTGAAGAGGTGGGCTACACCATTCGATTTGAGGACCGGACCAGCCCGGCAACGAGGATCAAGTACATGACGGATGGTATGCTTCAGCGTGAGATCTTGGTCGACCCCGATCTGAAGCGGTACTCGGTCATCATGCTTGACGAAGCGCACGAACGTACCATCTCGACTGATGTGTTGTTCGCTCTGTTGAAGAAGACGATGGCCCGCCGCAAGGACCTGAAAGTCATTGCGACATCAGCAACTCTCGACGCCGATAAGTTCTCCTCGTACTTTAACGGGTGTCCTATCTTTACGATCCCTGGTCGAACCTTCCCCGTCGAAGTCTTGTATTCTCGCGAACCGGAATCCGACTATCTCGACGCAGCTCTGGTCACGGTGATGCAGATTCACCTCACAGAGCCGCCTGGAGACATCTTGCTCTTCTTAACTGGACAGGAGGAAATCGACACATCGTGCGAGATTCTATTTGAGCGGATGAAAGCTCTAGGACCGAACGTACCTGAGCTGCTCATCCTTCCCGTTTATTCCGCTTTGCCGAACGAGATGCAGAGTCGCATTTTCGATCCGGCACCGCCGGGCTGCCGGAAGGTCGTCATCGCCACCAACATCGCAGAGACGTCCATCACCATCGACAATATCTACTTTGTCGTTGACCCCGGATTTGTCAAGCAGAACGCCTACGACCCCAAACTCGGCATGGACTCTCTTGTCGTCACCCCTATTTCACAGGCTCAGGCCAACCAAAGAGCAGGCCGAGCAGGACGTACCGGCCCCGGCAAGTGCTTCCGTCTGTACACCGAAGCAGCCTATCAATCTGAGATGTTGCCCACAACGATTCCCGAAATCCAGCGCCAAAACTTATCGCACACGATTCTCATGCTCAAGGCTATGGGCATCAACGACTTGCTTCATTTTGACTTCATGGACCCACCTCCAATCAACACCATGTTGACAGCTCTTGAAGAGTTGTATGCACTTAGTGCGCTAGATGACGAAGGTCTTCTGACCCGTCTCGGCCGCAAAATGGCTGATTTCCCTATGGAGCCTTCGCTTGCGAAGGTCCTGATCATGTCAATCGACATGAACTGCTCAGCCGAGATGCTCATCATTGTCGCAATGCTCAACCTGCCGAACGTGTTTTACCGTCCCAAGGAGAAGCAGACACAAGCCGACCAGAAGAAGGCCAAGTTCCACGACCCCGCTGGCGACCACCTGACCCTCCTCAACGTCTACAACTCCTGGAAGCAGTCGAGCTACTCAAGTCCTTGGTGCTTCGAGAACTTCATCCAGGCCCGCTCAATGAAGCGAGCCAAAGATGTCCACGATCAGCTTGTCAAGATCATGGACCGATACCGTCACCCTGTCGTCAGCTGCGGACGCAACACACAGAAAGTCCGACAGGCACTCTGCTCGGGCTTCTTCCGCAACGCCGCGCGCAAGGATCCGCAGGAGGGGTACAAGACGCTCACTGAGCAGACGCCAGTTTACCTGCACCCGAGCTCGGCCTTGTTCGGCAAGCAAGCTGAGTGGGTGATTTATCACACACTAGTACTCACGACTAAAGAGTACATGCACTGCTCAACATCTATTGAGCCCAAGTGGCTCGTGGAGGCGGCACCGACGTTCTTCAAGGTGGCGCCGACGGACAAGCTGTCGAAGAGGAAGAAGGCGGAGAGGATCCAGCCGCTGTACAACAAATTTGCTGGGGAGGACGATTGGCGTCTCAGTGCGCAGAAGAAGGGGGGACGGTCTGGAGGCGGTGGTACCTGGGGATAATATGGTGTTACTGGTGTGTTGGTACAATATCACTACAAGTGTTCCTCAAGGGAGCTTGTCACATCGCAGGTTCTATAACCCGTGTCTCCAATATGTAAGCCGTTGTCGAAGTATCCTGATGATACGAGCAATAGGTCTCATCGCTTGCGTCGCGGCATTGCCATCGATGCTAAAATCGAGCCGTGCCTATATTTACAGGGTGACGAACGCGAACAACACCAGGGAAGCCTGTCATGGGCTGAGAGCAAGCAGGACGGAAGCCGTGCCAATCGAAGAGCTGTCTGTGGGCGACTCTGCTGGGTATTTCCCGCTTTGTTGAATGGCGCAAATCAGCCCGCTGCATTGGTCAGTATATCGCATCATCGGTATCATCGGGAAGAACCGGCAGTGCCGACAGCTTGGTTCAAGGCAGAAATTATTTTGCGATGCCACTTAAAATAACTTGTGCTGCTCCCCCTTTTCGCAGGCATGGTGTCACATTTGATTTATGAGCCCTGTGCGAAGGTCACCTGCATTCCACCGACCAGATATGGCACCATCTGCCTCATTCGACTACCGTCTAGTCCAGGAATTGGCAATGGCTCATCGAACTTCCATGCACGGCTTCCAATGCGCTTTGTTCCATTCACTCCTTTCGATTCACTTTCCCATGTAATTCACTTCGTGGCCGCGCCCTATGTATTGCCAGGGCCTCTACGCAACTATCACCCTCCTCTCTCAAGTACACACACAACACTTACTGCACTCGCGACATACTTCATGCCATGCCAAACTCCGCCTTCCTTCCATGAATAGATTATCCCGCCGCTATCGTTTACAAAAGCCAGCATGGCTGCCTTTGTTTTCGACATCGACGGTGTGCTGTCCAAGGGGTCGCAGCCTTTACCAGGGGCCAAAGAGGCTCTCCAAGTTCTACAGGCCCGCAACATCCCTTTCATCTTCTTGACCAACGGAGGAGGGCTGACGGAGGAAGCGCATGTGGACAAGCTCCGTGTCAGATTGGGACTTGAAGAGCTTGACGAGAATCAATTTATTCAAAGCCACACACCCTATCGAGCGTTGGTCCCAGAGTATGGTGACAGGACAATCCTCGCCCTGGGCGGCCACAGCGACAAGGTTCAGATCTCGCGCATGCCTATGGTTTTCGAAAGGTGGTGACTTCCTCTGATCTATACACGGACCACGAGCATATTCACCCCTTCCCGGAGATGACTCGAGACCATCACAGCAAACACGGAAGGAAGGACCCAATTTCTCCGCTCGACATCAGCACCGATGGCAGCGAAAGTGGCGAAAGCAACGACGGCCTGCTCCGTATACACGCGATTCTTGTCTGGAACTCACCCCGAGACTGGTGTCTGGACCTTCAGGTCGTCCTTGATCTGCTCCTGTCCGTGGACGGCATCGTTGGGACCCGGTCCCCGAAAAACGGCGACGCTACCCTGCCGAATGGCGGTTATCTCCAGGACGGCCAGCCCAGGCTTTTCTTCAGCAACCCAGACTTTGAATGGGCCACGCAGCACGCGCAGCCGCCCCCTAGCCCAAGGCGCTTTTCCGACAGGCCTTGTGCGGCCTTTGGCCCTACAAGACAAAGGGGTTTAGCCCAGCCTCGCCTCACGGGGGTCGGCAGCCGACGAAGCGAGGAAGTCTACGCGAGAAGCCCTGAAGCCTGGAACGGCACTCCACCAGAAGAGGAAATCGACTCGGCATACACCATTAAGACCGTTTTCATATAGGCGACAACCCAAAAAGTGAAATTGCTGGCGACAACAAGCTTTCGGTCGCGAAAGGGCTACAAATGGAAAAGTATCCTCGTCGAGTCCGGCGTGTTCGCCGCTGGCACGAAGCCTGTGCACCAGCCAACACACATTACAGGGACGTCAAGAGTGCTGTGGAATGGGCATTGCGCCAAGAACATTCGTGATTGTGAGATCAGATTGGGTAGGACGACGGTGAACTGCGTTGAAGGCCACGAAGGCAGCGACCTGGAAGTGGAAATAAATGGTCCTGGCAGTAGACATAGGCAGACGGAGCTGCCGTAGCTGGGCTGTGAGGAGGGTGGGTGCCCATACAAAGACGAATATACCACATGCAAGACAGAGGTCCCAGATGACGAATTTGGGGTCACGGCAGAGCGCATTGTGTTGGCCTTGGGGGTGCCGGAATGCCTGATGTAAGTGACGAAGGAAATTCCTGGCGAAAAAGCAACACAGGACTTGTCCGTTCCTGATGCAGACAGTAAGCTCCGAGAGGGGTCTCTGCTTGAAACGACAGTAGCCCTGGGCAGACGAGACGGTAGCTTGCCAACCTATGGATCCTTATCTTGCCGCCTCGTCATGTGCAGCAATGGCCTGGCGTGGTGAAATGATCGACCAAGTTTAAGGTTACTTACTATGCACTGCTTTCTTCTTGTAGAAGCAGTGCAGACACAACCCAATCTGCATATCCCATCCATGAACAACGAAAGAGCAAGGCAGCCAAGCGCTGCGAAGGCGCATCGCCTCCCCGGCGCTTCCTTGTTGTTCTGGGCCCTCCTTCCCTAGGTACCTAGGTAGGTACCTCACCTGCCTACTACCTACCAAGCTACGTACCGACGTAGGCAGAGTGAAGAAAGAGAAGATCAGGCACTGCAGAGTGGTGGATCCCCTGGTCGTCTCAGGTTCTGCATGGCGCTCGTGGGTGATTGGCCTTGAAAGCGCCGAGGAGACAGGGGCTGTCCTGGGGGAAGCTTGGGGAGTGACCACTCAGGGCGAGCCTTCCCAATTCCTCCTCCGAAATGCTGTGTCGAATGTAGACCTGCCATCTGATGTTCCCTCCTACAATGCAACCTCATCGACTTCCACCACCTCCCCCACCATGGCCATGACTTCACGATGCCCTACCGCCGGGCTCTAGCCTGTGCGCCCTGAAGCGAATCGCCGCCATCGCGCATCATTGTCGATCCCACCCCCTGGACCCTCGACTTCTTTGTTCCTTTGCCGCCATCAGCCGCCGCCACGATGTTTCCCAACCCCGTATTCTATTCTCTGCTCAACCAAAGCCGGCTTCAATGACCTCTCTGGCCATTCGTCTGCCCATCAACCCCTGCCCAGAGCCGCCAACCGCCGTGGTCCATGGGTGGCCCCCTGTCTACCTGAATGCTGCAAGAGGGAGACCCGTTTTTGTGGTTCGGCCTTGTTGAGTCTGCATCCGCCGTTTGACACCCGAGGGCAGCCCCTGGACATCTCTTTGAGCCGTTTCTTTTTGTCCAGAGCTTGCCTTGTGGTCGAGGCCTCGGGGTCGTGCGCCCTCCGTTGATTCGACGTCGACTCTCCAAGGCCATCTGTCTTGGCCTCGCCAAGATGCTGCCCCTGGATCCTGCCGCCCTGGCCGAGGTACCGGTTCGTCTTGGATGGCCCAGCTCCTGATGCCACTGCCCAATGTGCCTATGCGGGCCTTTGCGACAGTGGCCTGGGTATATCATGATGATGTCCCTCGACCGTTCTGATGTATGCTCTTGTTCCGCGGCATCCTCTCTTTGTGTTTCCTCTTTCAATCAAGGTCCGCCATCTTTCATCTTTTTCTTTCCTTGTGTGTGTACTCTACCCAACAGTCATTCTTTCAAGACTTGTTTGGTCATTCACTTTGATTCTCACATACTCCGTTGACGGAGTCTCGACGACACGCGCTACATAACCAACTACCGCTGGCCGTCGGCTTCACTTCTTTTCGTGTACAGGAGGTGAACACTGCTTTCCCACACAGCTCCGAACAGCGCACTGCCAACATGGCGCCCTCGTTTCTTTCCGCCGCCAAGTCGGCTCTTTTGTTTTCTGCCGCTGTGCAAGCCAAATCGTATCAACTGTCTGATACTTATGATTCTACCAATTTTCTCGATAAGTTTTCTCTTTTCGAGGTGAGAATACAAAACAACCCCCAGTCGTCCAAGACAGAAGCCTAACTTTAATCAGAGCGATCACTCGACAGGAAACTACAATGACGTCGATCCCACAAGCGGCTACGTGTCTTACAAGGGCCGTGCCGAGGCTGAGGAACTGGGCATCCTCAAGACAGTGGGCGACGAATTTCTTTCTCGGCGTCGACGCAAAGACCAAGCTTGACCCCACTGGCATTGGACGCAGCAGTGTCAGGTTGGAGAGCAAGGCCAAGTACAACAAGGGCCTGTACATCGCTGACTTCACGCACTTCCCCAAGCCGACCTGCGGGACCTGGCCCGCGTTTTGGACTGTTGGCCAGGCGTGGCCCTCAGGTGGCGAGATCGACATTTACGAGGCCTGGAATCTCGACGCTGCCAGCCGTATCGTTATGCACACTGACGCGAAGGTCGGGCAGTGTGGCATCGACGGCGAGGGCATGACCGCCGACATGGGCAAACCCAATTGTGCCGGGGATGCGCCTGGCCAGGGGTCTGGCGAAGGCTGTGCCGGCCTTGACCCTTCTGCTCCCTATGCCTCTGATAAGGGCGGTGTCTGTGAGTCATCTCTGAAGTGCCATGCTCTTCATCCATCTAATGAGTGCCAGACGCCCTGGAGTGGACCGACGACTCCATCAAGATCTGGGCATTCACCCACGACAATGTCCCTGCCGACCTTGCCGAGAACCCCAACCCTGAGACCTGGGGCCTGCCCCGATTTGCCAGTGCCGCGTGCGAGGTGGGCAAGGTATTTGATGATGCGCAGATCATCATGAACATCAACTTCTGCGGCGTTGCCGGCCATAAGGGCCACTGGGATCAGTGTGCCGAGACCACAAAGCAGACAAGCTGTCAGGCCTATATTGCGGAGAACCCCGAACTCCTGAAAGACAGCTACTTCCAGGTCCGCTCTATCAAGGTCTACACCTCTGGTGATGAAAAGACCGAGTACGCGCCGCCTGCCATCGAGTCGGAGGCCGCCGAGCCTACCGTCACCAGTGTTGTCGTTTCTTCTCCTGCGCCCGAAAAGCCTCAGTACACGGATCTGCCTGAGGGCGAGGAGGTGCCATCCACTCCTGTGGAACCTGAGGTCCCTGTCGAGTCCGACTTTTACGAGCAGCCGGGAACGCCATCAAGTCCTGTCGAGCCCGAGGTCCCTGTCGAGTCCGAAATCTACGAACAGCCGCCAGAGACGCCCGAACAGCCTGTTGTATCCGAGCCGGTCTCCGTCGAGAAGCCTATTGCGTCTGCGTCCGCCTCGATCCCCGAACAGCCTGTTGCATCTGAGCCCGTCTCGGCTCCTGAACAGCCTGTTGCATCCGAGACTACTTCCGCCTCCGAACAGCCTGCGCAGTCTGCCTCTGTCTCCGTCCCAGACTACCCCATCGAGACAGAGCCCATCTCGATTGTGCCTTCAGAGTCGGTTCTTCCAGTGTCTACCTCCGTACCCATCACGTCGGGTGAACGCCTCACGACCCTGACCATCTCGGAGACGCGCGTCACCACCATCACGTCGTGCCCGCCCGAGGCTGCCGCCGAATGTCCCGGCAAGGTGGGCGAGGTTGTCACTGAGGTCATTGCTGTGACCACGACTGTCTGCCCCGTGACCGATGTGCCTACGGTCGTGACCGTGTCGAAAACCATCGTCAACACTGTCACTTCGTGTGCTCCTGATGTGCCTGATTGTCCTGGCGCGCCTTCGACGACCATCCAGGAGGAGGTCATTACAACAACGACGGCAATCCCTGTCTTGGAGTCGTCGGTGCCGGTGCCAGTGTCTGAGCCGACGCCCGAGGTGCCGACGCCCGCGGAGCCCACGCCCGAGGTTCCAACCCCTGAACAGCCCACGCCAGAGGTTCCTGTCCCCGAGGGGCCTGGCAAGCCAGAAGAACCTGAGTATCCCACCCCTGAAGAACCAACCCCGGAGGAACCCACTCCTGAGCAGCCTACCTCTCAGGTGCCTCAGGTGCCTGTGGAGTCTGAGAAGCCTACACCAGAAGAGCCCACCCCTGAGGAGCCCGCACCCGAGGAGCCTACCTCTCAGGTGCCGGAGGTACCCGTGTCCGAAGCACCTACCCCGACCATCACTAGTGAGCGACTCACGACCCTCACCATTTCCGAGACTCGCATCTCGACCATCACTTCTTGCCCGCCTGAGGCCGCCGCCGACTGTCCCGGAAAGCTTGGATCAACAATTACGGAGGTTGTCGGCGTTACGACTACAATTTGCCCTGTCATCGATGTGGCGACCACAGTCGTCGTCTCCAAGACCATCGTGAACACCATCACCTCCTGCGCCCCTGAGGTTACTAACTGCCCTGTGGGCCAGCCGTCGACTACGATTGAGGAGGAGATCATCACGACAACGACGCCGGTGGTGGTTTTCGAGCCAACTGGGGAGCCTACGCCTGAGGAGCCAAAGCCTGAGGAACCCACTCCAGAGCAGCCTGTTCCTGAACAGCCAACCCCCGTTGAGCCTACCCCAGAGCAACCCACACCCGAAGAGCCCGTCACGCCTGGAGAGCCAACTCCAGAGGTGCCTGTGATTCCTGAGGAGCCAACGCCGGTGGTGCCTATCACCCCTGAGCAGCCAACTCCCGAATACCCCGCTCCCGAAGAACCTATCCCGGAGACACCTGTCCCTGAGCAGCCCACGCCTGAAAGCCCTACTCCCGAGCAGCCTACTCCCGAGCAGCCTACTCCCGAGCAGCCTACTCCCGAGCAGCCTACTCCCGAGCAGCCTACTCCCGAGCAGCCTACTCCAGAGGTACCCACTCCTGAGCAGCCTACTCCCGAACAGCCTACTCCAGAGGAGCCCACTCCTGAGCAGCCTACTCCCGAACAGCCTACTCCAGAGGGGCCCACTCCTGAGCAGCCTACTCCCGAACAGCCCATACCAGAACAGCCTACTCCTGAAGAACCTCTCACGCCCGGGCAGCCGACACCCGACTACCCTGCTCCAGAGGAGCCTGTGCCACAGCCTCCATCACCGACGGCTTCTCAAGTCGTGCCGCCTCCCCCCGCCATCCCGACTTTCACCTCAATCATTAATGGAACACAGACTGCGCCTGTCACTTTCCCGACTAGTACTGATATTCCAGTCGAAGTGGATGCGGCGAATAAGCTTGGATCAGGTGGCTTGACGCTTCTAGTTGGCGCAGTGCTAGGTGTTATTGCGT
The DNA here is from genome assembly GCF_000150825.1 of Verticillium alfalfae VaMs.102. Classification (NCBI taxonomy): domain Eukaryota; kingdom Fungi; phylum Ascomycota; class Sordariomycetes; order Glomerellales; family Plectosphaerellaceae; genus Verticillium; species Verticillium alfalfae. Next base: position 4,218,950 of record NW_003315038.1, read on the forward strand.
TCGTGCTGTAAAATACGGAGGCCCTGTTCGACGATAGATACTGGCTGGAGAATTGGAAAATCAGTATTTCCACACCGAACATTGGAGGAAGATAATGGATGTTGCACATTTGAGCTGTACATAGCTTGCGCCTTGTTTTGTCTGAGGATAGATGCAAATACCCTAGACATGTCGGTCCGCCTTCCGCGGCACGCATACTGCATTTGAGTCTTTCTATTATCATCATTTACCCAAGCGTTTTACTTGCTGTCCAATGCTATGATGTGCCAAAATGCTCCGTCCGCATTCCAGGTCGTGTGTAATCGTTACGTCGTTCATCGATCGTACGCCATTGGTCCTTTGTGGCGCTACCATTGCTTCATCCTGAGAAATCTCAGACTTGCGCTCTAATGCGCGAATCGAAGTCCAGCCTCTTATTGCCCTCATCCGTTGTTGTCGAGAGATAATCGAGCCTGTCGTCCTCCGTCATCGCA
>NW_003315038.1:4219618-4222982 GCF_000150825.1 Verticillium alfalfae VaMs.102
ATTCATATGATCCCGCTGCCTTGACGAACATGTTGTAGCACGCCGCCGAGACTGTTCTGGACCGGACTGAGCCCGAGTTGCGCGAGTTCCAGCCTACTTGGATTGGATGGGCTGCAGGCGCGGTTAACAATGGACGTATCTACAACAGGACGCTTTGTGCTCACGATTGGGATACATCAACAGTAGGATGATGACGAAGTAGAAGAGCCACCTGTTGATCTCGTCCGTGTTGACAATGTTGAGGAAAATGAGTAGCGGCAAGGCCCAGACTTGGCCGATCATTGACACGTAGGAGAGCTCTTTGAAAATCTCGCCGATGTAGGTGAGGCCCAGCATCATGATCACTAATTGAGTCAGCAGTGGTCGGGGTCGGGAGAATCGAGACAGAGAGACATACTATGGCCAAGGGTGTAGGGGATACTGAGGAGGTTAGACTGGAAGGTATCGAAGCCCAGGCTACGCAGTGTCAGGGTCAGATAGAGCTTTGGTGGACCCATTGGGATTTCGAACGTCAGGCCGATGAGGTAGATGGGCCTGGTGGATTGTCAGAAGACGAAATGACTTTGAACTCGGCCCTCGACAAACATACCAGAGATCAAAGTCTTTAAGGCTGTTCCAGAGGAGCTGAGGCGTGATGGCTTCGCGATTATGCATTCCGCTCTTCCCCGGGTCTTCTCGCAAAACCCTGTTGACCATGATGATCTCTTCTCTAGATGATTGATTTCAGTCAAAGGGCCACGCGGACTGCTAATCACTTGAAAGGTACCTCTTGGAGAACCAGCCCTGTTTTCCACGGAACCAGCTCGCTGTCTGACACGGGCCGGCCGGCATCAGGAGAAAGCCGAATACTCCGGCCACGAATGTAATGAGGCCCTGGGCGGAATTTAGTGATGCACATGGATGACGACTGGCTCAGAGAGAAACATACTTCAATAAGGAACAGCCATCGCCACCCAGCCTGACCGTTCACGCCCCTCATATGTAGGATCCCCGACGCAAAAAGCGCCGAAAATATGTCTGCAAGGCTCATCGCCGTCCAGAAGAAGCCAAGTCGAAGCGAGAGCTCATGGTGTTTGTAGAAATAGGAAAGATACAGGATAACCTCGTCTCGGTCAGTATCGTTGGGCACAAGCATCTGATGGGGAACTCACATCAGGGATGAAACCGCCTTGCAACATTCCCAACAAGGCTCTGAATATCAGGAACGAATGCCGGCCAGAGAGCCAGAACTGAGTACTCGCAATCAGGCTCCAGAGAACCATTTGCGCCGGGATCCATCTGTCGGGCCCGATCCATTTGGAAAGTAGCTGAGAGGGTAATTCGGCGCATAGAAAGCTAAGCTTGAAAATGGTATTGCCAAGGTTGTAATCTGTATCTTGGGTCAGAACGCTTCACTGGAGCTGTGAGCTAGCTTACCATTCGTGGTCATGCCCAGATCGCCCAGGAAGTTGTCCGTCAAAGCCTGCTGGATGTTTGCGCGGTCCAGCTCGAGTGCCATGAACATGATGCAGGCCCAGACCATGATACGCCAGTCGATCTTGCGAACGAGGCTGTGCTCCTCCCCCCATGACCAACGAGCCGACGGGTCAAATCGATGAATGTTCTCCCTGCACGACTGTGAGCTTCGCCATCGATTCGCGTACCGTTGGTTGCGGGAATGAGACTATTCACCATTCGGGGTGGGGTTCGTAGCGGTCCGCTGTGTCGGGGTCATCGAACACGCTCGCCTAGACTCTGTATGAGCATCAATGAGCCACTACAGGACGGATCGTGGGGCGTCGTACTTGGGTTGCGATGGCATCTGGGTCGTAGTTGCTCCTTCGCTGGAACCAAAAGCGCTTCTCGTCTATGGGTGCACCCAGGGGCGCGACATCGATGGCCAGAAGCGAAGTTGTCTCCTCCGTCGTGCCGTATTTACTGATCTTCGTCTTGTTTCTTGTCAAGACGGTCGCCATCTTGATACCACTTCATGTAGGCTGACTCCTCGATGTTGATGTCGCGCGTCTGGAGAGGTGTCTACTTGAGTTAAAGAAATGATAGGCGAATTACACGGGTTTGTCATATACATCAACCGATGACCTTGACGGAAAATAAAAATTCACGAGATTTACAAAAGTTCGAATGCTCTGGCTGATGTGGACTTGCACCAGGATCGAGTAGACCGCGGGGTCACGGCCAGCGGGGTGCAACACGTCGCTTGACGCGACGATGGCGTGCTGAGGCCCCTGACCTGATGACGGCCACATGATCAACCGCACACCTCTGTCAGGCATCCCGGATCAATCACTCGATTGAAACGCCACATTCAACGCTGGCCTGAAAATCGAGCACGATACGATGCAGCGGTAGCAGAGCTAGTGGACTCTCTGTCGACTTTTGACGAGCGAGGACTGTTGACGCGAATGAGCATTTGGTGCTACGTGCTCTCCCAGGATAGAGCAAGGGACCAATGGAGCGAACCTGATAAGTAAATCGCTGCAACTGTCATACATTCTAGCTAGATTCAAAATGACCTACTCTGCAACTCATAAACAGCTGACAACAAGTCGATATGTAACAACTTATCTCATTGGCCTGGCCTAGTGGTTGTCGCTCCGTGCACAAGTCGCTGAACCAGTACGAGACGCTTTTTTATGGCGTCTTCGCTCGCCATCGTCCACATATTTGACGCCAGCGCGCCAAGCATCCGCAACGCTTTCGAATGGATGGCTTGAGGATTCCAAACCGGTGAGGGCGAGCATCGCAAAGCACTCATCTTTGAAAAAGATAAAGGTGGTATATCTTTAGGTACACTGGCGGCCGGTGGTCGGGACTGATGAAACGATCCGGGTATCGGTGCCAAATCCCCATCTGGACCTTAGCCTTGGAACGTGCCTGTACATCATTACATCTCTAGATGGCGTGTCCATCTCTTAGTACCAATACCTATATTCCCAACAGGAGGTGACATGATTGTCAGAGTTCGGAGCATTAGCAGTTGTAGCATTTCCCCGCAAACGACTGGCTGCTTTATGTGGATGACACCATTGACCCCAGAACCACGCAATCCCCACATCCCATCGAGGCCGAGAGGATCACGAAATCTGTGCGAACACTTCCACCACGGAGAAGATGCAAAACAGCCGTCGGCATCTTATCGAAGGTCCAGAACCGTGTGATGATCATCAGCTCCGGCTGAGCACACTGGCGATATCGGATGTATGTCATGCCATTGCTATGAGTAACCCCTCTTGGTGCCGGACCGTCGCCTGTGTATAAAGAAGCTTCATGGTGCCGCCGCGGTGATGAATATTGGCCACCATCCTAAACCAAAAGAAACAACGGGAAATACGTCTGTTAGATCTTTTATCTTTCTGTGCCCTTT
>NW_003315038.1:4224164-4230951 GCF_000150825.1 Verticillium alfalfae VaMs.102
GTTCGGCAACCGCGCTGTCGGACTTGGAGAGGTGCCATATTTCGATGAGCAGAGCACATCAAGGAGGACTGCTCTGGCCACAGGACATGGTCAGATCCCTGAGCTTGGCTGAGTCAGATATGATATATCATGAGATGGAAAATAGTTTGCATCAAGCAGCGAATGCTCAAAGCAATACTGGAGCGGATCAAAGTGAAACCCTAGAATTTTGGTGGGGTCGACGTGATTCCTTTAAGTGAAAGCGCTCACAGTAGGCATTCCTCGCAAGTAGTCATGAATGTTGTGCTGGTCGAACGAATGGTGCCCTTCAGCCATTCCATAATTGCTCCACGCTTCTGACCCCAAACAAACTGACAACAAGTCTAACCCTTGATGACTGTAGCTTATTTCTCAAGGCTCTTGATAGTACATTGATATCCTTGAAAATGAGCAATCTGTCGTTTCGTTTACCATGACTATTTCCTGGTGATCGTAATTGATTATTCTTGAAGAAGTGCTCGACTCGGTCAAGGGTCTTCGGAACAGCCGCAGCCAAACATATACCACCGATTCGATATTTCCTATAACTGAGGGGCATATACGGATCAACATAACACCCTCGTGAGCGTTGGCATATCGCACAGCTGAGAGGTACTACCATGATAGTGGTTGACCAAAAGTCGAATAAGACGCCAATTGGATAAGGGTTGATAGAATTCCTGATGGATTCAGTCAGGAATGCGAAGGCTTCTTTTGAGAAGCACCCTCGGCATGCGAAGACGATACGAGCACGAGATTGTTGCGGACGATCTTAGAAGCCGTAAAGCAGTTTGTGATGCCACTCCAAGGCTTACGGGGCTATTCATTGCACGAGTTTCTATAGTATGGACGGAGATCATGCCGTCCAAACAGATCCTGTCGATTGAAGTACCAGAGCCCTTCGATGAACGTTGAATAGACATGAGTATGTCTGCATAAAAGTAGCAGTGAGAATTTCTATTAGCCTTGCGTTTTGACTCTGCCTCAGTGCTATGTTTGGCCGTTTCGTAAACGTGGTATTGGACATTATGATAACCATCAGGGTCCACAAGGGTTGCTAAAGCCGGGTAGATCCATTTTGGCAAGGCCCGGCAGTGTCAGAATGCCAGGCCGACATGCACTGAGAACTGAGAACCGTGATGGTCCAACCAAATCTTTACCTGACGCATGGACCGATACGACAGCCACGAGGGACCATGGATACAGAATGCAGGAACCGCCGATCTCAGCCCTAAAGCACGCAGTGATGTTGTAGTATCCTACGTGGGCGGGCTAAGATCCATTACCAAGGCCCCGGATCCGGGGTAGGCCATCGCCAAACAGGATGCACCAACGTCAGTGGTGTGAATGGCGGAATACCCTTGTATTGCGGCTCTCCCAGCATGGGTCTGCAATTGTCCATATCCTTCGGTATCAAACTCATCTTAGACCTGCTGCTTTATATGTTGAGCCTGGTCATATCATATGATGCATCCCCTGCTGAGAGAACCATGGCAAGTAGATGTCACCTACCTAGTCTCGAAGCCGTACAAATTCTACACGACTGACACCACAAAAGCAATGCTCTCATCAAAATCTACAACCGTGACGTGGAGCAGCATCATAGGCTCCAGAGTACATGATGATGACCACTGAGTATTGATATACGTTTGAAAGACGCCAAGGGCTATTTGCAGGGCCAAGTCCCGACCAGTGTTAAGGTATGGCAAATAACGAGACACACGCCAGGAGGTTGGCCACACTAGATCAAATTTGCAAGCTGAACCCAAAGGGGAGATTTGTGCGAGCATAAGATGCGCCAGACAGCAATTAGCCAACTGCCTTGCCTCTCTCGAGTGACTTGCAAAACCGTTGAGCTGCGTTTCGTGACATGTCGAGAAATGCCATGCTGATTCATCGCATGCATCAATGCGAAAAGCCCGGCGAGAAACACGCCACCGATGCAGCGGCTGCCCTTCACCCTTGCTGTTCGTATCCAATTGTGCAATCAGCGTGCGAGGTTGACCAGCTGCCTGATTGGGATGTTGAGATGCAGATTGTCGGCCGAGCCGGAGGGGCGAAGGTTAGTAATGGGGCCTCTTGCTGGGCACCGAGTAGAGCCAGGTCTATTCTGCAATGTCGCAGTAGTTAGCTTTGTTTTCCCTGTTGAACCAACAAGATATCTGTCCGGTCGCATGTCCACTGACATACCTACATTTTGGTAGGCCGAGGCGTCCGTGAGGCTATCTCCAACAGGAGTAAAATCCTCATAACACTGGAAGTGAGGGTATGGTCCCTGAAGTAACTACTGTAGGTGGATAGCAAAGCTGCTGTGCAAGCAGTTGCCTGTCCCCGCAGCGGCTCCATCGCAATTGCCCGTCCCATAGCGCACCTGCCCGCTTGTAGTGGCAGGGAACCCCCTCAGTAAAAATCAGGGCACCTTCCGTATATGGCAGTGATCGTGAGCTAGCCAATCGGGCCAAGCGCGCTGGCGGGGTTTGACTTGCGCGACCGGGGACAGGGCAGGAGCTTCTTTACATCTCCTGCCATTTCCTGCCTGACTCCATCTCCACCTCTTCGCGACTTCGCATTGCCTCTTCATCGCTGCCAATAACGCGATACCTGGTCTTCATGGAAGCAACCCACCTTGCCTTCGACACCATGGATACTTGCTCGCCAAGACCCAAGGTCCCTTGCCACGCCCTCGGCTGGTTCCCTATTACGTTGCCATCCCATCGCCACCTGCCTGCCAGAGGGTAGCATCACCGGCCGGTGTGGTCCATCACCATCCCAGCAACCTTCTGCTTCTCCAACCCCTCCGCCACCCCACAGATGCGGCCGGCCGCCGAACATCTTGGCCACTCTCAGCCAGGCCTGCCTACAAAGAGTCTTTCTGATCAAGGCCTTGGATCAGTTGCCCTTCTTATCGCGCCATTTCTTGGCCAAAGAACTAACGCCAGGCTCGGTAGCACATGGCATGGGTGTCGCGTAGCAACGGCACGAGGTATGAGCCGTGTCGACGATTTCGGTCCAAGTATATATGGGACCCGTTGCGCCCGCCATTCCGAACTGGATCTTCTCGTTCTTTAGGAGTCTGTTTGCAGTAATCGATTGCGTACCCATCAAGCTTCCATCATGAAGTCCCGTCGCTGCCCTCGCCCGCTGGCCTTTTCGCCATTGGCAGCTTTTGCCTCTAACCCGCTCACGCCTGAGAAGGCCGTGGCTGACCATTGAGACCTCAGAAGTGAGTCAATGGTCTGACACATTCCTCACTTCGACTACCCTCGGAACTGACGGCTTTCCCAGGAATTCAGTGTAATCTTCTGGAACCTCAACAAGATTGCCCGTGACAACGGCGGCAACCGTGCCTACGGCTACCCTGGCTACAAGGCCTCCTCTGACTTCATCCTGGAGCGAGTTCAGACTCGTTTCGCCACCACTGTCGACACGAGGATCCAGTACTTCAACCACACCTTCGTCCAGCTCAACGACATTTCTGTCACTGGTCCTGATGGCGAGGACGTTGTCGTCATTGCTCTGACCTACAACCCCCCTACCCCTGCTGAGGGTATCACCGCCGACCTCATTGACACCCCTGTTGATGACGTCCGCGGTTCTGGCTGCTTCGCTGACCAGTGGGAGGGCATCGACGCCACCGGAAAGTTCGCTCTCGTCAAGCGAGGTGCTTGTGCCATCTCCGAGAAGCTGAAGCTTGCTGCTTCCAAGGGTGCCGTTGGTGTCATCCTCTACCACAACCAGCCCGGTAATGCCATCACTGGCGCCACTCTCGGCTTCGAGAACATTGGTCTCATCCCTCCTGTTGGCACCATCCCTCTTGAGGTCGGTCAGGCCTGGAAGGCCCGCCTCGCCGCTGGCGAGACTCTCTCTGTCAAGCTGTTCGTCGATGCCGTCTACGAGGAGCGTGAGACCTGGAACGTCATTGCCGAGACCAAGGAGGGCGACCCCAACAACGTCATTGTCCTCGGTGCTCACTTGGACTCTGTCCCCGCCGGCCCTGGTGTCAACGATGACGGCTCTGGCACCAGCGCCATCCTCGAGATCATCAGCTCCTTCAAGAAGTACAAGGGCCTCAAGAACAAGGTCCGCTTCATCTGGTGGGGCGCTGAGGAGGTCGGCCTCATCGGCTCCCTCTACTACACTCGCACTCTGTCTGAGGAGGATGCCGATAAGATCCGCTTCTACTTCAACTACGACATGATTGGTTTCATCAACCCCATGTTCGCCGTCTACCGCGGTGACAACGCCGGCGACGCCTTCGGCGCCGACATCCTCTACGATTACCTGACCAAGGAGGGGTTCCCTGCCGAGTACGCTCCCTTCGGTACCGGTTCTGACTACGTGGGCTTCGTCAACATTGGCGTTCCCTCGTCTGGTCTGTTCACCGGCACTCCCCCCTACGATCCTTGCTACCACCTTGCCTGTGACAACATTGACAACATCAACTGGGAGGCAATCACGGTCAACGCCAAGGCCGCCGCTCGCGCCGCCGCCATCCTCGCCAATAGCGACCTCAAGGACCTGCCCCGCCGCTCCAAGACTTCGTCTGCCAAGCGCGGCGTCGTTGCCATGCGCCAGGAGTTCCAGCGCTGGGCCGCCATTGCCGAGGAGGCCGACCACCACCACTCGTGCGGCGCTCACGGCAAGGAGAACGTTGTCTAAGCTGGAAGGATGACGATCAGGGCTGTTCATAGATGATGATCACATATAACAAACTTAATGAGATATGTCTATTAAAGAGAAGTACCACCTCGTGCTGTTCTCAAAGTATCCTTTGGTTGCGCCACGGAAAGTCTATGCTCTCATTATCCCGGACCACGTCGCTAACAGTGTGGCTTTTGCGATCACGGATTTGCTGGAGGAGGAGTATCAAACCTTTCACGCTGATCACTCCCGCTGTCGCTGCCATCACACAAATACTACAACTTTCAGTCTATTGCTCATTTCCTCGGAGCCAGATTTCGTAAACATTCTTCTACTCAAGAATTATGAGAAAGACGAAGCGCTCCTGCTCCCTACAGACACGAAACCGATGCTATTCACTGCGATTCTGTCGTCAACCTGCCGGACTTGGGCGGATCGCCATTTCACAGCGTGGGGTGAAGGTACCCTCAGTGCCCAACACCGGACGTTGTCCAAGGCTTGAGGTGCCTGTACTCCATCATCTCAAAGCTTTATCGGGAATACTGACGCGAGAGTCACATTGAGTCCACGCAAGGTCAGCTTCAGCCCCAACTGTCATTTCGAACCTGGCCATGCTGCTTACTGCTGCATGACGCATGTCAGGTCCCGCGGCTCGCGAGCAAATTGACTTCAGCCCCGTAGACAGGGTCCTTGTACTGCCACACCTTCTATACGCGTATCGCCTTAGAGCACCCTGGTTAGTGGTGAGTGTGCACCACACAGCCACAGGTATGATCTCACTCCCACCAGCCAGCCGCTCACTGTCTCATCCCCACGACAGAGCAGTCCGAGCTGAGCTGAGATGATCGTCAGTGCAAGATGCAAGGGCGCAATTAACTGAGATAAATATGTAGGCATTCCCCCTTCTTGGCCTTAATCCTCAGAACCCCCTAGCAGCAATCTTGAACAATCGCGAACTTGGCCTACCATCAATCGCCCACGCGAAGCGCCTCTAAACAGCATCATCATGGGGCTCAAATCGCTTTTCCGACGTCATGACGACGACAACGATGAAGCCAGCTCTAGCAATCTTCCGCCATCATACTCAGACGCGGATAAGAGCCATGGGTACGGCCCCCCTGCAGCCCAAGATGCTCCTTCCTACGAGCGACCGACATATCCTGGTGACTCAACAATCGTACCCGCGACCCTGAAGTTCCCCCCTCGCCTCAACGTGTACCTGAGCTGGAAGTCGGCGCGCACTTTCCACCTGGGCACCTCAGGCGAAGAAAAGCTCTTCGCCGTCTCGACTTCTTGGGCCGTCATGGGCATGAAGAAGCCGCTCCTCACCATCTATGACGGCCCCGAAAAGACGGACTCCGTCCTCGCCGAGACGAGCCCCCTCAACTACACCATGAGTCAGCGAAGCACCATTACCTTGCCGCCCGGTGCCGCCACCAACCCCGGCGCCGCGCCCCTCGTCATCAACCTCAAGTACGAGTACTCCCTCAAGACCATCGTTCTCTCCTTCACCCTCGCCGTGCCGCCGCCGCCAAGCCGCAAGGGTGACCCCCCGCAAGAGGAGGCCTTTGAGTGGCGCTCTACCTTCGGCGACGAGGTCAAGCACCTCACGGGCGGGAGCGTCTTTTCCTCCGGCTGGAAGCTCGTCCGCCTGTGGGGGCCCGAGAACCGGTCTGGTGCCGCCGGTCCGGGGTTCGCGAGCGACGGCAAGGAGATCGTGGCCGTCATGGCGCATAGCACGTCGGCGAGCATGACCAAATCGGCGCTGTTCGCGTTCATGGGCACGGGGCTGACGGGACAAATGGGGGCGCAGTGGGAACTCGTAGCCCCTCGCGTCGGCAATCCAGATGTGGTGGGCCTGGACAACGGGCACGGTTTACACGCGTTAAGGAGGCTGTCGTATGACCGGGATCAGAGTCGCATGTGGAGTTTTAAGATCTCTTTAAGCGAACCTTGTTAGCATAGCGAATATATTCTTCTTTATCATTCTCACCAGTCATCCCGGAGATCCAGTCACAGCAGCATTGTGCTGCTGACAGGGGTTGTGTTCCAGCATCACAGACGTTTCGGACTTCCCGCAACGCGTCAACTCATGTCGGATCCCCACAATGGAGCACGACTTCTCGAC
>NW_003315038.1:4231052-4234583 GCF_000150825.1 Verticillium alfalfae VaMs.102
GGATATCCCAGTCCCAGATGCCGAGACTCCATGCTCCTTTCACTGATCTCATTTTCGCGAATGTTCGGAACAAGTTGACCCATTTGTAAGCTCAGGCTGTCTATGAAGGTCGTGGACTTGACGGCTTTGCCATTACTGTACGGAATAAGCCAAAATGATTCGGGCAGCAGCCGAGGTCGCGATGAAGAAAGCAAAATAACCATCCCACTATAGCCACTATAGCTGACCTGTTCATCTGGACACGAGTCTCTTGCAGCCTTCCACCTCGTACTTGAAAATAACTTTCTCGGTCCTTCACTTTTACCTTCCAAGACTCAAAGATGACGGTCAACCAAGCTACCTGGATCACGGCGTCGAAATCTTACCCCTTTGTATTGGGCCCAGCCCCCTATTCCGAGCCAGGACCCGGAGAAGTCGTCATCAAAACGCAGGCCAGTGCACTGGTATGCTTGGAATGTGGCTAGAGCACGGTTCGTGTCCGCGTTACTGACTAGAACTACTAGAATCCTGTCGAGTGGCGTGTTCAGTATGTTGACGTTGCCAACATACCGTTTGTTTGGGAAACGCGGACATTGCTGATAGCACCATGAAGAACGCGAGACATGTTCAAGAACAGTTACCCATTTATTTTAGGAGCCGATGCTGCTGGCTGTGTTGATCAAGTCGGTGAAAATGTGACGCATGTCCAGGTGGGCCAGCGTGTCATGGGGTTCGTAAGACCATCGTCTTAGGGCACAGACACGGTTCTAAAGTTTGCCTTGGTTGATCATACTTGCAGATATTGCATGGGCCTAGGCATCGACAAACCAGCTTTCGGTGCCTATCAGAAACTCCCCACTGTCTTCGCCTCCCTCGTCGCACCTATCCCGGACGACGTGAGCTTTGAGCAGGCCGTCGTACTGCCGCTAGCGCTCACGACAGTTGCTGCCGGCCTATACCACCCAGACCACCTCGCCCTGCCCTCCCTAGCACCAAGCCAGTATCTGTAAACAAGAGCATTCCCATCTGGGGTGGTTCATCTTCGGTCGGAGCCATAGCCATCCAGCTGGCAGTAGCCTCCGGACTCGACGTTGTGAGCACTGCCTCTGCCCACAGTCACGACCTCGTCAAGTCTCTTGGCGCTCATCTGGTTTTCGACCACAAATCTCCTTCCATTGTGGAGGACTTGGTTGCCGAATTTTCTCGGCGCGAAATTGCTGCTGTATTTGACTCCATCTCGGAGCCTGAGACCATGGGACCCATCAGCGCCGTGGTGGAGAGAACTGGCCCCCTTAAAGTTGGCGTGGTTGCACCGCCTACCATTCCTTTATCGAAGAACTTCTTGGTCAGCATGTGTAAGTCGAATTTGGAACGCTAGGCACAAGGATCATCCCCTGTAATACGGAGGACACACTGCTGACAATCTAAGCTCTTGCATTCGAGCTCTTCAACGGGAGAGGAAAGGGTGTGCTGGATGCTGTCTGGGGAACATGGGTCCCCGAAGCGATGGATTCAGACTACTTACAATTCAGACCAGAGCCCGTCGTTGTCGGCCAGGGGCTGGGAAGCATTCAGGATGGCTCGGACCGTCTCAAGCGCGGCGTTTCAGCCCAGAAGCTGATCGTCAGGGTCTAATTGTGAGGCCAGCGGACCTAGCCTGAAAGCCCAGATATTTCTTGTTGCCGCAAAATTTGCGCGAAGCTGTCAATCATAAGTTTCTGGTCAATACTTTGAGAAGATGCATAATTTTGTGCGTAGTGTCAAAGAAGACTTGTGTCTGATAAACTGAGTCCTTGCTCCAGCGCCGTGACTTGAATGTCGGTGGATAGGCTGTTTTTCATGTTGGCATAGGTGCTTTCCAACAGCAGGCCCCATAGCGGTAACTGTTCTCCATGGTAGTGAATCAGATTAACTCATGGCCTGAAATTACATCAGGTGTTGGCCGCTTGGTCACCCTCGAGTGACATCACTCCATGGGTCGAAAAGTGGACGACGGGATTGAAAGATGTCTACAAAAGAGATACAGAAGACTTCTAAGTATTGGATCTCTAGACATGAGCAATCTATATTTACTTGAAGGCGGCCGCCTTATCAAGGAAGTCGATGATACGCCTGATGCTGTCAATCACTGGGGTCGATGCCGTCTCCTTGGCCTCGATGTCCGTTCCAGGCGGAATGTCACCGAGGTCGAATCCATGACCCTTTCCCTCCACTGTTTCAAGAATCACCTCAATCCCTAGATCCTTCAACTTCTTCTCTGCATTAATGCTCTGCACAGGAAATACAGAGTCGTCTGCCAGTCCATGCAGCAAAGCAGTAGGAGGAAAATCTTTCGTCAGACCGAAAGCCACAGGGAAGAAGCGATAGTCGGACGGAGAAATCGCTTTCAACCCATGCTCTCTGATCTTAGCTGACAGGCCGAGCTCGCCAGTAAGGAGATCCGGGTATAGGGCCGCCTGGTGAATGCCCCTAATCAAAATCACTCTCTCATCAGTGAGAAAGTCGATTGGCTCGTGTGAGATGACCGGAGGTTTTCCCCTGAGCTCCAGGATTCGCTGCTCAACAATGTCGCAATCTGGTAAGGGGGGCGCCTGTCCGGAGGTCGACCCAAGGGTGGTATAGGGTGGGATGGTGAAGTCGAGCATCCCGTAAACCGAGAGCACGGCTATCGGCCGTGGGCTGTAAAGTTGGGCCGCTGTAGCCACGGAGAGATAGCCGCCGCCGCTAGAACCTGCAATGATTATGCGAGGCGTGAGGTTTTCGATGACCCACTTTGCAGCGTCCAAGGCGTCGTCGAGAACGTCTTTGCCGCTCGCTTCTGGAAGAAGGCGGTACGAAGGCGAGACATACGCCCATCCACGACGAAGTGCGGTTTCGATAAGCCATATGGGACTCCAGCTGTCCTTATGTCCAAGAACCTGGAAAGGTCAAATCAGCCGCCCGTGCGTCCAACGAGTAACTGGAACAGTCCCAAGACTAATATTGTCGTAAGACCATCGCCGTGTACTAACAACATAACCTCCATGATAATGTATCACAGCCGTCTGAGGATTGATTTCGTTGGAGATAACGTCTAGGGTCAGTTCCAAGGATTCAGAGACCTTGAAGACATGAGAAGTCTTTTTAGCTGATTGCCGAGACATGATGCTTTTATGAGGACGTGAGGCGTTGCGTTGAAAAGGGTAGGGTCGCAGATGATGGGTGAGTCGGTGTAAGACTTGTCAACAATGGTGCGCTTGGCTGTGGTTGGTTCGCCGAGGTTCTCAAGCGCGACTTTATCCCACCAATATTCCCCTCATCTGCGGATCTTTCACGCATAAGACGGCATGCCATTAGCCTGCCGACTGGCCGTCGGGGTTGTTTCGCTGGCCACAGGAGACCCACCTCGGCAACTCGGGTGGTGAAACCTTCCAAGTAAGACAGAATGCGAGTCAAACCCGTGATTCTGGATGGACTAAGTCTTTGACTTAGCAATGCCTTTGTCAACTAGGTAGATATACCATGGCGCACCCCCCCTGTTGGGAAAAGCCCCATACCTAGCGGCGGTCCCCG
>NW_003315038.1:4234730-4239525 GCF_000150825.1 Verticillium alfalfae VaMs.102
CTGTGAACACTGCAACCAGACTTTTCGCCGCGCGGAACATCTGCAACGACACGAGAGGCGACATCTTGGCCATCTCCCCTTCCATTGCCCGCTCTGTGCTCGACAGTTCTCCAGGAGGTACTGCAAGGGCGACGCGTCAGCAAAAAAATATGAGAAAGCTGGTGTGCTGACCATCAACAGAGATACCCTGAAACGACATCTTGGAACACATCAACTATCTCCCGAGCAAACCGCCGCGCTGGCAAAAGCAACCGATACAGGTCCGTCCAAAGCATGCACCAACTGTGCAAAGTCGAAACAGAAATGCGATCGAGATATGCCTTGTGGCCGTTGCAGGAAGCGGAAGCTGCAATGCTCGGTCGCCACAAATCAACCTGATGATGGGTTCGATGTAATATCTTCCTCACAGACGAGTTCACATTATGGAGAATCAAGTCGGGACACCCCGCAAATGAACGCGGACCCCGTCCACCGACAAGACCCTTTCGCCGCCGCAGGCGGCTGCGTCATGTATGATCACGGCATTAGCGGAGCGTTTGCGCCGTCGGTGCCCGTAACTTCAACGTCATTCGGCAACCTCCAGGACGACCAAGAAACACTGAACCACGAACTGCCGGACGCACTGCTGGACTATCGGCTCTCGCCAACCTTGGCGGGCGCGCTCGTACCACAACACAATGTCGCGCCAACTTTGAACACGACCGGGGCCTGGTTCTACCCCATTCCGACCTGGGAGTATGGGATGGACATTGATATCGAAGGCTTCAGAGCTATTACTGAGAGCCGGTATGCCAGGACGCCGCCGGATACGTACGATGAGAAAGGAGGGCTTGCATCTCAGGAAGCAACCACCACTGTGAATACATCCGTCGTCAGTCTCCGGCCGAGGGAACATTTGCCACGATACGTGTCATCAATGATAGACGACAACGACACTCTTGCGGCAGAAACCCATTTTCATGTTCCACAATTCTCCAACGTGGTTTATGAGTCTATTCGAACATCCTTTCTCATCCATAGAGACAGGCTCACACTGGCGCTGGGCTCAGACCTAGCATTTCCCGAGGCTCACGTACTGGGTACATTTGTGCAGCTATTCTTCGAGCATACCCATCAACAGATTCCTGTTCTTCACTTGGCTACCTACAATCCAAACCACGAGTCTTGGATTCTTGTTCTGGCTGTAGGCGCTGTGGGTAGTCAGCATTCGCAGGTCAGCAACCAGGCAAACCTCGCAATGTCGCTAAGAGAATTACTTTCAGAAGCTATCCTAGACAGGGTTCGTTCTCCCGAGCCTAGGCTTGAAGCCAAGCCTGCATGCTGATACTCGACAGGTTGGTTGTAATCCTCGTGTCATCGGTGATCTTGCCTTCGGACAAGCCGTACTTCTGAGTCAACTCCTGTTGCAGTGTAGTGGCTGCCTCGCAAGTTCGCTACGCTCTCAGTACCAGAAGGGAATTTTGACTGCCATTTGTCGCTCAGTTGTTTCCCAAAACGGCTCTTTATTCCGCACGGGCAAGGCTGTAAGCCAACCATGGCGTCGTGCTGAGGACTGGCCCAATGGATTGAGCAAGAGTCTTGACGCGTTGGCATTCTTCTCTCTATGTAAGTCCTTGCAAAGCCAGACCTATGGTGGACCTTCTGACGCTCGCCTGCAGTTTTCGCACATATCGCACGCTGTCATTTGAGATATCACCCACCTATTGAAGTAGCTGACATTCATCGACTAGCTGCCCGACAGCGTCCGCCTGTGGGCATGCACTTCAGCTATCGAGTGGGAGAAGCAGAGAATGATGTATCCTCGTAAGCCCCTCACATTCTTATCCCTTCAGCTTTTTCTCACAAGACTCAGCCCAAATCACGACGACCACGTTTGCGGATTTATTCACCAGCGAAGAAACTTTCAAAAGTTACTGCAAAGACCTTGGGGAGACCGCGCGTATAATTCTCATGTCGACAGTATGCTCAGAGGAGAAGAAGCTGCATCGCGACGCTCAAGGGTGGCTACATCAGCGTATTCTCAAACAACACGGCATTTCACCCGGGAAAGCCCGTTCTTGCGCTACGTCTCTATTTCCTCTTGACCAAGAGTTCGAAATGGTATCCCGAAATCTACCAGCCTTGCGCCGTCTACAGAGATTCTCCACAAAACATATCATACCATCTCGATCCTTCGAAGAGTACACAGACAGAGCTCTATCTCTATTTTGGCTGGATGACGACACCTGAGGTTACAGAGCAAGCAAAAGAGAACTTGGCCTACTGGATTCAGAATGACAGGCAGAGTACAAAGGACTGCCTGCTACACGCGGCCTCGTTGTTCCGTCTGATCCGAGATCAGAAGGTGACTGCGTTCAATGACCCGTTCTGCCTCTTGATAGCGACAATATTCATGAGAGTATTGGTCGAGCTTGATGATGCGGCAATGAGCCAGGTGAACGACCAATATCCGATTCTCCGAGTCGACCGAGAGATCGGAGATGATGTTCGAACCAGTTGGCTGAAGGGAGCGACGCAGTTCCGACTCTACGTAGCAGGCATCGGACTTTTGGACGGATCGAGAAGCGCGCCACGGATTGTCAAGGAGGCAATTCGGATCTTGAACCGTGATACAGGCTGGAAAGATCTCTGCTCAAATGTTGCATCGACACTTGGGCATCTACTATTTGGATCTGTGCCGAGAACCCCAGACATGACGCCTTGATCCTCGGATCTATCCCATCATCACCAAGAAAGTTGTTGAGGCTTGCGCCGCGACGAAACATACAGCGGGCCGGCGGCATCTACACTAATCTCGAATGCTATGACTTGGAGATAGGCCATACGAAAGCACTGTTCTGGATCTGGTTCTATACTTTAGCTCCGTTCCATTTCATGGGTGTGGCAGCGGCCATGGGGAATGGCTCATATATCTTAGTTGGCCATGAGAGGGCTGAGTATCCGGACGATGTCTCCAGCGGAACTGTCCTCTTTAGGCAGACACCAAAGAAATTTGGTGTCGAATGAAATGGGTCAAAGCAGGACGCTACAAAAGTACTCCTGCTGCTCCGCGCTCGAGTCTCGCCCTGCGATGATCAACATTAGAGGGTGTCCCGACGACGTGCTCCTTTCGTGTTGCGGAGGAACGTCTGGTCGGCTTACAAGCCAGGAGAGGCGCAACTGCGCCCCAATGTATGGCCGCAAGGGTTTCGGGGTGCGCACTGGAGTATGCCCCATCTGGTCACACGGCCAAATAGCTTGGTGCGTCGTGCGTCGTGCGTACGCATGCGCTTGACGCTGGTCGAAGCGCTACACGCGGAGCTATCATCATTAGTCCGGCCGACAAAGGTTCCTCCTTATTCTTCCGCATGGAGATCTCTGTTTCCGCCAAATGCAGCCATGTAGTCAAGGAGTCATCTTAAGACAATGGTTCTGGAGGGCGTGGGGGTTAGCAATAGCCTTTTTTTGGGCGATGCACAATAGACATGAGACATTGACATCGCGTCGTGAAGCAAAGCGCGGGGCCTTTGCCGCGTTGCGTGCAGCGCAACGCAGCGGCATGGTACTGTAGCAACACAAGCTGGCCGCGCTCTCAATGCTATCTCTGCTTTGTCCTCCCAGACGCCACCCCAAGAAACAGTATAGAGCTAAACAAGTTAAACATATATATCAAAGACTAAGACTACAGGGGTGCTAGTATTGTTAATACAGTATATAATCGTAAGGATTATAATTAAATCTAGATTATTTCCTCTAGTAAATTTTAAGGGTCTATAGATTATATTTTAAGTAGATAGAAGAATATTAGTATACTATTTATTTTAATACTATATTTTAAGTTCTAGATGTCTTAGTATGATTCAATATTTAATAATATTATTCTAGTAACTCCTCTTGCGATTTAAAGACTTGAGTCTACTATAACTATTTTTGAATCTCTTTCTCTATTTAATACGTACTTAGATATTGTGAGACGGACGCAATATGTACCTATCCTCTACGAGATGTAGTATGCCAATCTGATCTCACAAAACACCTAGTGTAGGCGCCGTCTGGGGTTCGGCAGCCGTGGCTGCTACCAATGGATAATTGCTATCCAATTTACATCTCGTTACTACTGCTAAGCATATGCCTGTCGGCGCTTACTATCCGTGCACCCAGCGATTACTACTACCGCTTCTCGCCTGTCATCATCACTTCAGATCAACTTGGTGATCCCAGGCTGGATACTTTCCAATATGGCAACAACCTCCTCCCAGACCCTGACCTGCATCAACTCGCCTTCCTCGCCATTCAAAATGGGCGCGTATTCAGCAACGACGCAATTTTCCATGTACCGGCCATGCGACTCCTCGCCAGCAAGCGCTCCGGCCAGAAGACACCTTGAACCTACCTCCGAGGTACGTCCAAAAACACGCATACCCAACTTCAATGGGTAATTGAGCGGGAAAGGCATAGACCGGAATAGCTCAGTCTGGCAGAGTCCCGGATGTAAAGTATTAATTATGATCCTTTCATTGGGGGGGTAGCCTGGAACCCGCGTCGCTGTGGCGAGCTGCTTGACGATTATAACTTGTAGGAGCTTAGAGACGTTATACCGATCGAGGAGGCTACGGTTTGCATTGAGGGCGTCGAAGATTTTTTCCTGTTTACGCTCATTGAAGTAGGCCTAAAGCTGTCAGTAGGTGCACTGAAGCACAGCGTACCGACCACACTACTCACCAAATGTCCTGCCCCGCTGGCTGTCACCGTGATATGCGGTGTCGTCCCGTGCTCTTTGGCTGTTTCTCTCATTTTCGGCATCATCAAGAAGACG
>NW_003315038.1:4239625-4279409 GCF_000150825.1 Verticillium alfalfae VaMs.102
TCATACTTTCGCTATACGTCGACGTCGCGATACTGCGAACTCAGGAAGACATCAACACGATTCAGCTCCTTCTCAGCCCGCGCCGCAAAGGCCTTGATGCTCGCAAAGTCACTTATATCAACTAGCCAGACATTAAGCTTCGTAGGGCTATCGGGAAACGAGGCGCGGATCCAATCGGCGGCGGTATCGCCCTTGGTCTTGTCGCGACAGGCGATGATGACGCGGTCGGCATGGAGGCGTGTGAAGTGGCGGGCGGCTTCGAGGCCGAAGCCGACGTTGGCGCCGGTGATGATGATCGTACGGCCCGTTTGTAGCGTGTCTGGGACGGGCAGGTCTTTGAACTGGCTGTACGCCTCTCTGATCAATCCGGCCATTTTGGAGCGACGCGAGACGGATTGAGAGTGCAAGGAGGTGCAGTAAATCTTGATCGAAGGATGTGCAGTACGGTGAAGGTGAAGCTGCCGAGGTTGAGGCCATTATCTCATTTCAATTACGGTGATGGCGAATCACATGCATGTCATCAGCCCCAAGATAGGTAGGTAGCTAAACTCTTCTCGGAGTGTGGAAGCAACCGTCAGGCATGTAATGAGGAGTCGCTAACAACATCACTCGAGGTAAAGAAATCGCGGCCAATGAAGTGCCGAGAGGGTTCTATGGGCGTGATTATACGCGTATGATTCGTTTTCAATCGCGATCTTACTTCTATAACTTATTAGAGCTCACTTACTAGTATCTAAATATAATATCACTATATACTTCGTATACTATATTTCAAAACTGCTTTAAATTACTACTCAAGTATATTCTTAGATTTATATAATTAGATGAAGGGAATAGCTTATAGTATAGGCTATCGCTCTAATCTAGCTATAATAGCTAGAAGTAGAGCTAGGTCTTAGGGACTGGGTAGGCATTATATCAGAAATACATAATAAGCTGTAGAGCGGACCTATAGGTATAAGATGCATAAAGTAGTTTATTTTCATATATAGGCTGAATAGGCCTATATCGAGTCTTGGTTAAATATCCATGGCCGTCTACCTTACCTCAGGCTTTTTACCCAACTTGACTCGTAGTCTAAGTAACCACCCTACCGGCGACCGTCAGCCTGGGCTATGGGGCATTAGTTCTCCCGCGCTGTGCCGCACGTTTATTGCGACGTCTGAGCCCCACGAACTTGGCACCATCGGCCGTGCAATTTGCATCGCCACAGTTGGGACAGAAACCAATGACTGATTGGGCGCCAAGGATTCAGCCTTGAAGGCAAAGTCAACGACAAGTCGGGCGTGTGGCCTCATTACTGGCGAGTCTGCCATGGGCTTGTCTACGGCACAGCTAATCACACGTGGGTCATACGTGTTACCTGCCATTTCTTTTGACTCTTTTCAGTTTCCTTAATCCACAGAATGCACCACTGGTGCCTAGCATGGCTGCGATACTGCAAATGTGGAACAGTGCACCCCAGCCCTCACATTACTGTTTTGGAGCTCCTGTACGCGATCATGAGATCGTGCACAGCAAGGTCGCCTAATAGTACTGCAGAGCAATACCTCAGTGACAGGTTCGAGATGAATTCCTTGATGGCGATCGCGGACCCCTGTTCTTCTTCGAGTCACCCCTGGAACCTACCAATGCGGCCTTGCGATGTATCTGCAGCGCTTCATGCTACCATCGTGAGGCCTCTCTGCCCAGGGCCATATTGAGAGGCCTCATTAAGCAACGCCAAAGGCTTTGTCGTCGCTTTTCGTGGCTTATAAACCGGCCTTCCCCGACAATATGCCAACTACATACATCCAGGAGTTTATCAGCCTGCTTGACGTCAGAATGAGTCTTTCAACTCCCCCACTACCAGCCGGGATACCAAAGCAAAGGCTTAACCATGATCTGAACAGTGCTTGGGGCGCCATCTTGTGCTTTGATCAATTGCAGGCTATCACACCAGCCAATCCATTATGGCATCAATTCGTAACAAATCGCCTCAAGCTCGAGAAGAGGTATGACGAGCTCCTTGCTCATTTCGAAAGCAAATTTAGGTAGGATGTCTCAACCAGTCTCCTGCTAAGTCACCACTCTTGACAAGCTGACATGTGTACATAGCTCGTTCTTTAGAGGCTTCTATCCCATCGACTATCAGAATTCGAGTACACAGGCCATGAACCCAGTCTTGGCATCTAAAATAATCCTAATGCTCGGGAAATTCATCCTAGCCCAGAGTTCCAACGCTACAGTCGATGTGATTGAAGAGCACACCGTACTGAAGTTAGTCGGTTGGAACCAGAGACAGGCAAGCACTCCGCGCTGGGCTCTGCTGTCCGATTCGTACACAGCGGCCGCAAACTCACCGAGCTCAGTGGTAAGCGTCAGCTGTTGAATCGTTCCGTCACGGCGAACACATGAAATGAGCTGATGACTGTATAGGGAACGCCTGGGATCAACCCTGACAAGGGCCATCACTGCGGCTCGGACCCTTTCTTCCTGAACCCGACCAGCTCTCAAGGTGACCTTCGAGCACAGCTAGAGGACGCAAAGGAAAGCGGCTGCATTGGCATCATCGTCGAAATTGTTGATGGGCAATACAGCGGTCGCGCCTTTGACCCAGTTCTTTTGAAACGCCTTCGCCGGGTCTGCGCCGAGAAGCAACTCATTCTTGCGGCGGATGAGACTCTGACTGCAATTCGCTGTGGTGCACCCTTTGCCTTTCAGCGTGAGGAGTACGCTGACGTCGAACCTCCTGATCTGGCTTTCTTCGGTAGAGCCATGTGTGCCCATGGGATAGCGATAAATTTCGCAGCACCGTTTGTTCGTAGTCTAGGCATTGCGAGATTCCTGCAAGTCAAGGCGGTTCGTCATTGGCAAGACAAGGGTTCGAAGCCGGTCCTGACACCGGTTCTAATCCAGGCACTCGCACTCGTGGATCTCGCTGTGGCGGGTGACTTCCCACTACTGAGTCGGCAGGTTGGAAAGGCGGTTCGAGACTTCATTGTGGATGCTGCTCGGCAAAATGGGTGTGAAGAGCACCCCCAGAGCTTCATCGGGGGATTAGATAGCCTGATCTTTGTGCGAAAGGACATCGCAGGGCCCCTACTCATCATGGGCGCCAGCACTGCCGGCCCATGGATTCCCTGGGTTCGTTGGTTTCCAAGGCTCGAGGTCGACATGTCAAAGCCTGCTGTTCTTCGCTCCATCCTTGGGACTACCAGCAAAGAGACACGGCAGAATTTGGCTCGACAGATGATCGACGAAGGGTCAAAGCCAAGTTGGTGCCATTGGTGCGGCAGCAAGGCCAGCAACAAGAAAAGTAGTTGGTGCCAAACTTGCTGTGTGGGATGCCTGCGATGCTGAAGACTGCGTCGGAAGACTTTCAAGGCAACGACTGTCTGAACATGAATTATTGGGTACTCCGACAGGAGGGTTTTCAGTTGATGTCCAAAACTGTTATATTTACTGCATCAGTTCGCAACATGTGGGACTTGGTAGGTTTGCAATGACTGGCTGGCTGCTTTCTGAGGGCCAATTGAGGGTTTAATGGGCTTTATATTAGTTGAATAACGAAAGCTCAAATTGATTGACACGGCGTAGCGATACAAGTTCGCCATTCGGAAGAACCCCAAATCGCTCACATATAAATTCTAATGATCATGGGGCTCCCAACGTTTACAGGGCCCATGATCCTTTCCCGTACTTACATTACCCCGGACTCCTCAGTGATGTCACTAAATTTCAAAAAATTCAGATGACGTTATCGACCCCCAAATGTCCTGCTTCAGCACACAAATGCATTCGCGCGGCACAGGCTTTCTAGGCTGCACCAGACATTGGCCCAAGATAGGAAGTGTTGTCACTTGGATAGCTTTCACACCAAATTATCGATCTCTGTGGACTTCCCGTGCAGCTCGCTTATTGTGCCTCTTCCTGATTGGGATGCAATCGCCGTCAGTCCTGCATCTCGTGGTGGCTGGGAGCCCGGCCTGATTTTCTGAATCTGTCGTCTGACACACGGTTCGTTCACGACGCCGCAAGAAGGCTTGGGGGCCCAAAGCTCGCCTTCAGCCTCAGACAGATTTAGATCAGGCTCGACATCACAGTCGGACGTACAGAATAAGAGGATCCAGAGAAAGCAAATGAAGGGCATGACCTTTATTCACGCCCTTGCAAAGCTCACGACATCAAATTCATCGACGATTCAAACTGGCGAGTCGTCTCTCACTTAGCGTGGCTCCCCGCGAATCCAGATAATGTCTTCTGGCAATGTGGCCACAAATTTCACGGCATGGACTCCTCCACCCCTCGCTGACTTGACTTTTGGCAGTGATTGCAATCTCACGAAAGATTTCCTGCAATCATGGTTTGATCTATTTAATTATGAAGACGTCGATGATCTCCCAGGAAGCGATGGGAACACCACTTTTTGGATTCCTCAGTCTCTTCACTCTGATGTGATTGAGCGCTATTTCCGAGAAGCTTTGCCACCGAGCCTCGACGAATTCGCTCGATACGGCGAAATTCTCGAATGGGAGCGTTTGCTACGTGATCAATTTGGAGAAGAGCGCAAACAGTGGATAGATTCGATGGCTGGACCGGACTCGGACCTCTGGGAAGATAGCACACTGCCGTTTGAACCGCCCTACTTTCGCTTTGTCATTAACGAACCGAGCCGCCGGTGTCAAAAGGCCGTATGCGAGCTAAATTTTGACGATGGCCGACTCGGCGACGTCAATGGCCCTGGTGTAGGTTTTGAGCCCATCTATACGTTTGTCATGTAGCAATATTGACTCAAGATTTGACAGGTCTTCATCTTCTACATTATTCAACTTGCGGCTGGTTTCTTGTATTCGGTTATCACCTTGGTCGAAGCAGCACGATGGTGGTCTCAAACCCGCAATAAACGCAACCGAACAGCACCTGGACATACGGCCTGCAACTTAGGTTTCTTCCACCCGACTGGGAAAAGGCCAATCATGCGGCTATTATACGACTCGGTCAAAGCTTCCTATAGCGGCTTCTCTGACTCTGCGGCTGTCTTTGCATTGGTTCTGCCCGCTGCCATCTTGACACATAACTTCGCCTCGAGTACGCCAACCGTATGGACCAAAGATCTTCTGTTACAATATTGGATTCTGCTCTACTCCAATCTCGTTTGTCTGTGGCTTGTGCGTCTCGGGGCATGCATCCGCAGGCTCGAGGATACCAGACGAAATGAGGATCCTACGAAGCGAGCTCGGAAACCAACAATCTTATCAAAGTGGCTGATGTACATGTCTTTTACTGTGGGCATCGTAACGCTTGTGATCATGTTGGTTTGGTTTCACGCAAACGACGGAAAGCGACCATATAAGTTTGAAAGCTTCTGGGATGACGTTTGCAACTTCCAATACTCACTACCGGTACGAACTCTGGTCATTGCAGCCTCTATTCTAGCAGGCTATTGTTGTTTCAGAGGTTTCAGCATGGGTGCAGTTGCTTCCTGGCTAGCAAGACGCCAGAGAAAAGGAACTGGCTCTCCTATTCCGCTGATACACGGGAAACGCCGAAGGACCTTTGATGTGCACTTCGACAAACTTCGGATTCTAGCCAACATTCGACAAAGCAGCCCTACATACCGGACCTTTGCAGATGTTTTGGGAATTATGGACGTCTTATTCTTGGGCATTGGAGCTGTCGTGGCTCTCTACTTCTACGGTTCTTATCGTTCAGAACTCTTCGACATTTCAAACGTCGGAAACTTCAGAGATGGCTGGACGCTTGGACAGGTTCTCGCTATTTCTACTCTCATGCCTATTCTGATTGAGTTCCTCCACCAATTAGGTACGTATCATGTGCCAAAATGTGTGTCAACCATCTCATGCTATCTGACTGACAATTGTGGCATAGCTCAAGGATGGCGTGCAGACAGGCCGTCACGACAGACAAAGTAATCGATCTTTTGCTGTAGTTTGTAGTGGGTAGATCAATACAGTCTCTGAACGGCTTGAATTACGTGTACTTACAAAACCATTAGAGATCAAATGGCAACAAAGCTAAATTACGTAGCCACAAATCGAACAAAGAAGATATCAATCATAAACCTCGTATTCAGCTCTTCCATTCAAAGACATTCACGTCTCTTCCAGTCATAAACCGGATGCTGCTCTCAAGAATGATCCTCAAGGCTTCCATTTCTTCTTCATCTCGGGGTCCGTAGATCATCAGATACGTGTCTCCAATTCCGTACCTGTGTCTAAACCAGGTGTTCGTAGGAACAGAAAGACGATGTCTTTCTCCCCAACCCTTCTCAATCACCTGACGCGCATCGGCCGGGCTCAGGTAGAGGTGCATTGATAAGTCTTCATGGTGATGTCCAAGTTCTCCCTTTGCTATGAATGCCGCCTTCGGCAAGTCCATAGTACTTTCTTTGAAAAGATTTTGAGCCACGAAAAGGGCATCATGATGTCGTTCGTAACTCGAAGTCCGCTTCTCAAGTATCTCTGGGTTTGTGGATGCAGCATTCTCGAAAAGGTTCAAGACAGGCTATGGATGGGTATCAGCCTTTTCGTAACGGATGCTTTCGAAAGCTGTAAGCTCAGTGCTCACCGTTCTCATAGTTTCTGGGGCCCGTTGCGTGACTTGGCGGTGTGGTACCAGACCGGCAACACTGGCACGAGGCCCGCGTCTTCTCGGAAGGGACTCGATGTCCTTGTGTGCTCCATTTTTCGGGTAGTCATCGGTAAAAATTGCTCTGGCTGCACTCGAACAGAACGGGCGTACGGCAATGTTGACGATGACCCAGCCGAAGAAGTTGTTAGGTGGCCCTCCGGGTCCCAGTGCAATGTAAGCGTTGTAGTCGATAACTGCCCATGTTGTGCCGAGACTTAGCAATAGAGCAGCGACTGCTCCTGCGCCTCCAATAATCAATTGTCTCTGAGAGTCAGCACTTGAATTCATCCTCGCTTTGGATATCACTTGATGACAGTGCTCGGATGTAATGTGTGGAATGCTGGGGAAGACAGCCTTTTCATACTGACCACTCTCGTGCAAGAATGACCCCGCACTGGAGAATTGAGGCACAGTAATGTCTGTGACAATACGCGCCGTGGCGAAAGGTCCCGTCCAGAGGATCGCTCGACATTCGATTCGGTCCACCAGTGAGCGTCATAATGGCATGATCTCCCAGACTCTCGGGTAATCGGCATCTTGTTCACGGACTTTTACGCTGTGCTGCTGCCACATGGTCGGCAAGATTTGAAAGGTCAAGTCCGTGATTGAATTTCTATAGTAAACTAAAGAGCTTTGCGGTTGTTGGAACAATAAAGGCATCGCAAGGGTCCTTGTACATCCTGGGTCGTATTCGCAGTATTTGATTGGCATCACAATTTCAACCTCTTAATCAGCCAGAAAGAAAAGTTTCCTCTGATTCTTGATCATTGAGCCGAGCTGATCAGCCTCGGTTACAGATCCAGCGCGCTTCATTTCGCAGAGAAGACGGGTTCGTGTCGGCAGAGCCATAATCCCAGCCATCTGGAGTCAGGGTTAGTCTTTGATGCTCAAGGTAGTTCTCTTTCCGTTTATCAGCCTACCTTGGATGAGATCTCCGTTGTGGAGCCACGTGCCGTCAGGAAGGAAGTACCAGTCGTTCGATCGGAACTCGTCCCTAGTATTGGCACAGGTGTTGAGGGACGTCTTGCGAGTCGAGAACGTGGCGTGATAGTAGAATCCCTGATAAACCTTGGCATGGTTTCGATCCTTCGCTCCCTGGTCGAAAAGGTCGCCGTCGCTGAGTTTGTCAGCAAAGATGCTTTAAAAATCTACATCTCCTGGATTTTACTTACTTGTTCACGGTGTTCTGGATGTCGCCCCAGGAGTGGTAATCCCAACCGCTGTGCCAGCCAAGCAGCGTACCGCTCCGCTTCCAGCCGCCGGCACCGTCTCCGTTCCAGATGACAATGCTGTTCTCCCAATCGTTCTTATGGCCAGAATCCTTCTTATAGTAGATGCTGTAGGCAACGCGCCACTCATTGTCGTTGCACTGCCGAACGGTGTAATACACTGGAAACGGGTTTCCGGGAGAGTTGACGCCGTTCCAGGGTCCGGGATCGGCACAGCCGCCGTTCTGACTGCTGAAGCAGAGGTCCGAGTCAACGCCGTCCGTCTTGACGCCGTCAGTCTGGCCGGCCTCTGGGTAGCACGGCTTGCGATCCCACGAGCGACCAAAGTGATACATAGGGGCACCGGCGATGGCTGCTTCATGGCCGCTGTCTATAGATTGTTAGTTGACTGCGATCCATGTTGTATGTGTGTCGCTGGGTTGGCTCACTTTCGAAAGCACTGCCTGGGATCGCGTCATTGGCGGAAGTCAACCCAGCAATTGTGGCTAGCACGCCAGCGAGAAGGGTTTTGTGATACATGTTGGCAATTGCAATTGAGATTGATGATATGATAATTGTGATTGATGGAAATGAAGTGATGAGTCTGGAATGAGAGCAAAGTGAAGATGTTTCTGATTGTGGCAGTAATATTCTCGTTCGATCGTGCCAATTTATACTTGGGCTCTCTCGGGTCTTTACCATGGTAGAAATGTTCTGTCTGAATCTCAGTCATGATCCTTCGGCGACAAATGAAAGCTTGTTGCATTGTGTGACCCGTCATGTCGGTCCAGGTTGCGATTCCCAGAGGCACATCTTCACCAAATCAAGCTCAATGGACAGCCTGACTCAAAAATAGATGCCATGTACCTGGACGCTGACGATCACAGCCTCAGCTGCTGCAGCTGCATCCTCCACACGGCCGCTGGTGCCGCTAGCCCCCAGATCGTCCCCCGACCCCAATCCTTCACTGCAAAAAGGGAGTGTTCTCTCTGCACGACCGAGTCTCGGGCTTGCAAGAAGACGGCAAGATTTGCGCGGCAGGACTATTTTTGAACCGAATGCCGTCCCGGGGTGAATTTCGAGCTCGCCTTGATCTTCGCATGACGGTGCACTACAGCTCATGCACTCGGGATGGTAGCTTGTTCTAAGGCTTGTTCGCCCCCCAATGAGAAACGAGCTGTCGTGCATGGCCTGGGCCCCCCACCGCCCGCCTGGCTCATCGGCATCTACCTTCTCCCATGTGAATGACGAGAGCGTTCTGGAGAAGCGCGACAGCACTTGGAGGGGTCTGAGGTGTGCTGATGATGACACGGAAGTTAGTGGAGTTCCGCTTGTTTCGCATGTCATACTTCAGCTTTGCTCGCTCACATCATTGCCGCATTATCATCGTCATCATTGGAAGGCATTTGTGTCATGAAAGGAAAAAAAATGCTGGATAGTATTTCTCTACCAAATCCAACCCGAAACTCCGCGATCCTCGAATTATTACACACATAACATGTGTCTCACGCTTTGTCAAGCTCATGGCATGTCCGAACCTAACCTCGCCAACGACCCGACATGCGACGGTGTCGCCATCATACCCCGCCTGGCATGACCCTGTTTACAAACATGATATCATCATAAGCTTCGCGGCCGCACGCTTACACCTTGGGCTCCTCGGTGGTCGTGTGGTGCTGGGCGTGACGATCCTCATAGCGCTCGAGATCAGCGCCACTCGCGTCCTGACCGGGGTTGCACTCCTGGTACTGCATAGCCTTCAACAGAAGGTAGAAGCCTGAAGCCAGCAGAGATCCCATGATGGGGCCCAGCCAGTAGATCCAGTGGTAGTTGGGGAACGTGCGGGTAGCGACGGCGGGGCCAAAGGCACGAGCTGGGTTGAGAGCACCGCCAGTCCAGTAGCAGCCTTGTTACCAAAGTGTCAGTACTTCATATTCTGATCCTTCAGGATGCTGCGGGAGCCAAAAGAAGACATCTGAGGATACGTACCGACTAGTTCGGCTAGGAAGAAGGAGGCACCGATGCCAACAGGGGCCAGGAAGGTTGAGCGATGCTTCTCAACGGCCAGCATGAGAATCGTGAAGACCAGCTGGGCTGTGAGGAACATTTCAATGAAGAGGCCTTGGGCTGTGTTGGCCCCGCCTCCCAAGCTGTTGGTAACGGCCAAAGGCCCGGGTAGAAGGGCGGAGATGACACCGGCAGCACTCATACCGGCAAGGATTTGAGTGGGCATGATGAGCAGGGCGCGGGTGATGGGGAGGCCACCGCAGATGACGAGAGCAAGAGTGACCTAAGAGAGGGGTCATCGTGTAAGCATGCCGCTTTATAATGGGTCAATCTGAGCACACGAGGACACTTACCACAGGGTTAAACATGCCGCCTGTGATGCGGTAGAAGACCCAAACGTTTGCTGTTAGGGATACGCCAAAGGAGAGAGCAATGAAGATGAGCGCGGTATGGTTTGGCTCGGTGCTCGTCGACGCGGGAGTGTTGGCAAGCTGCGTGCCCGCGAACGAGAAGAAGAGGAAGAGGAAAGTTCCGACGAACTCGCCAACCACGGCGGTGACATTGTTGCGTGCTCCTGACTGTGCCTTCAAAATGGGAAGCCGGTTGGTGGTCGTACGGGTTGGTGGAGCTCCTGGAGGGGCGGCGGCTGTGGGAGAGCCAGGAGCAGCAGAGGTTTGTCTGCTCGAAAGGTGAGAGAAGAAGTGCCGCTGATCGGGAGACTCTGGGGCGCTCATGATGACGACTTGGTATTGTGACCTCTGGTTTCTGGGTGTTGATCAAATGAGAGGGAGAGCTGGTGAAAACGGAGAAGCCTCGACAACTATCAGGGGACGACGCGGTCGTGGCTTATATGGAACATGCCTCCCGCTCATTCCGCCATCACCTCCCACAGGTACCCGTCGCACGAATCGGGCCTGTACCCCTTTACTCAAGATCATGTCGGCCAGCCCGTTCAGGGTGAGCTGTCGATGGAGCTTCAAGCTCGGCTGCGAACGCCATCAGGTCGTTTGCAGCATGGCATTGGCTGCCGCTCGCCTCGGTGGACGAGCATTAGGTCGTTGTTCTGGGTGGACCTACGCACATCCTAGGCATGGCGTCGTTGGCCGACGGCTGGTAGTGGCTTTGAAACTTTGCGATCTCGGGTCCCATGTCGTTGATGTTGTGCATGGACTAGCGCGGTAGCGTCTTAGTACGTTCAGTAGCGCCGCCCTACCAGATCTGCACTCAACGGGATGACGAGGTTGAAGAGGGAGGTGATGATGATTTCGACTTAGAGTTCGTCATCCTCGGACGTAACTCAAGACGGCCGCTCTAGGTTCGCTCACGATCTGGTCTTTCAGTCTAAGGCAATATCTCCTGAGATGGAGAGGAGATACCAGTGACGACATCAACGTTGGGTCTGTGGGACAGATGGTCGCTGGCGACGGAAAACGCAGTGAGCATACCCGCCAGCAAAGCTTGAAAAGCTCGTGTGAATAATGGCCGTCGTCCTGACACGGGGTCCTCTGACACTGGTATGGTCAAACTCCTTTGGCGACTGGAGCCAGGCGTGAACCCGTCTCCCCGTTGACATGCAGGTTGACTCGCAGCCTCCACCTGGGATTGCGCCTCCGGCGACGTCAGGCCGCCTAGCTTCCTCCAATGAAAACCGCACATATTCACCTCGAGGAACAACAAGAGGAAGGGTCCGAGAGCGAAGACTGGTGCGAAAGCAATGGCGCAGCCCCTGGATGCGGCTCCGACCAGGGTTCGAATGGGGATGGCGTCCGCCAGCGAGAGACAAAGGGACCCTGCGCCGCGCTTTATTATGCGGGACAGATTCAGCTGGTGAGCATCGTTAAGTCCTAGGCTCGAATGGCTTGAAAATGGCTTGGTGTTGAAATTTTTTGGGAGCACTGGTGCATCCCCGAGGTGCTATGCTATGTGCAAGGGAGGCTTCTGGCCCTCTGCAACACGAACACGCCACATTTGCCCGCAGGCATGGAAAGCAAAGCACTCCAGGGTCGAGAGATATGCTGTTCTTTTGTCAACAACCGTAAAGCTGGGGAATGACAGCATGCCAATGGACGACCACGTACCAAAGACACCGTACAAGCACCATGTGGTCTAACACCGAAATAGCATGTACCGGACGGCGGTCTTAGGCGACGATCTTAGTGAAGCTTGACAGTTCTCGCTGTGGTCTAGACTGCGGGGAAACTTTGCTTGGCTGAGGAAATGTGGAACGTCAAGTCAAACCCTGGCCGCAAACAGCATGGCACACGGTTGTCCGAGGATCAGTTATCTTTTTCGGACCACCACATCAGCACGCAAGCTTGGGAGGTCAGCTCCCAGAAAAGTCTGCGATCGACGGCGCTTGGATGTCAAGTGAGAAGGGTGGGTCGATTTGTGGATGCTTTCAGCTGTCACGAGCCACAGGTGCGAGCATCACCTCACTTCATCGTACTCGCAGACCAAGTTCGGTACGGCTCAGCCGGGTGTCACGGCTGGTCTCGTACAATTCGAGACGGACCTGTCGGACGGATCTTGAGATGGCGGCACCAGTCGCCACTTAGTGGAAGACATCTCAAAGATAATCGGCTGAGGTCCTCGGCATAGGCGACTTTTGAGGTGTTTGGAGCTTGCAATTGCGGATCTCGCTCGGCGCCGAAAGCGGGACGACGATAGTAGTAGTCCCAGACCGTAGTAGCACCGGCACAGCCGACATCGTTGAGAGGAGAGAGGGGGGGGGGAATTTGGACGAGTAGTCGTCAACACGCGGCAACTGACATCGCGGAGGTGACCTCAGGAGTGACACCAAGGGAGGGGAGAGGGAATACGAAGAATGCAGGGCGGATGGTCGCTCGCGGCTCGTCCCTGGCCAGCGCACCAGCGAGCTTTACAAAGATCGTACCTGAACGGCCGCAAGCCCAAAAGCAGATCATGCTGATGTGAGTTGCCGACGATTGCTAGCGCACAGCATACTCGTCAGTAACATTGAGGTATAGAAGACGAAGATGGGCCAGGTGGATCGTGTGTTCGAATTCAGTCGCGGAGGGCCCCAAGAGGTATTGGGACCAAGACTCTCACGATGGCGGCGGCCATGACGCTGACTAAGACAAGCTGCCATCTTCACCGAGTCTACACCGAGCAATTCCTGACAGGTGCCTTGGAACCCCGCGGTCACCCCCCTACGACGCGATTGATGGCTGTCGCGTCGACAGCGCCTCGACCAGCTTCACGTTGTCACCCCCCCAGCACAGACGGCATTGGACAATGGCATTACCACTTCCAGCAGGCCTCGTGCCGAGCGAGGTCGCTTTCCTTTGCGAGATGGAGCTCGTCACCATTGTTCCCAGACAACGCCTCGAGAGCATGCCGCTGTTGAGTGTAGGTGCCCCTCCCTTGAACCTCACAGCGCCCTGAAGCTGATCTGGCCATGCTCTCCTCAGGGCGCGACTCCCGTTCTACGCCCACCATATCGTGCCAAGATCCCACTCTGGCTAGCCCTCCTCCTGAAGAAACAACGCCGCGCGAACATTGTGCCCCCGCCATGGCTGCATCCCGACTCCCTCCAGGCCATCCTCACCCACGAAAAGCACAAAGACCCCATAGCCTTCTCGCCGCCGCCGCCGCCGCCAACAAAGGCTGACGCGCGCGGCAACGCCCACCGCCTGACAGACACAACCACACTCTCGCCGCCCTTTCTCTCCTCCTGCACAGCCGACGCACCGTCGGGGGCCCTACCCTACCACTGGCTCGAAATGGCCGAACTGCTTCTCGCGCGTGCGAGCGACGACATACCCGCCTCCGCGCAGGTGAGGGCCCTGCTGCGCGATCTGCAAGAGGTGCGTGCCGCCAAGATGCGCAACAGCACGGCGGACCTCGAAAAGGATGTCGGCGGCGTCATGGGCCTCCGCGGCGTCGGTGCCATGGAGCTGGCGGAGAGCAGGGGGTTCATACTGGGCGTTATGGATGGCGTGCGCAAGATTGGCGCCAGCACAGAGATGACAAGGCGGGAGGAGGAAGAGGATGGAAGCCGGGCTGGCGGCGACGACGAAGACGAGGATGACGACATGTTTGGATAGCGAGGATCATGATTATACCCCACCTGTCGGCATCGAGCGCGAGCATTTATCTCGTAGGTGAGCAGGAGATTCAGTGGGATTTGGGTCCTGCCTAATTCTAATCAACAATGCAGTAACGAAATGAACTCCAAATCAGCCCTTCGCTCAAAGAGGATACCACGGCCGACCATGACACTCCGCCATCCCATGGTATGAATGACAACAATTGACAACAATTAACCATCATCACTCCCTATCGATTCCTTCCTCGACAAAACTGCCGATGCTTGACACGGGTGGAGAGTACACCATCTCCAGCGAAGGAGCGCTCACAAACATTGACTTCAGTCACGACACGCTCGCCCTCGCCGGCGGTGACCCTCGTCCGCTCCCGGGTCTTTGAGTTGCTCGTCTGTGCTTGAGCAGCGACTCCGGCTGAAGAGCCCCTGAAGGTGTGGCGCGCCTCTTGGTCAATCGCAGTGATCTGACCACATGATGACGCTCCTTGTCATTTGGAGTTTTATCATTAGGCTGCTGTGGAACTCGCAGCACCAATCTTCTGGGATGCTTGACAGCGAATGCCGTGACGGCCGAGCCTTGCTCGCTCCGGCGGATGTTTCTGGCCTGCTGCAGAACTACATTAAAGACATCGATGTCAGTTGTGTCTCTTGAGGACCTGGTAGCATCAGAACTTGCAGTCGCCTCATCAACAGGCGTCAGAGCTGGTAACCGGCTGGCTTTGGCAGGGCGAACATCTGGTTTCTGAAACGGCGAGGCTCCTCCCAAAGCAAAAAAAGCATCGGAAGGAGGATTTCCGCCCTGTCAAGCCCTGAGATGGCTTGGAGACCGGCTTCCTTCAAGGCGGAGGGGGTCGCACGACGTCCACAGTTGTGGTTGATACCTGTATGAGGAGCTCCACCGACCGGTGAAGTTTTCAGCCTTGGAAGTTTTTGTGGATGATCATCTTGGTATCGGTGACGTTGGATGCAATGGTTTGATTGGTTATGGTCAGGATCAAGTCCCTGCCTGCAGCGCCGTGGCCCCATCATAGACAGACGGAGCCCTCAGGATTACAAGAGTAGGATAAGAGAAGACAAGAACGAACAAAGGATGTCCCGATCAAGGTTCAGAAACTCTCAGCTCTGCGTTAAATTCTGTGTTGTGGCACGAAGCCTCTTGTAAGGGCCGTCACCCTGAGCACTCAACATGATTTCTGATCTTGGAATATTCGACCTGTTCTCTAAGTCTGTTCATTGTTGCACGACATCTACTGGAATAATGAAGTTGCTGAATCAACATTCAGTGAATCTGAGCGGCAAAAAAATTGGAGATGCCCGGGATTGAACCGGGGACCTTTCGCATGCGAAGCGAACAGTCTACCACTGACCTACATCCCCACTGTGTGGAAAGAGCGGGATTGCAACCTTCATGACCCAACAAACTTAGGTTGCACTCACGTACTCATCACATCACCGTGTTTGGGAGGCGTCACGCTCATCGGAGCCTTCTGTAAAGAACAAACAGACAGAATTCTGGATAAGCCCATTCATGTATCATTGTAACAAATTCATTGTATTGTCGCTTAAATCTCAACACAACTGTAAACTCGCACTTCCCTGTCGGGAAATATGCATGAGGAAGCTCAAAATTGGTGTTCCTACAGAATATCTCCACAAGCTAAGCTAACTGAAAGATTGCTGGAACTCAATATATGAGAAACAAAGTCAGAAAATATCCCTGGCAGTATGGGAAACACAGACTTCATCGTATTATGTACTCGATCAAACCGCCGCTATCCAGACACGGAGGGCACAGTATTATGTTGCCTTGGACGAAGCCATGCGTCCTGGAAAGCAGGAGGGGGCGTTTCGTCCACGTCTGTTTCATACGGCGTCCCTTCAGGTGTCTGTAGCCAATCTGGGTCTCCAGGTGGCACATCGTTGGCCGGAGGAAGGACTGTCGCCTCGCTGTCCCACTTGAACTTGAGCACTTCGCCAGCAACTACAGCTCTGAGCTCATAGCTGATGCGGTGGGAATATTTGATGTGACGTGTGGAGAATGATGCATGGACATCGCCCTGAGGATACGCCTTGCCCATCAAGCCTGTACGGCCGATACGTAGGTTGACCTTCCGGCCCACATCAATAGGGGGTCCGTCGCCGGCGCACGGAATGTAAAGTGGCCGTGTGCCGGGCCCAAAAGCCAGGCAGGACCAGACCGAGACGCGTATCGTTTTCGGACTGATCGCCGCCCACGAACTCTCGACGCCACCGCACTTGATCTCAGTCGCTGTTTGAATCTCCATGGTGAGCGCCTGGAGTTGCATCTTCTGGGGTATACCATCGATTGGGCTGTCCTTCATGACCTTTGGGTCTGGTACAAATTGCAAGCGGATCGGCATCGGGTTTGGGTTTTCCAACTGAATGACGGCCGGTGTGTCGACTTCTAAGTGACCAGCGAAGACAGGCATCTTGGAGGAACTGAAAAGTAGCTTGGCTTTATGAGAAATGGTTGATCTTGCTGCGCTAATGCCCGGAAGAAGCGAATACGAAGATATCCAACCGTACAAACGATACCTTGTAAGTTGGAAGTTTGTGACAGGAGGCCCAGGATGGTTATTCTGAATTATTATTGGTAAAGTGGCGTAGACCGTCTCAGAAGCTCCCTGTCGTTTCGACTGCAGTTCAGCTTTGATGGTGTATTCAATAAACCCTTCGTCCCGAGCACCAAACCCTGCTCGGTTCATCGTGAAAGAAGCTGGGAGAGACTGCTGATCGGTACGTTCAGGCGGTTGGTCTGCCTCGCCTTGCTCGTTAGATCCACTTATGGCTGTAGTTCGGAGAGGGATGATAAGAGAAAAAGGCCACTGGTGCCCAATCCCATCCGTCGAAGCGATAGGGGGGATGTGCAGAGGTCCCTGGAATAGCGTTTGGACATGATCTTTTTCGTCAACGAGTGTGGACCTTCCGCGATACACAGTGGCCACCCCACGGATACTCGGTGCGGCGACGACCTTTGTCTTTGCCCGCCCGAGTGTTGTAACCTTGACAATCGCTTCAGCGGAGACGATGTGAGCCTGACGATAGACGCACCCCGTCACAGTGCTACCAGGCAGAAAGCTGGTGACATTACTGTCGAGACGGATTCCCAGCATGGAGCTAACCTTCTCAATCGTTGGAGGCATGTCTGATTTCCCTTACGAGTACCGACTAGGTAGTTGGCTTGAAATCGATTTTGTAAAAAGAAGTATCGACAAATGACCCGTTGGGCATGCTTTTGTTGCCACCTGATGCTGAATAAGATCTCGTGCGACGTGTCGAGCCGCGCCGGGCTAGGAGCATGCTTCCTCGCCGGAGGGAGGCAGGTAGCGAAGATGAGTTGGCGAAATGTGAGCGCGGGAAGGATCGTATGATTCTTCGCTTTGGCAAATCTGAATTATCGGATCCACAGTGATCATCATACGGCCACCTTGGATTGAGAGACAAACATGGGCTTGGAGGGACATTCGTGTTCATGTTCATGAGCTGGGAGCTTTGCGAATGCGGGGTTCATCGTGGTTGATTGGCACTGTCACCCTCCCGCAGGTGTGCCTGCTGTGCCGCAAACCTGCATGTCTTCACGTGGCCATAATTGTGTCTTGTCGTCTGGAACACTAACAGCGCCTCGTGAGATCGAAAAACATTTTCTGGTCGTGTGGCCGTAGAATCGCCGGGAGTTCTGGTGTTTGGACGGTCACAGGCACATCATGGCACCCTATCTCAATGCTTTGGGTTTAGATACGGCCCATCACAATATCAAGGCGATCTGACGAAGGACCGGGTTTGTGAGCCTGCCTAGACAGTTATCTCATGGTCGGACTTCCAGCGCGGCATCTATCTTTTGAACTCGGTGCCCTGAACACCCACGGCTACTTCACAACAAACTGCTGCATCTTGAACTGCAGCGGTTTCGAATCTCTTTGGGCGCGTCCACCAGAAGCTCGTTATTTCGCAACATCTGTAGCCGCTGATAAATGCACAATCTCGAGGATAGGAGAGTGGTTGCAGAGTGGTTTCGCACCGAGACAGAATGCCTCCGTTGATGGTATGGAATGATCAGCATCCATCGCCTGTTGTCAGGCATCACAGTAGGACTTCACCTTGCTAACGAGCGCCTCTAACATCGTGCCTATGTCTTAAACCCCAGGTCTGCCACGGTCTGGCACGTTCAACGTCTTCAGGGAAGATTTCTTTGAGTTGAAGACAAACCAATACCCGCACGTGGGCATCAATGATTATTTGAGAAAGTTGTGTCCCAAGACTCCTCAACTTCCCAAATTATCCATGCCTATCTGATGAGTAAGCCCTTCTTCTACACAATTGCGCGGCGATAGAGGTAATAGATCCTACACAGAGCTACGACGCTGACAAATCGCTTCGCAAGACATGATGTTGTTCTCCTGCACGGTTGGAGAATTCACAAGCAGTCGGCATCTTATCAAGATGAACTTAATGTTTCGACAATAAGTAGCTAAAATGAGATAACGAGT
The DNA here is from genome assembly GCF_000150825.1 of Verticillium alfalfae VaMs.102. Classification (NCBI taxonomy): domain Eukaryota; kingdom Fungi; phylum Ascomycota; class Sordariomycetes; order Glomerellales; family Plectosphaerellaceae; genus Verticillium; species Verticillium alfalfae. The sequence goes on from NW_003315038.1 coordinate 4,258,048, forward strand.
TCCAGGCTGCATATGCGTCTCTGAATCGTAATTGTACGTTCCAAGACTTTGCGCATGAGCTCAGATGGAACATGGCGACACGTGTTCCTGTCACCGAAATAACTTATTCCTGGCTCGGTACCTTCATGCTTGACATTCATCTTTTTCCCGACCTTAAGTCAGCGGCCTGAGCACTATCTGATGCGACAGCAAAGCACTTACAAACATTGCGACAGGAGACGACCGTCCAATAAGATGGGCCGTACACATCCTCGCGTAGACGAGCTCATTTCTCGTGGCCGCCGATACCACCTCTTCTAGGATCCAGGGTTTACGACACTAACGGGATCAGGGGCACCGCCGGAGGCTTTGGAAACTTTCTCGATGACATTTTCTTCCCCTTTGGTAGAAACATGGATGCCGACACAGACTGCGGATGAATCGTTCGGCCGTTGGGTACTCGATGATTTTCACTCCTTAATTGACAACTCTACGCTAGGTAGCCACAGCACCTTGTGCCACACCACGCAAAGTGGATCCGCCTATGGCAGTCCCGGAAGTTAGCAAAAGGGGCTGCCTAAGTTTCCATCGGGAAGACTTGTAGAAACACAGCTCTGCATGGCCCATCGAACTATGATCGTAACATCTCATTTCACTTTGAATCACTTTTAAGTTCAGCATTTGTTCTGCTCAAAGAGACAACGGTGTCTTCCGCATTTTCAAGGTGCATATTTTGGGTTTCCTCATCACAGCTGACAAGCCCTCCGTTGCATTGGCACCCCTTTCAGTGACAAATCATGCCACGGTCGAGAGCAAACCTTCACGTGTCCGATGCCGGAAACGATCCAAGCCTTCTCTCTTCATAAGATGTCGTGGTTCTCCTCTTGGCGTTGTTTTGAGATCATCACAGTGAACCACGCGCCATCCACTCTTTACTCTCTGTCGGCTCGTTACAGTCATTACGGCTTTCGTTCAGTCGAATTGTCACTCGTTTTCCTCACTCCCTGATCTACATCATCGCTCTCAGCACGTAGTCTGCTGTCTGTTACCGTGACTGAATGTAAGTCAATTCTCAAGAACCCAAAGATCGCTTCGCGTCATGGTCTCTGACACGCCGGTGACAGCAGCAAGATGGTTGCTAGTCAAGTCATTGTTGGTGCCCTCTGCCTCTTGGCTGGGGTAGAGGCAGCTGTCCCCAAGATTCCGGGGTTCTGGCTGACCTGGGCCGATGACTTCAACGGTCGACGTAACAGTCTTCCCCGAGACAAGAACTGGATCTTTGACGTCGGCACCAGCTACCCAGGTGGTCCTCCCAACTGGGGTACAGGGGAGATTCAGACGTACACAAAAAACGTTGAGAATGTCCACCTCAACGGCAAGGGTAATCTGCAGATTACCGCCATCCGTGACAAGGATGGAGCCTGGACCTCTTCCCGAATCGAGACTCAGCGAGCCGACTTCATGGCCAAGAAGGACAGGATCATGATCATTCAAGCCGATCTGAAGATCCCCGACCTCGGCAGCAATGGCGTCGGCTACTGGCCTGCCTTTTGGACTCTGGGCGCTGATTTCCGTGGCAACTACTGGTAGGTGGTCACTAGATTTGGTGTGGCATACATTGGTTCCTGACGCATGACTGTATAGGAACTGGCCTTCTATCGGCGAGTTCGACATTATGGAGAACGTTAACAATCTCAACCGTGGCTGGGGCACGCTTCATTGCGGCACCAACCCGGGCGGTGTTTGTAACGAACCCAGCGGACTGGGCAACAATATGGTCTGCCCCAACAGCCCCTGTGAAGGAAACTTCCACACGTACTCCATCGAGGTTGACAGGACAAGTTCGCCCGAGTTCCTGCGCTGGTACATCGATGGGCAGCAGTACCACCAGATCAACGAGACGCAGTTGCCATCGGATGTCTGGGAAAAGACGGTCCACCGTCCTCACTTCATCCTTCTCAACTTGGCGTTGGGAGGCGGCTTCCCCAATGCCCTGGCGGGTGGTGACACACCATTGAACACTACCCTGTCGGGGGGGCAGCTCGAGGTCCGATACGTCGCTGTCTACAACTCGCGCGCATCGCGTGATAAAATCACTTTCAACCCTCATACCGACCTCGACCCAACGAACATCGATCCCGCTACCAGTCTTGATGTCGACCCCAGTGCCAGTGGCTCTGCCGGTCTTGATCTCTCCCTCTAGCGCTGAAGGACGGAGAGCAGCAGACTTGATAATTTACCATTCTTGAGGGGCTGATATTGTATGAATGGCTTGAATGTTTAGACAACGTATAGAAGCATGTTGAAGGAACGTGTGTCAAACTTTAAATACATCACACGGAGCATGCCTGGCGGCTGCCCTTCGTCATCTTACTAGTTCCTGTGTGCAGGCATAATGATCAGGCCAGAGAGACACTGCCATTGAGAGGCTTGAACTTCATCCGTGTGAACGAGCTAGAAAGACATCGATCAACGTCGTGCATAACAGCAATGTGTCAAATTTTGCTTTTACTAGGTGCTTGAGCAATGTTCTAGGTAGCCAACTCCATGTGTGATCATAACAGCTTAATACATCATTCGTAGACAGTGTAGCGCTCAGTATTGCTAACCGACCAGCGGCGTATCCAGACAATAATTAATCCTCCATCCACATGCTCCCAAACCAAGACGTTCGTCATCGGCGAGGCAGTAAGGGCAGGTAGTGGAGACTCTTAGCTTGCAAGGATGCCAGTGGCTGCTGTTTCAACAACCTTGAATGAATCCGCGTTACCATCGCCGATGGCAGCACGTTCATATGCCGAGTCGCTCCTGAAGAATTGTCAGCAAGTACAAAGCCGGGTTATCACCTGGAAACATACCTATCACACAGAATCTCAACGTCTTTGTCGCTCAAAATCTCGGCACTGCCAGATTGTTCGTACACATGACCGTCCTTGAGCAACAGCGCCTTGAGCTTCTCTTCGTCCAAGTCTTCATCCTTGTTGATCTTTTGACCCATCGTTCTGAACTGGCCGCCTTTGATAACCAGCTTCTCGAGGCGACGCTTTGCTTCGACGCTGAGCAGGAGACTGTCTTCGACGGTGCCTTTAGTTGCCAAACGAAAAATCACCACCGGCTTCGTTTGTCCCAGCCTGTGGACTCTGTCTTGAGCTTGGAGATCTTGCTGAGGGTTCCAGTCGGAATCAAACAAGATGACGGTGTCGGCCGCAGTCAGATTGATGCCTTGGCCACCAGCTCGTGTTGAAAGCAGGAAGACCTTGAAGTCTGAGTCGCTATTGAAGGCATCAATGTGTTCCTGACGTTCGGCTTGGGATACGCTTCCATCGATGCGGCAGATCTTGAGCTTCCTGAAAGTACAATAATCATGAAGAATATCGAGCTGCGTTTTGAATTGAGAAAAGATGAGCACCTTGTGGCCACGCTTCAACAAAGCGGGCAGAAGGCGGTCGAGAAGCAGCATCTTGCCAGAGGCAGTGACGATGCTTTCATCAATTTCTGGCCCATTCTCGAGGCCCCAGGGGTTGAAGAAGTTATGGGGACTATTGGCAACAAGACGCAGTTGCATAAGTGGATTACCAAGCTTCTTCCTGGAGATTTCCAGCTTTGCGGCGTCAACCATTCTCTTGAAATCTGCCTCTTCGGGCGTCAACTCAGGTGAAGATTCCTTGACATCATCGTCGGCTATCTCGTCGGCTAGCTTGGCCTCAAATTCATCGTCCGAAAGTTTATCCTCATCGGAGTCAGCTTCAGTATACCTAGTGCGTCGCAACGAGCGGCCCTGGCGGGTGAGGCTCTTGGATGCGACTGCGGGGGTGGAAGCTCGACTTGATTTTGCACTTTTTGACACTGACACCTCAGCCGTGGGGGGCGTTTTCCTCTTGGACGATGCGGTTGAACCGTCGCGAGTAGGTGGCTTTGTGGATGCCTTCGATTTGGTGGAGCGACCTCTGGTCTGCTTGGCAGGAATATGCGCAATTTTCTTAGTCATGAGCATGGTAAACGCATTCGGGGCCGGGCTTGCGTCCGAAGTTGTTGATTTGCCTTGCGGGGGGTCGTTCTTAATGGCAGAGAGACCTCGAGGCTTTCGTCCTCCTTTTTTGGCACCACCTTTTTCGTTTTGCTTCCTGCCTTTGAGGTTCGATGGCGGGTTGTGATGGCAGGAGATGGACCATGTCTCGACGCTTCGAGCGCCTCGATCACCCTGTTCTCGAGGAACGTCCGCGAATCAATGTTCTTGTCGCTAATCGCATTGTACAGGTCGGTCTGCTCCTTGGTCATTGGGGCGTACAAAATGTACTCTCGCTTCTTCGGGAGGTGTTTAGCCACGTCGGCCTTGACGCGGCGCAGAAGCAACGGTTGTAATATTAAATGGATCTTCTTGATCAATTCTTGGTTCTCGCGATCAGCAATGAATTCGGAAGTCCCTTTAACGTCCTGGAGGTCGCTGAAGTCGAACCACGACTCAAAGGCGTCCCAATTGCTGAAAATAGTGGGCAATAGGAAATGAAGCAACGACCAAAGTTCTCGCAGGTTGTTCTGTAGGGGCGTGCCGGTAATGAGCAATCTCGTCGCTGAAGTGAAGGTACGAAGCTCCCGAGAGAGCATCGAGTCGAAATTCTTCATGCGGTGACCCTCATCAATGATGATGAAGCCCCAGTTGACTTTGGAAAGTGCAGCTTTGTCCACCAAGACCATTTCATATGAGGTGCACACAACCGGGAAGGATTCCGTTGGGCGTCCACCTTTGAGGTGCTTCTTCACGCTCTTGGCCCAAATCTCCTGTCTCGCCTTGGGAGTACCGTGGTAGAGAACAACTGGGATTGAGGGGCACCATCTCTTGAACTCATTGATCCAGTTGCTTAATGTGCTGAGTGGAGCAATCACCAGATGAGGGCCGAGGAATTCTTCTTCGCGAAGGAGGGCGATGAGTGAGATCACCTGCACCGTCTTGCCTGTCATATGGTCAGTGCCAGAAAATGCCGTAGCGAGCCTTGAAGTTTACCTAGACCCATCTCATCTGCTAGGATTCCCGACATGCCCTGCTGGCAAATCTCGTACATCCAGGTCAGACCTTCCAGTTGGTAGTCTCTCATCGTGCCGTTGATGAGAGACTTGGGCTGTTTCGCCATGTGCAGATCGTGCTCTCCCAAGGTTTTTCCATCGAGACCGCTTCCAACCTTACCCAAGACCTGCGTCTTCTTGGTCAGGATATCACTGAAAGCAGCACTCTTCAGCAACAGGTCATCGAGCTGACGCGCCTTCTGTTCGCGCTCGGCTTTTGTTTCAGGTTTCTTGTTATCCTTCCGCTTCTGAATAGCATCCCTTCTCTTCTTCTCCGCTTGCTCGTTGGCGGTGCGCGCCTTCTCCTCGTCCTGTTGCCATTTTTGGGCCTCTGGCGAGAGGTCTTCAATAGAATCTTCGGGAGGTGGTGAGGATTCGGATGTTGGGGGCTCTGGGCCCTGAGATAGGACCGAGTCCTCGTCGGAAGGGGAGGGTGAGGCCATCGTACAACGTCTCTCAGGGCGGTTGATTTTGGGAGTTGGTATTGAAGGTCAGCGTCGGGGGAGTCAGCGGGCAGTCGGGGTCAAGCGCATGGGAGAAGTGAGGGCAGTGGTGACAGAATGAGGCGGGAGAATTCGGTGCGACCAAACAGAAATCTGGAAGGGACCGATACAGAACGATGCTGGGGAGAAGAGGCGACACTGGGGAGTGACTGGGTGGCGGCAGATGCCTAGGGAATGAAAGGTACGTGCGATTGCTCCCCCCTCCAACGCGACTCAAAAATGAACAAGGGCCAATCCCGCGAACAAATTGAGTCAATGACGTGCAAGAGCTGAAGAGCGACGCGCAAAGGGCGCGCGATGTCACTGGACCAGTTGTGGGGGCACGCGTCTTGCCCATTAAACCCCCTTGTAAGTTCCTTGTAGATAGATATACGTGACCATTGGCATCCAAGGATAGATGAAGGTGCCAGTCCATTCCAGCTGGCACCATGAATTCAGGCCGGCCTCTCGGTCCCGCTCACATGTTTGGCGGGGTATGGCCTCTGGTGTGAAACTCAATCCATGGCAGTGACTACCCCGCCGCAGAATGAATTTTTGACCCGCCAAGTGCCATCTCAACACCGTCCTCACTCCCACATCCTCATCCTGTCTACCGCCACGCTGTTGCCCCTACGAGTCCTCCGACCAAGTCTCCTTCGGAGCATCACTACCAAAATGAACCCCATCTCTGCCAACACCTACACGCCCACCGAGGAGGCCGAGATCCAGCAATGGCTCACCACAGCCACTCGCGTTGAGGAGCAGTCCAAGACGCCCGCTCCTGATTCGGCTCAGCTAAGCCCCATCCTCGAGACCCTCAACACGCACCTCAGCACTCGCACCACCCTCCTTGGCAGCAAGCCCAGCCGCGCCGACACCGCCCTCTACACTGCCGTGCGGCCTCTCGTCGCCGCCTGGTCCGCCGACGAGCGCACCGGCGAGAAGGGCTACCCCCACATCGTCCGCCACCTCGACTTTGTGCAGAACTCGGGCGCCTTTGAGCTCTCTGTCACCGACACCGACAAGGTCGCCGTCGACCTCGACGATGTCCGCTACGTCAAGCCCCCCGTCGACGCCAAGGCCGAGAAGGAGCGCATCAAGAAGGAGAAGGCTGCCGCCGCCGCCGCCGCTGCTGGTGGTGCTGGTGGTGCTGGTACTGGTGCCGCCGCCGGTACCGCTCCTGCTGCTGCGCCCGCCGGCGATGCCAAGAAGGACGCCACTCTCGTCGACCGCACCAAGGAGAAGGCCGCCGAGGTCAAGGACAAGGTCAAGGCGGCCGTCGGAGCCGGTGACGCCAAGCCCAAGAAGGAGAAGAAGGAAAAGGCCCCCAAGGCCCCCAAGGCGCCCGCCGCCGCCGCGCCCCTGTCGCCCTCGCTCATCGACCTTCGCGTCGGCCACATTCTCAAGGCCATCAAGCACCCCGAGGCCGACTCGCTCTTCGTCTCGACCATTGCCATGGGCGACCCCGCTGGCGAGGACACGACCGAATTCGAGGGCCAGATCTGCCGCACCGTCTGCTCGGGCCTCAACGGCCTCATCCCCCTCGAGGAGATGCAGGGCCGCAAGGTCGTCGTCGTCTGCAACCTCAAGCCCGTCAAGATGCGCGGCATCAAGTCCTCGGCCATGGTCCTCGCCGCCTCGCCCCGCCTCAAGGAGGGCGAGGTCGACGATCACAAGGGTCCCGTCGAGCTCGTGGCCCCGCCCGCCGACGCCAAGGCTGGCGACCGCGTCTTCTTCGAGGGCTGGAAGGGCGAGCCCGAGGGCGTGCTGAACCCCAAGAAGAAGGTCTGGGAGACCATCCAGCCCGGCTTCACGACGACGGCCGGCCTCGAGGTCGCCTTTGACGCCGCCGCTGTCAAGGAACTCGGCAAAGAGGGATCCGGCAAGCTCGTCACCGAGGCCGGTGGTGTCTGCACGGTCCAGACCCTGACTGGCGCCACTGTGCGGTAAATAGGCTAGAATGTCAGAATGCTGTCCGAAGAAGACAAGCATGTCTGGTAAGAATAGACTTCCATGCCCAACCAACTTATGAAAATGTGAAGAGTTCAAGTGCGAAAGCCTGACAGAGTCTTTGTATTTTAAGCCTTCTATGTCGACATGTCGTGTACATGCGAAGACAATTGATCGCAGCACCTCATCGGCCGGAATTCGTCGAATTGTTTTTGGAGTACACGCGCGAGCTTACCCAAACCGTCTTGTACATGCCGCCCGAACGCCTGCAAAGCAAACCACAAACCCGCCCGTTCTCACATGGGGGACCCCCAGATCTATCCTCACGAACCAATGCTATGCCATCGGGCTATGTACAGCCAACGCCCTGACCAAGATGGATATGATAAACACTCAAATGCCAGGCGTGTTTTTCTACTCTTGTTTTGTCTTCTCCCTCACTTCCACCTTGATTTCCTTCTTTGCAGTCTCCTGCTTCGAGGTCTCCTGCTTCAGCGCCGCTTCTTCTTGCTTCTTTGCTGCCAATTTTGCCTTGCCCGCGCGGAACTTGGTCCACTTCTCGTACACGTACCGCAAGGATCGTCGGACGCCCGCTGTGAAGAAGCCCTTGATGGTCTGCGCCGTGGCGGGCCAGTTGACCGTCTGGCGGATGACCTTGCGGATGATCTCTTGCAGCTCTGCCGGGTCGTCCTGGACGATACGGCGCTCAAAACCGCCGCCCGTGCGGCGCTTGAACGACTCCTCGCCCTCGTCCTTGGAAGCCTCCATCAGGGCGCGAAACTCCCCGCGAGGCATCATGAACTTCTTCTGGTACTGGAAGTAAAGGCGGGAGCGGAAGGTGGAAGGCAGGCGCCGTACCATGTTGGCACGCTTCGTCGGGTCCATGTCCTGAGACAACTTTGCGTTGGCGTCGGGATCGGCATTGTCGGGTGTTGTCGCAGTAAAGTCGACGTTGGGCAGAGTAGCCAATAGCGGACCATACAGTTTCCGGAACGAGGTCATATTGTGGGTGACAATGTCTGTGACCTTGCTCGGAGACTCTGTCGGAAGTGCCATACGTGGGTCGCCAAGGTAAGAAAGGCCAGCGATGGTGGAGTAGAGCTCATTCTCGGTAAACTGTGGTGGGAGAAGCAGTAATGCAGTCCGGACAGCCGAGATCAAGTTCGCCTGGTTAGCAAGGCGGACTCGAGGGTGGTCACGCAGGATCTTAACCGGCTTCTGAAGACGGCCTGCCAGGTAGAGATTATTCCACGAAGAAAGATCAGTGCAAAGATTGTCGATCGAGGTGACGCCGTATTTAATCTGCACACCGTTCTGGATGACATACGGGTTGAAGTAGACGCCAGCGCCCCAACGCTCCTGTGTCGTGGACACGAGACCAGATCCAAACTTGGCAAGTGAAGAATAGTGCTCGGGATGCTGTCGCATGTTGAGACTGTGCCAGTGCTGCGTGTGGGTCACACCGAAGATGAGATCAATAGACTTGGGTCCAGAGGCCTGCACCTCCTTCAATGCCTGGGACGGCTTGGGATGAACGTTGCGATATTCCTCATCGCTAACGTGGCGATTCGGTTTGGCTTGCGGGAAAATTCCGGATCCGTAGGCGAACGCATACATGATGGGAGCTCGGTAAGATCGGAGCAGTCGAGTGAGCTCCTTTTTGAATTCGGCGTGGAACTCAATGTGTTGATTGGTGCCGAAGAGCTCGTAAGGAAGCTCGTCAAACTCTTCGAGCCTGGCGTCCGGATGGTCCTCCCAGTTCTCTGCCGACAAGGGAGGTCCATCGCGGGGCTCCCTGATGCGATACTTATCGCCGATCGCAAAGTTGATGGCTGAACCTCTGTGAACGTATGTAGGTGCTTTCGTTTCGGCCTGCTGCTTCTCCCCAATGTGCGAACCATCCTTAGCCTTTGTCTGCCCAGCCTTGGTATTCGGTGAAGTCTGTTCCGAGTACAGTCTACTGTAGGAGAAAGCAGAGACACGTTGGCGGCGCAAAGATCGCATCAAACTCAGAGGTTGCGAGGTCGACGGCCAGGCTATCCGAGCCAGCCGGTTTTGAGTAAGTGGTGTAGCCATGGCGCCGGTCTCCTGTCAAATCGTTGAGCTTGAGTGTTGTTGGGTGGGATCGAAAGTCTTCGTGATTACGGGACGCGGCGTATGTACGCTCTTGGTGTAGTCTGGCGTCTGTCGAAACTTGGAAATGGGAAATTCGTACACTCGGAGGTTGTATGTCGGCTGGAGATGCGGTCGCCAGCTCTAGCAGCTGCGAGAGATCATTCGCTGAAGGAATCCATGTGCAGGTTGTACAGGACGGTCGAAATGGGTAATTGGAGACTGGATCGTCGGTTGGCGTCAATGAGCGGAATGGCCGGGTCGAGCAGTCGAGACACGGGCTGGAGCTGCAGATTTTGCAATTGATCCGCAGCCAGCTCCTTCGGCAGCAAGATGACGGCTGTGTGTAGGGCACCGGGTTGAGATTCAAGAGGTGTTGTAGGATCTTGGCTTGAAGGAAAATCTGTGATTGCTACGAGCTCACCTGTTTGGGGAAGCAGCAAATGGCCAGTGCACGGAGCATATTCTGTGCTGTGCTTTGCCAAGACAGGAACAAGCTCAAACCATACGCGGGGATCTGCTGGCACGTCATTGTGCAGGGTTCATCTGACGGCCGCTTCTGTGGTCAGGCACCACGTCGTCCATCTCCAGCGACCTGTGGTCTTGGCGATGCACCTCCCGAGTTGACCCTTTGGTGCTGTTGACAGTGGCGAGGTATGAGGAATGAGGGGCTTCTCGGCTGCCTGAGAAGGGGGACCATGAGCGGAGGGAGTGCCCGCGTGGCGAAGCAGGTATTTTGTTGGTCATCTGGGTTAAACGGCCAGCCTGAAGCTCGGACAGGGAAGCCGAAGGCCATGCTCAAGCCTTGTACTGGGCTTCAGCGAGTCAAGGCGGCCTTCGTCCGGGAAGCGAAAAAGAGATCTAGTTAGTGAATGGCAGCATCCCAATTCTAAAATCCTTGGAAGAATTTCTGTCCATCTAGCTTATTCAAGCTGATAGGCAAGGTACTTCGGGTAGCCGTGTGTATTGGACTCATCACTGAAATCAGACTCTTTTTCGGTACAGGCAGGCTTCACGGTTCTGGGGCTTTCTTCGTCTTGGTAGTTGGTGCTGGGCCGTTGGAGTTCATCAAGTCAGCTGAGTCCTGAAGGCAGGCATACGGTGACTGCCTAGATCAATTGTCGTACCCAATACCTTCCATAAGACCAGCAAACAAAGACACCTTCATACATCTTAGCGGTCTCCAGACTACCGGAAGCATCTTCTCTCTCTGTGTCCTCGCGATTGGGTTATAAGCAGCGACTTAACAGTCTCCAGGCATCGATTCGATTCATCATTTTCAACAGGCTCTCAGTTGAAATGGACGAGGATACAAGCAGTATCCCTGTCACAGCAGGCAAGCTCCCAAGCAGCCCATGCACCCCACCGCCGCACGTGACCTTATCACCATCAGCGGCGCAGATCTGGTCAATCAACAAACGAAACAAACAACATCGTCGGTCGCTGAATCGCCCCGTTGAGCTTCGCAGCGCCGAGATGAGGTCGCATACTCCATCCGGCGAGCCGCCCAGGCGCACATCTCTTTCCGGACGATTGAACCGCAGCGCTGGTCCTGCCAGCATCCCACGACCACATACGTCCTTGCGAGGATCGCGCGTAAGTAGCTGCATCAAAACAAACCCCCATGGCCGCCCGGGGCAACTGCGTTGACGCTTGGCCGCAGACTTTCCGCGCAACCCAAACCCAGCCGACATACAACCTCTTGACAGGTGCCGACAATGCTGCCAGTAGACCATCTTCTCGTCAAAGTGCCACTGGCGAGTCGCTGCGCGCCGTTTCGCGGGAGAGCTCAAAGGAAAATCTCGCCCCACCCGACGCGGAGCAATACGAGTCTCAACGCCATGTCATCGAGGAGCTCAAGGCGGAGCTTAGCGGCCTCCGTTACACGATAGAGACATTCGAGCAAGAGAAGCAGATGGCCGAAGCTCGACACAATGCCGACATTGAAGACCAGCGCCGACGCGCCCAAGCTGATTTCACCGCGAAACAGACCGCCGAGACGGAGAAGTCGCAAGCGCTGCGCCAACTAGAGTCGGCGCAGAAAGAGCTTGCTGATATTCGAGAGTCCTCCAACCAAGAAAAGTCGACCTGGGAGAAAAGGGCGCGCGATGCTGAAGAGGAGGCTCGTCTGGTACAGGAGCAGCTCGAGGACCTTTCCAACGCCAAAGATGAAGCCGCTCGGATAAACGAGAAAAAAACGATCGATCTCGAAATGCAGCTCCAAGCCGCTCAAAAGTCTGTGCAAGAGCTGGAGCAGGAGAGCCAGGCTCGCGAAACGGTGTTGCAGCAGGTGCAGGTGCAGTTGGCAGACAAGGACACCCACATTGGCGAGTTGGAGTCTGAGGTGCTGCGTCTGAAGGCGCAGACCGGAGATGCCGACACAATGGCCATCATCAAACAAGAGTTGTCTGAGCAAGTCGCGCATATTCGGAACCTCGAGTCTACGAATCGGGAGAACTTGAGTGAACTCAAGCACTTGCGACAAGTTCACCGGGCTACAGAGGTTGTGGAGGAAGAGAAGCGTTCTTTGCTCCGCAAGCTTGAGGCTGCCCAGGCTCTCGAGGTTGAGCTCTCGGAAGCCCAGATTCAGCGTCAACGTCTCGAAGACGAAAGGCTGGCCTGGACTGCGTACCTCAAGAGCACGACCGCATCGGGTGAGGACCTCGAATTCGACTCCCCTGAAGCCCTGGCCCGAGCTCTCATTGCTGAGCGGTACACGATCGCGTCACACATGGACAAGATTGGTGGCCTGCAAGCCGAATTGTCTGCGCAGGACAGCAGTATCAAATCACTGGAGGCCGAGGTAACGCGCCTCAAGGGCGAAGTGCAGAACGCCAAGGCCAGCGTCAGTGCTTCAAATACCGACAAAGCGCGCATGAGGGCAGAGCGTCAACGAGCGCTAGCTGTCAAGGAAGTCGAGAATTTGCGTGCACAGTTGGCGCTGTTTGACACAGAAGACCTCCAGCCGGAGAACTATGATGAGGGTAAAGCCAGGCGGATCAAGGAGCTCGAGGAGTTGATTGATCAGTACAAGTCGGAAACACAAGCTCTGGCAGCCGAGATGGCGTCCCTCGAAACCACGCAGCCTACAACTGGGAATAAGCGACCCAGAGTCGACGACGGGACGGACAAGAACGACGCCGGGCTTTCGGCGCAGCTGGCAGAACTTACACGCAAGAAGCGCAAACTGCAAGACGAGTTCTCGGCCCTGCAGTCACAACACGCGCTCACGGTGAAGGAGCTGTCGGTAGCACAGGAGCAGCTGAAGGCAGCTAAAAAGTCGTCGAAAACACGCGTTCTATCGCTGCGATCCAACCCCACATCTGACTACGAAGCCATCAAGCTCTCGACGCTTAAGGCCCTGCAGACGGAAAACGCCGAGCTGCTGGCTCACATGCAGTCGCGAGCTAAATCTGGGTCTTTCCCGACAGTACCTGCGTCTCAGCTGGCGGCAGCACAACGTCTCGTCGACGAGGCCAAGGCCGAGACGGCGAGCGCACAGAAGCTCAGCAGGCGACTGAAGGAAGTCTGGGGCAACAAGTCTCAAGAGTTCAAGGAGGCCGTCTTCTCCACCATGGGCTGGACAGTCACTTTTATGCCGAACGGCAAGATGCGTGTCGAATCTCAGTACTATCCTTCAAAGACGGACGAGCACGAGAACTCGATTGTCTTTGACGGTGAAAAGGGCACAATGAAGGTCAGCGGCGGGCCCAGAAGCGCGTTCGCAGCAAAGATCAGCAACCACATCAAGTACTGGGTGCACACCAAGGGCTGCATTCCGGGCTTCCTCGCAGCCATGACCATTGAGTTTTTTGAAGAACAAGAGACTTAGTGGCGAGTTTGTCATGCTGTTCTGGGTATGTGTGTTTGTGTGTGGACTGTCTGCGAGTGTCTCTTTTGAAGAACGCGGAGAAGTGCAGCGGCGCAGGGCGTTGGACTTGACCTTCCATGTACAATCTGTTGTCGTGTTTTGTTAGATACCAAAGGTAGCGGGCCCGGGGATACCGGCTCGTCGATGATACTGATGCTATGATGATGCAAGCCAGCGCAATCGAAACCTCTTTGTGATGTATGACCTGCTGTACGGCATCTGCGACGACACACTACGACAGCCGTGGATCTCGGGAGGGTAAGGCGAGTACTTAGGGCCCATGTTGAAGCTTCAACGAAGCCGAGATCCAGGGGATGCACGGAGCCAGATTCGGGTCCGAAGATCGCAGGGTAGTGCCAAAGTTAATGTCATCAGATGCATCGCTCATCCTCGTCCACACGTACAGGCATGATTGGCCTCGCGTTTGCTCCCGTTTCATTGGGGTCAAACTGCTGGTCCCTTGTTACGTTATCTTCATATTTTGCGTCCCGGTAGTTTCCTCACAGAGAGGACCGAGTGCTCATCTCACATGTGTCATGACAATCCACTCCCAACCTGCCAAGAAACCAAGCAGCCAGGAGAGCGAGACCGGGCAGTGGCAGATTGCTTTGACAGTGTCAACTCCACCAAGCTAGGGTACAATTCGATGGTCGAATACTGAGGAACCTACGTGCCGCACAGTACTCGATGCGACGCCGATCGGACTCCTCCTCAGTGACGCCAGTCAGTGAACCCCCATCCTGTGGCGTTTAGCTTTCTGCATACTCCATACAGCATGCGACCGCTGAAGCCCATTAGCAGTTCAAGCTCAAGGCCGCTAGAAGGGACACTTGGTTGAAAGCTGGGGATGGGCGAGCAACAGTTGGCGGGGTCGGTGCTCAGTCTCCCTTCTTGGTGTGCCATGTAGTAGCTGGCGCCAAACCTAGGGTACCACTTAAAGGAAGAGCGCTAATCAATCGGGATCGTTTGGATCGGTGCGCATTTTTGCCGGTGGTGATCTAGTTTGGCGGGCGTGCGCGCGCACAGCTATCCAGAAGAATGCAGTGATGTTTGGCGCTCCCCCATTTTTGTGCCTTCACCGCTACAGTGAGCTCAAGCGAAAATAGGCCATGTGACGAGCCATTATTGAATTTTGAAGGCTTGGAGGTGCACAGCTCACTCGCTGTACGATGAGCTGGCTCCTCTCGTTCACTCGCGTGACGTCCTATAACAGAATCGATGCCGTTGACTGGCAGATTGATCTGCTGACGAAGGTTCATGTGCAGAAACATGTACTGCACATTTTATGGCCAGGCGTTCGCTCAGTGCTACCGCTATTCGAACAATCCACACCGGGCTGGCGAGCAACGCAACACTGGAGCGATCACTTCCGTTTCGCTCTGGTCATCGTCCGAGCTGCCCAGGGAACATGCTGCTTGCCAGCCAGCGAAAGCGGGCGGGATCAACGGAACAAGGTGGCCGGCCTAATTCCATCTTGAAGCCGCTTCAGCGACACGATCAATGATAAACAGACGTGGTTCTAACCCTCCTGGGCCTCCATAGACTACTTATGGTGGGCTTGATCACATCACACGCCGCCGTGCACTGCCTCTCTCGCTGTTCCGTTCTGCAGCACACACGACGAGGAGAGCATGGCGGCAGACAAGATCGAGACAAGCACAGCATGGGTCGGTGGGCAAAGCCTCTTACACTAGGACAGCCGCCGTTCGTCATCCCGCACCTTGAGCCCCCATTTTCCCGGGCCCACGGTCAATACCAAGCTTTGCACCCCAGGCGCCTCCAACCTCTTCAGTGTGGCCCTTTCTGGCACATCCCAGGCCTACGCCGTCGTGTCCCCCGAGACATCCTGGGCCCCGCATGGTACGGGACAGCCTGAGCCAATGTCTTTCCGTGTCCCACGGCCTCCCTTGCCGAGTCATCTTCCCAGCAAGTCCCAACGTGGTCTGCCTCCACGACTCGGAGGCACGCGGACTCCATGCTTCCTGCGTTGAACCCGCCAGTCCGGCCAGCGGCTATTGGATACCCGTCTGCCGCTCGCGCGTCGTCCTCCTCGATCCGGCCCAAAGTCTCTCTGTGTGGTGGACGGCTCGCCCCCCCCCCCTGTTGTCTCTTTGCCATGCCTTGGTTCCTGAACCTGGTCCTGCCCTAAACGTATGCAAGCTGTTGAAATTTTTCCCTCTGTTATGTCTGCCGATGCCTGCCGATGCCTTTGTAAAACGACGGCCAGTCCGTATTGGGGGGTGCCCTGTGTCCGAGTCTTGTCTACCCTGCAGAGATCGGCCTTGCGTGTCTCTTCTCTTCATAAGCTTTGGCTGTCCGACGGTAGGTCGTTCGTTGGCGCGTGGCTGTAATCGGTGTTGTCATGGCTTTCGGAAGTCTGCAGAAGACTCGCCCATCCGCACGTTCTGATATTTACAGGTTTCTTCTCCCCCTCCCCTACAGGGGGTGATTGGATGTGACTTCTGGTTTTTTTCCTGGATTTTGCCTTTTTTTGCCAGAAACCCCCCCAGCTCGGAGCTTGATCCGGGGGGGCTCACTGATAAGGGCCCTTTGTCAAAGTCGGCTTCGAAAAACAAGGTGGCGAGAGCAACCTCGACGATCTTTCAACCAGGTGATTGACTTGACGCTGCCTCCCACTTGCGCTCTCGCACTCTTCTCCTCCGGAACCTCGACCGGAGAACCGACTGGACCACACACGCCCTTGAGTCTACCTGCAGCTGTCCATCCTCGCCATCAAGCACGGGAATAAGACTCCACTGGAAAGGACTGTCACGAACGCAAGGCTCGGCGCGCGCGCAGGACCACCGCGCATATACCTCCTTCAACTACCGGATACGTATTGACGAGTAGTGCAAGGGGCACCTGCTGCCCTCGATATCCAGTGCCCATGACGTATTCTGCCTCTTGGACGTTGGAAAAGAGTATTGGACAAAGGACAACTGACACGCGGTTTATCAAACATCGAGGTTGTCATTGCGGGCCTAACTTCCTGGCCGGCGACGCAGGGATAAGGACAAGCTCCAGTACAACCAGCACAATTCCATTCGGTGTTTGCGCGCAGCTCATCGAATCACGCCCAACAATATCCTAACGAAAAGGCTCGCCATGTCGGTCGATTTCTGAAAAAACACCTTCCCCATCCCCATCTTCGTTCTACGTCTCGAGCTGCTTGTATGCTTCACCGACGGCATCACCATCAAGGCTTGAGTATTGGTCTGTTGTCATGCCACCCACATCTGGTGGTCTGGGTCCCGTGCTGGGCTCATTCTTGGACACGGAAGGCGCTGGAGACTCCGTTTTGGACAACCGCGAGGTGTTGCAGTACAGCGAGATCCCCAGTGGGGCTATCTGACCAGCAGATTTACATCTTGCGATGCGTTTCCCTGTCTCTCTCGCTTTTTACTCTGTCACTCATTGTGCTCGTCACATATTGGTTCTTCCGCATGCGCAGGAGCTTCCGTCATGAGTATGTTCTTTCTGCCGACCCTTTCTGGGTGTGAAGGACAAGAATCAACTAACTAACACGTGCAGCCTCATTATGCTCCTCATTGTCAGCGACGGCCTCGAGGCCCTCTTCTTCATGATATTTCCCATTGTCGATTTTGCCATGGGGCCGATCCAGTCAGAATAGATAAATTTGCCAGATGAGCGGCTTCTTCCTAGCCGTCGGCATCGAGGCGTCAGACATAGCCGTGGCACTCATCGCCATCCACACAGCCCTCTACATTTTTAAGCCGCGGCAGCTCAACGGCCAGAGCGGGCTGTATCCGTACCGCCGCACAGCCTACGCCGTCGTGTTCATCCTGCCGGTCGTCCTGGCGTCCCTTGCCTTCATCAACACGCCGGCGTACGTCAACAACGGGCAGTACTGCTACCTGCCAATCCGGCCGCTCTGGGCGCGGCTCGCGCTGAGCTGGATTCCGCGGTACATCATCCTGCTCATCATCTTCGTGTCGTACTTTTGCACGTACATTTACGTGTCGGTGCTCATGCACCGCTTCGGCGAGGAGAGCAAGATGCGACGGCACAGCAACGCGCCGCCCGCCGCCGCCCGTCAGCAGCGACCAGACGACGAGCAGCCCGAGCAATGTGAGCAACAACCAGGCCGACACGCGCAACGGTTCTGTCCCGCCGACGCCGCCGATCGCCTACCACGGACTCATCCCGTCGACGTCCGACTCGCACCACTCGTGCTCCGAGGAGGAGCGGCAGCGCCACGGGTCCGTTTCGAGCGAGGCTCCCGGCGGCGAGCCGCTGCGGCGTCCTTTGGCCGGCCGGTTGCGTGTCGACTCGCATCACACGGCGCACGGTATCCGGTGGAAGTGGCCTCTGTTCGGGGGCGAGGCAGTCGCGTCGATGGAGACACAGCAGCAGCAGCAGCAGCGGCAGCAGCGGCAGCAACAGCGACATCTGCGGGAGGCAATCCAACACCAAGAACAATACACGACGCAACACGATGCCTACGTCGAAGCCGTCCACTTCCCACAACAAGCGGACAATCGAGTATCCTACCAGGCCATCGCATCCCCTCCACCAGCCCGCACCTCCGACCCGACAACGGCGCGACACTCGCTGCCGCCAAGCCTCGGCAAAACAAGTGACCAGTCGCCCTCGTCGCTCTCCAGCCCCAGCGGGCGGCCATACCGACACCCGCACACCGGGTCCTCCTCGACAGCTGTCTCTTCAACGCCCTCCCCGTCGCCCTTTCTCTTCGCCGTCGCCGCCTCGGCAGCCCCGCTCCGGCGCACCGGCGGCACCCGCACCGGCATCGGCGCCACAGCCAACGATCCGTCGGGCAACATGGCGCGCGCGCGGCTCAAGATCCGGCGCAGCTGCGCCTACTATTCGTCTACCCACTCGTCTATATGCTCGTGTGGCGGTGCCGTTCGCGCAGCACGTGCTGCGGTGGAACGAGCCGCTGCGCGCGGGGCCCTTTGGGCTCGTGCTCGCGAGCCTCGTGAGCCTGTGCATGCAGGGAGCCGCCGACGCCGTGCTGTTCGCGCTGCGGGAGAAGCCATGGCGGCACGGGCACGGGACGGCGAGGCAGGGGGCGGGAAGGGCGCAGACTGTTGCTGTCACGGCGACTGTGACAAGGGGCGAGGGGCGCGGCGTTGATGGTGATGGGGGGCGGAGGGGCAGTTGGCGGACTCGCTGGGGGATGAGGCAGGGCGAGGGCCCCGGACGGACAAGGGAGGAGATGCTTTTTGATGGCAGGAACGCGAGGGCGAGGAGGGATATCGAGGCTTCGGAGAGGAGGACGAGGCAGAGGTCACCGAGGACGAGACAGCGGTCGCCCAGGACGGAGACGGAGTGGTGGGAGTGGCTGGATCACGTGGGAGCGGAGGGGGAGGATCATGAGGGGCAGGATCATGAAGAGGGGGAGAGTCATGGAAGAGTGAGGCAGGCAGATGATGTGTTTGAGATGAGAGAGAGGACATGATGATCTCCTTTGTCGATGGAGGGATAGGGCTGCTTTTTGGATGATACCCGAGGAGGTCAAGCATGGCATCCGGCGCATTTGGTGGTTTGTTACTGGTGGCATTAGATGGTATGGACAAAATAAGAAGGTCGCGAGCTAGACATGTGTCAGTTATGAGACTGGCGTCTTGACTTCAGACGTACATTTCAGACGTAAAGAATGGAGTTGATGAAACTGTCTGTCGAAATGCAATCGATGTAACCATAGCTATGCTGCCTTCAACGCCGTGTCACCGTTACCTGCTGTGCTCTCTGCTGTGCTCTCTGCTGTGCTGCCGTGCGCCCAGCATCTGACGGCTGTCTGGGAACATTAAATAGAACGAATCTGCCCACCATCCCAATGCCGCCTACTGCTGCAGGAAATTCAGGAACCCCCTGCCGACGGCAACGCCATCGTGCTCGATGCCGGCGCGCTCGACGGCCTCGGCGTACATGTCATCGCCAAAAATGCCCATCTTGTGCCTGCTCGCGAGAATCTCGGCGACAATGGGCCCCGTAAACTCGGGGTGGCCTTGGACGGCAATGTACCGGCCCTTGGCATAATAGCCCTGGACGGGACACGTGTCGGTGGCGGCGAGGCTCTCGGCGCCGGACGGCACGTCGACGACCTCGTCACGGTGCATCTGGTGGATGCGCAAGACGTCGAGGCCAAAGAGGTCGCGGGCGACGGGGGTCAGAGTGACGTCAGTGACGGCGACCTCCCAGCCCTTGGGCGAGGTGCGGACGGTGCCCGCCGAGGGCGCGGGCGATGATCTGTTGGCCGAAGCAGACGCGATGCACGACGCGGCCCGTGGCGAGGCAGCGGGCGTGTAGTCGACGAGGGCCAGGATCCAGGGCTCGTCGTCGTAGCCCGTGTGTCTGCTGCCTGTGACGAGGATGGCGTCAATGTATAGGGGTCGGGTAGGACGACCGGGTCGTTGAGACGTCGTGGGTCGTGATGGCGACAAGCGAGTCGAGGGGGTGCGGGCGCCGGCAGCGTCAGGGCGGCGGTGCGCAGGAGGGCCGTGAAGACGCCGCCGTAGCCCTTGTAGGTGGCCTGGGTCTCGGGCAGCGGGGTGTCTGCCTCGAGGATGGCGAGGCGGATGGGAGAAGGCGTGGAGCCCATTGTTCCTGTTTCCGTTCCTGTCTCTGTGTTCTGTGTATGTGTTGGTGCTCTGTGAAGTTCTTCGTGAGGCCCTCGAGGATGTGCAGTTGTCGTAGATGGCCGAGTTCTTGGGAATGTGACTTTTGATGGTTATAACTTCTGATAGAGATCGTGAACGAGCCCCGGCGGATTGAAGGGAAAGTATGGAGGAGAGAGTACTGAGGAGAGAGGAGAGAGGAGAAGGGTTTGAGGAGAAAGGATGGAGGAGAAAGGATGGAGGAGAAAGGATGGAGAAGGGTCAAGAAGGGAGGCGGCGACGAGAAGTCGTGGCAAGAACCACCGGCGGTGAGAATGCCGTACAAGACGGGCAGGGACGATGCCGAGTCAGACCGAGAATGGGCCGTATATGTCTTGCCTCGAGAAGGGCGTGCCTTGGTGGGTCGGACTTGCCGGACCTCTGGCTGACCTCTCCTCCGTCTACCTTACTTTTACTCGCTCTACGAATACTCTACTCAGAACCTCGACGAACCCCTCGCGATTCAGGGACCACGCCGATAGCGGCTCCTTGTCCATCTCAACCAGCCAAGCACCAAGACGACAAGGGCCACGAAGCTAAGATAAAGCTCTCCGATAAGCCCCACCAACGATGCCTCTTCCTCGTCCAGGTACCTACCTACCTTACGCTGGATGCTGGATGCTGGATGCTTGATGCTTGATGCTTGATGCTTCATGCTGGAAGCTTGATACTTGAGCCCAGTCAACAATTTCATCATCAGCATCCCTCGGGCAGGCCACCATGCCTCGGCCCTCTCTCGCCGCCTTCCTCGCCCAGGCCCGCGCCGCCCTGACAGCGCCACGCCGCCCAAACGCGCCCCTCACCCTCGTCGTCGGCAATGAGTCCGCAGACCTCGACTCCCTCTGCTCGGCCGTCCTCTACGCCTACCTCCGCAGCACGACACCTGCGCAGCCAACCCTCCACATCCCTCTCTCGAACCTGCCCCGCGCCGACCTCGCCCTGCGCCCCGAGCTCACCGCCGCCCTCGCCCGTGCCCGCCTGCGTCCCTGCGACCTCCTGACCCTCGACGACCTCGCCGACACACTGACCCCCGAGTCCACACGCTGGGTCCTCGTCGACCACAACGCCCTCACTGGCACCCTCGCGGCGGGCGGCTTCGGTTCTCGTGTCGTCGGCTGCGTCGACCATCACGCCGATGAGCGTAGCGTGCCGGCCCGGACGGGGCGACGAGCCGCGCCTCATCGAACACGGTGCGGGCAGCGGCGGCGAGGCCTCTGGTCGTCGAAATGGGTGGCCGGGCCCGGCGGTGGGACGGATGCCGTTGCAGGG
>NW_003315038.1:4279509-4281321 GCF_000150825.1 Verticillium alfalfae VaMs.102
GGGCGAATGGCACAAGAAGGCCCCCGATGCTGGCGCCGCGTGGCTCGGTCTCGCTGCCGTCCTCGTGGACACGGCGGGGCTCAAGGCCGCCGACAAGACGACGGCGCGCGACGTGCGCGCCGTCGAGTTTCTCGAGCGCCTCGTCGTCGGCATCGGACAGGAACAGGCCTACGGGCGCGACGCGTACCTTGGCGAGCTGTCGCGCGTCAAGGAGGACCTGTCGGGCATGGCGCTGCGGGACGTCTGGCGGAAGGACTACAAAGCAGTGGGACGAGGGCGGCCCGCGTCCTCGGTGTGTCAGCCGTGCCGCAGGGGTTGCGCTACCTCATCGACGAGTCGGCCGCAGGCGACCAGGACGGCCTGCTCAAAGGCGCTGAACGACTGGGTCGACGAGAGGGGCCTCGACGTCGGCGTCGTCATGACGACGCTGCATCCTGGCGGCGACTTTCAGCGGGAGCTCCTCGTGTGGGCCTTTAGCGAGGGCGCCGCCGACGCGGTCGAGGCGTTCGTCAAGACGAACGAGCGAGAGCTCGGTCTCGAGACGTATGACGGCGGCAGACTTGACGATGTCTCTAATGGCTGGTGGCGCCGCGCGTGGAAGCAGCGGAACGTGGCGCACAGCCGGAAGAGGGTTGGGCCTATGCTGCGCGAGGCTTTGAGAGAGAGTCCAAAGCTGTAATGACACCATTTTCTCTCGGTCCGTGGCCATGTTGCTCTGTATGCCTCCCCAATCCAAGAGGCCAAGCGTGTCATGCGCCGTGCTGCTCGGCTCTGTCGTGACGAGTCTGGACTCAGTCACGTCCGCGCACATACCCTCATATGGTGGTGAATGTTGCTGGAGCGAGTTAATGAAGTATGATTCCAATTTCCGATTTCGTTTGGTGATGCCGTCATTTCTTTGTTTTATATATATATTGAATCCACACTGCCGTAGACCAACAAGACAAACGTTACCCCTGTCCATGCTATCGCTTGAAGGACCCAAACTTGTGTGAACATGACATCGGAATGCCAACCTAATCAGGTTGAGACCCCCGAGCCAGGCTGGTAGACAACATTTACATCTCCAAATTATCCCTCAAGATAGCAAAATAGCAAAGAAACACCCCAAGCTGGCATTCATCACGTGTATCACAACCCGGCATTTCAATGTGTAGATGAGTAGATGAGAATCGTCACCTCGAGTACGCCGCTCCTATGCCTATGACAGTTGATGCCGCGCCGGATGCCTCCTAAATCTTACACTGCTATACATGGTCGTACAATATATACATCCCCCTACCTCAGAGGCGCCCCGTCTTCTCGATGCGCTGCCTCGTCGCGTCGAAATCCCGGTACATCTTGACAAACTCGGCATTGGCCTTCCTCTTGACGATCCACTCCTCCTTGCTGGCGTCGTCTCGCGCAGCACGGGCGGCGTCTCGGCCAGCGCCTCGGCGCCCGCGTCGACGACCAGGAGGCACGCCCGCAGCGCCTTCCAGACCTCGCCGACCGGCAGCACCGGCGGCGCCTCGTGCATCATCTCGGGCGCGCAGTGCCGCAGCACCTCGATGCACCAGTCCCGGCGCTTGAGCATGGCGGCGCGCTCAAACATGTACCGGTAGAGGAGGGGCCCGCGCGGGGCGCCGTGGCGCGGCGGGGTGCGCCACGTCTGCCAGAAGCGGTCGAGATTCTTCTGGCGGTGGTACGCCTCGAGCAGGCGGAGAAGGTGCACCTCGCTAGGGCAGGCCGTGACGGCGTGCGTGAGGAGGTACTCGACGTTGGTCTGGATCTGGCGGACGCGGTCTCCCCTGCGCGCCCGACTTGACGATC
>NW_003315038.1:4282075-4285346 GCF_000150825.1 Verticillium alfalfae VaMs.102
GGCCGCTGGTGCCCCATGAGTTTCGCCCTTCTTTCCAGTCTGCGCAGCTTTGTCTTCAGCTCGCCAGGTCCAATAAGGCCCGCGGCGCTGGCGTCGATCTTGTACTTGTTACGCAACCACTTGACCAGTCGGCTGGACGAGACGTGAAGGTGGCGTTCGCCTCGCGCGGTACCAAAGAGCATAAGGAGGTTGGGGCCCAGCGCTGGCGGGGGATCCATTTCACGAAGGTCGAGAAGTTCCAGGTCGTCGAGGCCCATCTCCTCGTAGGCAAATTTCATCATGTGCTCGAGGATTGGGGGCGCGCCATCGGGGACTGTGGGGAGGGTAGGGACATGCTGCGTGGGCGCATGAACGGGCGCATCAACCTGGAGATACCATGGCGTTTCGGAGCTTGCTTCGGCCGTCTTGTCGCCAGCGCTGGCGTCGGCCTCGGCGATGGAGGCAGCTTCCAACGCATCGATCGCATCTCCCAAGGCGCTGTGTTCCTCTGTCGTGATATCAGGCTTCTCCTGGAGCTCAGGGTCTGTATCTTTGGCTTGAAGAGCGCCTCCCGTGCGGGCGGATGTGAAGGATCGGGTCGCTGGCACAGAGCTGCGGATGATTCGAGATGGAGCTGCCTGTGATCGAAGAGCAGGTCGAGACGCCGAGGCCACAGCCCTCAGAGCGGCTATCCTGCATTGGAGGCAGCCTAGTGCCGCCATTGCCGGTCGAGACGCCATTGTAGGGGTAGCAGGTAGTCCTTAGATGGAAAGGTGATGGCTTCGATGTCTTGAGATGCAAAGCATGCCTAATCAGGCACATCGAAAAATGGAAGCTTGTAGTACGGCGGACTCTTGCAGCCAAAAGGAGGCTCCAACGCCACTGAGAACCTAAAGTCCTGGTTTGTCCCACTTTTCCGCGTCTTCGCGTTCCGTTAGGCACTGTGGCAGGCACGAGAGCACGTGACCTAATTGTGATACAATCGCAATTGGCCAGTCACAGTTACAAGTGGGTCGTAGCACCCCGGTAGCCAAGGGCAAAAATTTCGGGGAGCTCAGCGTCGACTCCTTATCGACCAGAGAGAGTCTTAGACGATTGCCTCTTGCCTCTGTTCCCCCATCGCCGTTCACCACCTGCGACACGTCCCAGCGCAATAGACGTCCACATTCCCTCCCATCCAGCATTAGATCTTTAATTATCTGCCTTTCTCATCCCATGTATTCGTTTGTTTTTTGATTCTTCGACATTGCGCCAGCTCACTGAGCTACTCCAGTCCTTCCGAATCCCTCCCTATCGCGTGCACTAGCAAAGTCGTCAAGATGCTCATGCGATCAGGCAGAAGACACCTCAGCCTTCATCACGCTGCCACATTACGGCCATCCCAACCTCTCACAAAATGCATTGGTGCAAGCACAAATCTGGCATGCTCCAGTAGGAGAAGCCTCGTCACGAAATCTGAGTTGCGGATCTTCAAGAGGAGGCGAAGCTTCGGCGCCGCCGCAGGATTTTCCCAGGGACGCACTCTGGCCACCGCAATGGACGATGTCCCCCTCACCGAACCATCCTCCTTTGGCGGCATGAAGGCCGCAGCGATGCCCACCTATCCTTCGATGATCAACCGACCCAGATACCACGACCTCCGCGCCTTTGACCCCTCTTCGCCCTTGCGGGTTCAGGAGGCCACGGCCCCTATTCCCCGAGCCCGAACAAGTCTCACAGGCGTCCCTGGTGACGTAGATGAGATGATCGCCATCTTCGACGCCTGCCTCCGAGTCGACAACCTAGAACGTGCTGGTCTCGTCCTCAAGCGTCTCAGTGCAGTGGAGGGCGTACCGAGCCAGGAGCTCATGATTCTTGGCAACCAGTTCCTGCGAGCCTCGCTCGAGCAGCTGCGCTCACATCCTGACAGGAAACAAGCCGGAGATCTGCACAAGTGGTACGAGCTGTTCGTTCGTGGCAAGGGTCTGCCTCAGACCGCCGAGACCGTGGCATGCATGCTGAAGGCTTCTCTGCTCTCCGAACACCAGCCCGACAGGCTCGACCGACTGGTGCTGCGTTACATGAGCATGGCACCGGGCGAGGCTGGTCTGCGGGTCTTGTCGATGGCCGATATTTTGAATGATCAAGATCTTGCCACTATCACAGAAGTCTGCCCAACCTACAACCTCGCCCCCGAAGAGCCCTCTGCGGCAGTCGAGGAAGCCGAGGAACAGGCCACCCAGCCCACTCGCCTCCCGCCTCAGCTTCTTGGCGAGCTTCCCGAAGTGCTGGCCACCCCCCAAAAGGGATTCGGTCTCAAGACTCTCAAGCAAACTCTCACTCTTTTCGACAAGATGCCTCAGGACTGCGATATCTCGACCCTCTCCTATGAGCAACAACGCGAGATTCAGGCCCGGCTGGAACGTGACTGTATCGACGCCGCTGTCGAGCGATGGCGCGAGGAGAACGAATCGCTGAAGAAGATGGGTCTCAACAGCTCCGTGTCCGCCGCTTCTTTGAACTCGCGTCTTTACGACTGGCAGCTCGCCCTGGAAGCTCGCCTGACCGACGAGATGCGCAAGGTTGAACTGGCCGAGGCCAAGCCCAGGAAGACCCCCGAAGACTACGATCGTTGTACATACGGCCCTTTCCTCCGACTCTCCACCCCCAGCCGCTTGGCCGCGGTAACAATTCTCGGCACCCTCAGCTCCACGGCTATCCTTGGTGTCGACAAGGGCATGCCCCTCTCGGCAGCTCTGAGCAGCCTCGCGAAGCTGGCTGAGGAGGATATCCGCGCGCAAATGACCGTCAAGAACAGCAAGACGAAGACGAACAAGTCGAAGCGGAGGCGGGTTGTGCAGGTCGCCAGCAAGTCGTCAAAGCTAGATGCGGTGCGCGCTGAGCTCGGCGCCGAGGGCGAAGTCAAGCCGCTAGCCAAGGACACCGAGCCAAGGGCAGACACACCGTGGCCTGTTGCCGTCAAGGCCAAGGTTGCTGCCGCTCTTCTCTCCGCTCTGATCGATACGGCCAAGATCAAGGTCGTCAAGGAACACCCCGAGACCAAGACGCTCATCAGTCAATACCAGCCGGCCTTCTCGCACGCCACCCAACTCCGCCGTGGTAAGAAGATCGGCATGGTCCTGCTCAACAAGGAGCTCGTCAACATTATGAAGCGCGAGCCACAAGGCGATTTCCTCGCCAAGCACTTGCCCATGGTTGTCAAGCCCGAACCGTGGTCCAAATTCGACAAGGGTGGCTTTCTTGAGAGCACGAGTAACCTCGTCCGCGTCAAGCACGGTGACAAAGATCAGAG
>NW_003315038.1:4285655-4290765 GCF_000150825.1 Verticillium alfalfae VaMs.102
CATTCTGTTCGTTGCTTCATGAACTTCCAGCTTGAGATCGCGCGCGCGTTCCGCAACCAGACCTTCTACTTCCCCCACAACATCGATTTCCGAGGCCGCGCCTACCCCTTGCCAACATACCTCAACCACATGGGTGCCGATCACGTCCGCGGCCTCCTCCGCTTTGCCGATGGCAAGGAGCTTGGTGAAAAGGGCCTCAAGTGGCTGAAGGTTCACCTCGCCAACGTGTACGGCTTCGACAAGGCCAGTCTGCGGGAGCGCGAGTCTTTCGCCATGGACAACCTGGTCAACATTTTCGACTCGGCCAGCAAGCCCATGGAGGGCAACCGATGGTGGCTCAAGGCCGAGGACCCATGGCAGTGCCTCGCCGCGTGCTTTGAGCTCAAGGCCGCGCTTGAGTCGCCGGAGCCGACCAAGTTTGTATCTCACCTTCCCGTACACCAGGATGGAACTTGCAACGGTCTTCAGCACTACGCCGCACTGGGCGGAGACACATGGGGTGCCAAGCAGGTCAACCTCGAGCCTGGCGACAAGCCCGCAGACGTCTACTCAGCCGTTGCCAACATTGTCAAGGATTACATCGCGAAGGATCTCGAGACGAACAACCCATTCGCCATCGCAGTCAACGGCAAGATCACGCGAAAGGTCGTCAAGCAGACTGTCATGACCAACGTGTACGGTGTCACGTTCCAGGGCGCCAAGAAGCAGGTCCTCAAGCAGCTTGATGCCATTTACCCGGATCTTCCCAAAGAGAGTGGCATCA
Organism: Verticillium alfalfae VaMs.102; assembly: GCF_000150825.1. Classification (NCBI taxonomy): domain Eukaryota; kingdom Fungi; phylum Ascomycota; class Sordariomycetes; order Glomerellales; family Plectosphaerellaceae; genus Verticillium; species Verticillium alfalfae. Next base: position 4,286,419 of record NW_003315038.1, read on the forward strand.
GTTCAATGATGCTTGCCTCGTACATCGCGACTCTCATCTTCAAGGGTCTGTCGTCCATGTTCAGGGGCGCCCACGATATTCAGTACTGGCTCGGCGAGATTGGCGGCCGCGTTTGCCGTGCCCTGTCCGCGGAGCAACTGGAGCGGATCGCGTCTGACGGCATCATCGTCTCGCCATCGCCCGTCAACCGGTTCAAGATTACGGAGAAGAAGGAGTCGTCGACGGATGACCTTCTCGCGCAATTCCGCGCCACGATTGTGTGGACGACGCCTCTCCGCATGCCCGTCGCTCAACCGTACCGCAAGTCAGGCACGCGCATCATCAAGACGTCTCTGCAGGATTTGTCGCTCACGGTGCCGGAACGTTCCGACCCCGTCAACCGCAAGAAGCAGCTGCAGGCGTTCCCGCCCAACTTTATCCACTCCCTCGACGCCACGCACATGCTGCTCTCGGCACTCGAGTGCTCGGAGCTCGGGCTGTCATTCGCTGCCGTTCACGACTCGTTCTGGACCCACGCCGCCGATATCGACTCGATGAACCGCGTGCTTCGCGACTCGTTCATCCGCATCCACGAAGAAGACGTCATCGGGCGTCTTGCTGCCGAGTTTGAGGCTCGGTACAAGGGCTCCATCTACCTTGCCAAGGTCAACCACGGCACGGCCGTCGAGAAGGCGGTTGCGGCGTGGCGCAAGCAGAACAGGATGAACACCAAGGAGGAGCTTCTGCTGGAGTATAAGAGGCAGCAGCTGCTGCGTTCCGACGACGCGGCGCTGGTCGAAGAGGGCCGTCAGATGGAGACGCCGGCGAGCATCTTTGATTCGATGGCGTCGTCCGAGGCCCTCGCGCAGCCGGAGGACATGGAAGAGCTCGGTCTCGGCGAGATTCCCGAGGGCGCCAACTCGATTGAAGCGATCCAGGCGGAGGCGCTCGCCGCGGCACGCGCCGAGTATGCGGGCGAGGGCGGCGAGGAGGGCGAGGACGTCGAGGAGGCGTCGGCGGCCACGCCCGACGAGGGCGCGACGGAGGATTGGGGCAAGGTGGTCAGCGCCATGGACAAGTCGCACTTCAACAGCGTCGTGTTCGCGTCGGAGGAGTCGAAGAAGCGCAAGCCGGTGCAGAGGACGATCCAGATCTGGTTGCCGTTGTCGTTCCCGGCGATCCCGAAGAAGGGCGATTTTGACGTGCGACGACTACGGGAGAGCGAGTATTTCTTCTCGTGAGGTGATGCTTGCGGCGGTGCATGGTGCATGGTGCATGGTGCACGGGACGGCGTTTTGATACAAGGCGGGGGCGGGCGTTTTGGCAGGAAAACTACCAGCATCCTATTTCGGGGGAGGCATTGTGCCTCGAAGAGTTGATTAACTAAGGGGGGGGCTGTACCATTTTTGTATACTTAGACCGCATGGCGGCTGTATCATTATTAAGACAAGCGAGTGTCTAGAATCAGACGTGTATTTCACTCTGTTGGTCCGAGCCAGTTGACAAGAGCATTGATGAAGTCGTGGTCATCACCCAAGGGTCGCCATCGTCTCGGCCGACTACTACGACGGGGCGGCTGTATTCATCCCAAGAAACCCCCGAGGCACGCCCCATCGGTGCTAGGGGGGAAACGCCAAATGGTTCTGGAAGCCTGCGAGTCATGCACGGGTGTAGGAGGGATTTCCCGCCTCGTGTTGGTGTGGTGGTCTGTGAGGGCACTGACATGATGTCCCCCGCATTCTTCAGAGGGGCTAGTGGCCGTCATTTGCGCGTGTGAAGAGGTCGTGGCGACAGGTCACTCTGGCTCTTGTGTTTCAGAGGGAAGAGAGAGAGAGAGAGAGAGAGAGAGAGAGAGCACGACTCAATTGACGGAAGAGGCTGTTCTTCATGATTTCCATGGAGCACGGACAAACGACCGCCAAGCCGTCAGCGTCGTGCGCAGCCACTGAGAGCGAGGCCATCCCGCCCAAGGCACGTTAGGGTGCTCCAGGGGAAAATTCTCGGGGACTTCGGTGGGCTTCTCAAGCGGACTGGTGCCTTTCTTAGCGGACTGGTGCCTTTCTCAGCGGACTGGTGCCTTTCTTAGCGGACTGGTGCCTTTCTCAGCGGACTGGTGGTGCCTTCCCAGGGGCCAGGGCCTTCCAGGGGACGTCGTAGCTGCTTCTAGGGGCCACGCCAAAGCCCCCGCACTACAACTCCTCAGGTCCCACCGTTGGTCATGGGCCGCTGCTCGTTGGTTCCCGCGGCCAGCCTCTCCGATGCTCCATCGTCCCTCCCTCCACCTCCACCTCCACCTCCACCACGAGGCAGGCACCTCCCTCCATTGGACCCCGTTCCGGTTATTGCTCGAGGAGACGTTAGGGGAGCTTCGTCGTCCTCGTCCCGTCCCTTTGTTGCTGTGCATCTCTCCTTCCTGCGTCCCATCCACCAAACGACATCCCAACGAAGAGAGCCGACCAGCGAACAAAATCCAGCCCCCCCTTCGTGGTCAAACGGAATACGAGCCCTTGCCGTCATCAAATCACACTCTCCCGGGAGAGCATACGACCCGCCTACGAATGCCTTCCCAACGCCAGGCGACTCGGTAGCCACGACCGCCTGCGCCGAGAGGCCCTGCCAGCGCCGTCGTCTTCATTCGGCCGCTGCCGTCTTTCGAGCGCTTTCTCGTCAGACCAAAAAAAAAGGAAAAAACCTCATCCCCCGGCCTTGGGTGCGCCAGCTTCGTGCACATACACACCGACCGGCATGGCTCGCTCGCGTGTGCCCTCGCTCTACGGCGTCTTCCAGTTCTGCTGCCGCCTGCTGCTCATCGTCGTCGAGGTCTGCGCCCTCGCCTCGCTCATCACCCTCTCGCGCTATGGCGATTCTTTTCCCATTGGCTACGTAGCCGTGAGTTGCTCCCTCCCTTGCCTGCCTTGATCCCCCCAGGAACGAGAGAGCGAAGAGAAATGCTGACGAGATCGCCCACAACCCAACAGGTCATCTTCGGCATCCTCTTCTCCATGGTCGAGCTCGTCACCCTCGCCAACGCAACCCACCAGATCCCCCGCCTGCGCACCGCCTTCCTCGCCCTCTTCGACCTCCTCCTCTGCGTCCTCGGCATGGTCTCCTTCTTCTACGTCATGATCCGCCGCGGCTGGCGGCCCCAGCAGGGCCGCGCCTACTCGCGTGACGACCCCTACCGCGACGACAAGGCCACCTGGGCCCCCTGGTACACCTGGCTGCAGCTCGCCGCCGCCATTCTGCACTTTCTCTACATGCTCATGCACTGCGTCAGCGCCTGCCGCGAGGGCCGCCGCGACCCCGACGCCCGCCGCCGCCGGAGGGGCCCCGTGGCCCGCTGGCCGGGCGCGTGACGCCAGGGGCGGCGTGGGCGTGCGCCGCGGGACGGACAGGGGGACGGGACTGCTGGCGGTGGTGGGCTAGTGGCAGTGGAGATGTCTGGTGGTGTTGCCTCTGCAGAGAGGCCATGACGATGCAGCATGCTTCGTGGCAGCGGTGCATGTTACGAGAAGAGACAGGCTCGAAGGAGTTTTTTCGCCCTCGCGTTGACGAACAGAAAAGAGTGGACCGTGTTGGACACCGTTTGTGTTGGACACGGACAGACCGAGAGAGAATGAACATGACAAGCGTTTGGAAGGGGTGACACCACGCAACAGCCAATCTGGCACGCAGCGGGTGGTATTTGACGGCAAGACACCGAGGAACGTTGATGAAGCACAGTCGGCGATATACGAGTACAAAGAGCATGCGACGAACATCATTCAGCTCATGCACCACACGGCGATCGGCGTTTTTTCGTGCCCGTGCGTCATGCGACGCTAAGGGGGGGGCTTTACTCTTCGATTTCGTCTATTTATTTAGCATTGGGAAATTTGGGACTGCCATAGAGAAAGCGAGGCACGGTGCGTTTCTTTGAACTACACCTCGCTCCGGCGGCCACAGGGCGCCAGCCTCGAGGTCTTGCTGGCTGTAGAGCGGTAATGACGACAAGTTTATGATTGACATTCTGCGTGCGACGTTTGGTGTTCATGTGCAAGAAAGGACACAGGGAAAGTGACGGGCATGCATCGCAAGGCACAAGGTATACATTGATCTAGGTTTCTCGCCGTTGCCACTCGCTCCAGGTTTCCCGGCCTGCCCAACAGGTCCGGACTCTTTTGCGAACTACGACACAACGGCAGCGGCCCATAGAAGCGTGCCCTGCATCAACTGACACGGGTGGCCAAAGGGTGGGGGGGGGGTGCCGTGTGCTGTCCAAAAACTGACCGCAAACCCCCCTGTTGTACCCACCCCCGAGATGGAACCAGTGCGCTTAAACGGCAGGACGCATCCAAGGGCCTGGTGGGAAGCGGGCCTTGGTTGCAC
>NW_003315038.1:4291168-4294046 GCF_000150825.1 Verticillium alfalfae VaMs.102
CCAGGGCTGGACGTACTTGGACAGCGCGGCGGGGAGGCAGTCGACGCATTCGCAGATCTAGACGCAGAGAACCCCGTCAGGCCGAGCCCACCAAGACTATGTGGGAAGAGAGAGGGCGACAGGACCAGGGGGGGGTCTCTGTGCCATGGGGAAGTCCACTCACGTCGGTCTTGCCGATGCCGCACTGCAGAAGGGCCGAAGGGTCCCTGTTCTTGATGGCCGTGTAGATGCAGGGCACCTCCTTGGCCACGGTGAAGATGCAGCCGAAGCAGCTTCCTAGCGGGGCCGTGGCGCCGAGGCCGCCTTCGGTCGAACCGGGCTCGGGGCTGGCGCCGAGGCTGCCGTTGTTGGAGCCGGGGGTGCCGGGTCCGACGCCGCCGTGGCCGGGGCTTCCGTGGCCGGAGCTTCCGTGGCCATGCTCGGAATGACCCTGGTACATAGGGTTGAGAAGGTACGGGCCCACTGTGGTGGATGTCAGCGTCCGGAGCGTGAAGATGGCGTTGTGCGACTTACTATGCTTGGCCAGGCAGAGCTCGAGACCGGCAGGGATGAAACCGGTAGCTGAGAAGGGTTCGAGTTAGCTCCGGATGGCAGGGGACAGGATGAGTCTTTGAGTACTCGAGTCGGGGCCGGAAACGAAAGCACACCGATCAAAACCACCGGCGCTGCATTTTGCATCTCACTCACCGTACTTGGCATCCCAGGGGACGACGTCGTGGTCGCCAGTCTTCTTCTTGCAGTCCTTGGCGGGCTTGTTGCCGTGGACGGGGCCTGCGCTGACGGCGCCAAAGATGGTCGCAGCGACGGCGAGGTGGGCGAGGAACTTCATCTTGATCAAGGGATGTTGTATTCAGAAATGACAGTGTTTCTTGGGGAAAGGGGTAGTAGTAAAGACTGTGAGTTGCGGATGAAGCTTTCGGATCAAGGAACACCATGGCCAAGCTGCTCAGCACTGGTTCTTAAATATTCGATTCTGTTGTTGACGGCATGAGAAATGCGCCGGCTCGACGATGTGCTTCCCAGCGCGAACTTCGGAAACGAATGCTCTGAACATAACAGAACTGTTGAATAGGAATGCTGTTTTCCTGGACGTTCACCGAGACAGATAACCTGTCAGTTCTCTCAAGTCTTGAGACTTGAAGGTCCTACGTTGAGGGGTTGTTGCTGAGACATCATGATCGTACGCCCTCGAATCACGATTGACGGAGCTCGAACACTGCGAAAGCCACGAGACGGCAACCTTGACGAAGAAATGTTCTTGTCCTCAGTCTCAACACCCCTGGACGAACTAGTCAACTAGTATCCCTTCCTGACGCTAGATCTGCTGGAATGTTGGGCAGCCACCACGCGGCGGACCGATGCGGCGCTCTAAATCGTGGAGGTAACGCTCCTTGATGTTTCTTATTCGACAAACGGCCCTGCATGACTATGTGATCCCAATCGCAGTGAACAACGGAAGTCTTGGCCATATTTTGAAAAGCCACGATATGGTAGGTACGTTCCTGACAGGAACTCAGCCGCACCTGGCACTTTGCGCGTTATACACGAGTTGAACTGCTTTCCACCCGTCTCGCGCCAAAGCATGCTATGCAACCAGAAATGCCGTGAGAGAAGACAGTGATGGACCGGTCGAGGTCTGGCCCATATTTTGAGCTGCTGATGCCTAGGATTGGGAAGATGACTTTTGACTCAGAGCCATAAAACTTCCCCTGAATGCCAGCCTTCGCGTCCGCTCTGGTACCCGTGAGGGGAGCCGAGCTTTTGCCCCTGTCTGCCGTAGTCTGCGCGGGTATACAAGAAGATGACCTTTTCTCTCGTGCCAAGGCCGGACACTCTCCTTCCTGCACCCAGGACCGACCTCACGCGTACAATGTCATTCCTCGCCGTACGCAACAGGGTCTCAAGACCCCCCCGCTCTCAAGAAGCCATCTCTCAAGAACGGCTGAACGAGCACCGCTCTACAAACCCATAGCGAGATCTTTCAGAGCATACTAGGAGTCACATTGGCGTTGTGGGTTGATGAACTGGCAGCAGGCGCCCTAAGAACCTGCCGCGTACCTGGGTCATAACATATTTATGTGTGAATTCGTGGTGCTGAGTATACGAATGTAAATGATCACTGGCAGAGCGAGAGGTCGACCACATTTACGGGCACGAGGGTTCATGCGACTATTCGCGTTCAGACGGTCAACGACCCATTAGCCTCGTCATCATTACATCATTGTAGTCGCCGGTGGTGTTGTTATTGCAGCAGCTACCCCTAACATCGTAGGTGGTTCAATATTCGTGTCGGGAATTCTCGAAAGGATTCTATCGGTGAATAGAAGCCTTCACTGAGTGAGGGACATATGGCCCCAAAAAAGGCCTGGAACCTGCTTGCAGTCTTATTCTAGCATCGTGGCACTGTTCGTCGCCTGGCTCTGTACAGGCCAGTGAAGGATGACTGTCAGCGCGGAACATGAGATCTTTTATGCATTGTGCACATAATGAACCAGCTCATGCAGATTGATGATGAGCAGTAGGCTACTTGCATAGTGCGAGCATATGCTAAGCGATCGCCCTTCCCTAGGCAGGTAGGTGCTCAGAGGAGTACGATTAAATATGCCATCATTCCAGCAGGCGTCTGAAATATCCGAGACCCAGCTCCATACATGAAGCTATATTTGAAGACTGATCTGCGGAGTGCTTGCAAAGCTTGAGGCAACCTGAGGGATCCTAACAACACTAGTATATCTTGCTTTGGTCATAGAGAAATGGAGTCAAGGTGTTTGCTGATCTGAGGTACAATAATGCCACGGTACAAAACAACAGGAAAATCGGACCGAGACAAACAACCGGACGGATGACACCCCGAGTCTCTTCTCTCTCTCTCTCTCTG
>NW_003315038.1:4295387-4297617 GCF_000150825.1 Verticillium alfalfae VaMs.102
CAGTCAGTCCCCAGCGGCAATCAGCAGCGGCGCCCAGAGATGTGATGTATTGGAACGGCAGTCGCGCGATGGATGCAGCAGGCCAAGCCCAGAAGAAGGAGCACCTCCGGGAGCAGGCAAAGAAACCAAGAGCTGCCCGGCTTGTTTGGCAAGAGCGCCCCAAGGCTCTGGACGTCATCCCGTAGTTGTGCTGCTTTCCGACCTACCAGCAGGAACACAAGTAGGTAGGTGCCTACCTATGCCCGTGTTTTGCCTGCCTTGTCTGCCTCGGATTCCTTTCCATCCATCCACCCATCCAGTCATCCACACCACCCCACTCTGTTGGGATGCTCCGTCACATCTCTCCACCGAATTCCTCCTGTTGCTAACCTGCCAACCTTGTATCGACCTCGTCTCTCGTCCACTCAGACATGCCGACCAGGCTCTTGTTCCCTGGGCCACGGGAGACGGCGCGGTATCATCTTGCATCCAGTTTTGGGGGAGCACGCCATACCCCTGGTCCGCTCTACACCCACTCACCTTGACCTTTCCCTTGTGTCTGACCGGCCGGTACACCTCGAGTCCACTCCTGACGACAGCGACGGATTTTGCATCCTCTAGCTTCAATCGGAGGGGCCGATCTAGCGACCGCGTGGTAGACGAAGGCGAGCTCGACAGACGCAGACCCTTCGTTGCTGCCAAGAAACAAGCTCGCCTGTCTTAGACCCATCTGTTCCCTGCAGTCGGTCGTGGCCATTGCGAATAAAAGACGGTCAACCTTCCAGATCTATTCTTTACGATTGCGTGCTCTTGATCTCCTGCCCTTCTTGCCTCTCCCCTTCCTTATCGACACCCTCATTGACTGTCGACAGCCGTGGGCCCATCCACGCAGAAAGCTTACTCTGCAGGACCCTGTCTGAAAACCTTGTCACAACCCGATCACCTTTGCTAGACACACTCCCATGCAGACGACGCACACCTAGAAGATCCCTCTCAATCCCCTCCCACGATATCGTCGGGGCGTCTCAACTCCAACATGGGCGCTCTTGGTATCCTCAAGAAGGTCGGCGGCTGGTTCGCTCCTCCGCCCGACAAGGCCGACGACGGCCGCGATGTCTGGCCCTCGCGTGCTGCCTTCTTGCTGGCTTCCATGGGCGGTTGCGCTGGCATGGGTAACCTTCTTCGTTATCCCTCGCAGGTCTACAACAACTACGGTCTCCAATGGTTCATCCCCTATCTGATGGCCGTTTTCCTCATCGCCATTCCCGTCCTCATTCTCGAGATTGCCATCGGCCAAGCCTTCCGCGGCGGCTCCGTCATCGCCTTCAACAACATCAACCAGCGCCTCAAAGGCACCGGCATGGGCTTGCTCTACATTGGCTTTGTTGTCGGCCCCTATTTCACCGTCAACTTGGCCTGGATCATGACCTACTTTCGTGCTTCTTTCCAGAGCCCCTTGCCGTGGGGCGGCCGTGGTCAGGAATTCTTTGACGACGAGGTCATCAGAAATCCGCGCCCAATCCCGGCAGACGAGAGTGCGTCGGGATTTGTGGAGTACCCTCATGTTGGCATGCTCGGCGAGACATCCGGATGGATGGTCTTTACCTGGTTCCTCGTCTGGCTGTGTATTTTCAGGGGTGTTGGTCTGACTGGTCGTGTTGTTTACTTCACCATGGGCCTGCCCATCATGATGACCCTTGTCCTGATCGGTCGCTCTCTGTCTCTTGACAATGCCGGCGAGGGTGTGAAGCTCTTCTGGGCCACGTGGAGGGGCTCTGAACTTGCCGACGGTACTGTCTGGCAGACAGCTTGCGGACAGGTATGCTCCCTGCTTTTCGGAGTGTCTGAACTCTCCTAACCAAGCCTAGGTCTTCTTCTCAACTGGTGTCGGTTTCGGCTACTTCACCTCATACGCCTCCTACAACCGCAAGCACTCCAACGCCGTTGTTGATGCCATTGCCATTGTGTGCAGCAATGTGGCTTTCGAAAATATCGCCGCCTTTGCCATCTATGGCGTTATTGGTTTCGCCAGGCTCTGGCCAGAGGAAGGTGTTCGAATTGGTGGCTTCGACATTGGATTTCGTACGCTGCCACTCGCCATCGTCCAAATGCCCGGCGCAAACTTTTGGGCTGTCGCTCTATTCTTTACGCTCATGACCCTCGGATTTTCCTCCGCCTTTGCCATGCTGGACGACGATCGTGACCATGTCATGGACTCTGCATAAGCTCTCGCGCACCCATCGTGTCAGCA
>NW_003315038.1:4298767-4309226 GCF_000150825.1 Verticillium alfalfae VaMs.102
CTGGGACTTCGTATCATACCCTCACCAATCCCCTTGCCGCCTTGTTGCCTTTCTGGTCTGTCTTTGACGGGCACAGGGAGACACATGCACCGACCTCGTAACTTCCATTCATTGCGGCTTCGGCCTTGGGACACAATGTCCCCCCGCCTACTTTGACCACTGTCTTGCCCGTTCCGCCCTCCACCCACTTCTTCTCACGGCCGAGATCTAGCCAGCCCTTGGTGCCCGTGGGCGTCTCCCACTCAATGGTGGCCACCCCATTGCTGACTTCCCATTTAGCGCTAAACTTGCCCAGATTCGTCGTGAAGCCGGCCTGCGCCGAGGGTAGCTGGTTGAAGACGGGCTTCAGCGTCCACGTCGCGCCCGCAAGCCCCGTCACCTTGAGACCGACGAGGGACTCCGTCAGAGCATGAGTCGGCCCGGCGCTCCATCCGTGTGCGTGACTCACATAGCTGGGATCGTTGGTGTAACCACGCGTCGACCGGTAGCCAAAGGAACCATCCACCAGGTACCCCTCGATGACTGTGGATTCCGTACCATTGGGGTGGTTGATGTACCATCCCCACGAATCGTGGATCAGCTGCAGGGCACGATCGGCGCGACCCACGGCAAAGTGCGCCTCGAGCTCGATGGAGCTGATGAAGGGTGAGATATTGCCCGGAAGCTCAGGGGAAGCAGGGCCGATGGGTGTCCAGTTTTGCGTTAGCGCAGTCGACACAGCGGCGGCTTCGTCCGAGGCCGGGTCCAGCACGCCAAAGGCCAGGGCGTAGCTGTTGGCGTCCTGAGGATACAGTGTGCGGTTCTTCCAGCCGTCGATGAAGGCGCCCTTGTTGTCGTCCCAGAGGTGGGTCATGATGGCGGACTTGAGCTCGACAGCTTGCGCAAGCCAAGTCTCGGTGAGGTTGATCGTATTTGACGAATCCTCCGGTGCCAGCTCGGCGAGCCAGGCGCCCGTCTGCAGGGTGCGGTAGAGGAGCATGTTGGGTGCGCTGCCATTCATCGAGTTGATGTATCGCGCCCAGTCGCCAGTCGCTGAGGCGTTGAGCAGGCCCGACGGCGCCGGCAGGACCTTGCCGTAGATGTAGTCCATGGCTTTGCGGTAGGTGGCCCAGTGGGCGTTGAGCCAGTCGAGGTCACCCGAATAGAGGACGTAGTTGTACGCGCCGATCATGGTCCACATGTGATACGTGTCGCTTGTGGCGTCGAGGTACGGCGGACCGGCGCGCGGGAAGATGCCGCTCGGCTCCTGGAACTCAAACATGGTCTCGATGGCGTTGCGGGCGCTCTCGAGATCACCCGTGCTGACAAAGGCCGCGGGCACAGCGACGCCCATGTCGCCGGGCCAAATCCAGCGGTCGCGCTTGGCGCCGTCTAGGAGCAGAGACTCGCCGACACCGAGCCATGCGTCGTTCTTCCAGCCGCCGTTCCAGATATCCTCCGTCACGACGCGGCCCGTCTCGGGCGGTGCGGCGTTGGTCTGCAGCGTGTAGGCGCCTGCGTACCAGATGCGGTTGAGCTCCTCGTCGGGCGAGTGGAAGTAGCCCTGGTAGGCACGCAGGTTCGACCAGGTAGGCGGGAAGACAATCTCCAGCGAGACATCATCGAGCGTCACGCTCGCTGCCGTGTCGTTGGTCAAGAGGTAGACCGTCAGGTAGCGGAACCCCGCCGCCGCAGCTGCGCAAACGGGACCGTATAGTTGCGCTGCTACCGGCGGCTTCGCTTCACAGGCGCATAGAGAGCGCCGTCCTCGCTGATGAGGGCCTGGCCGGGCCCGCGGTAATTGCCGTTGGACGAGTCAGAGTATTCGCCGATCCAGTTCTTGGCCTCGGTCCAGGCAAGACCGAGCGTCGCCGGCGCGCCGGTGTTGGCCGTGTACGAGACGGACGTGAGACCGCCGACGAGGACGCCAAAGTCGAAGACAAGGGCCGAGCCGTTGCCCTTGAGAGTGCGGGTCGCGTCATGCCCGGGAAACGAAGAGAGGACAGAGGCGTCTGCCAGCGAGAGGACGGAGGCAGGGCGCGCGGTGCGCGAGTAAGGGGCGTAGATATTCTTCTCCCAGATGCCGGGGAACGAAGGCTCGGTCGGATGCGAACACGTCGAGTTGCGCCAGCAGCCGGGGCCGGCGGCGACGACCGTGGCGAAGCTGGCGAGGATCGGGAGGCAGCGCATCATTGTTCACGGTACGCTGCAAGCAACGCTGACGGGTGTCACAGACCGAGAGCAACTCAGCGACAATACAGTCTTCTTAAACCTTTGTCAGTTGCCGAGTGGACAGCCCAACCGGGGCGGCTGTCGTCTCTCAATGTGCCGAAAGGCCCCAGGTCCGGGGCCCCGGATCTGGGTCTCCACAGATGCCATGGCCGAGTCATGAGTTGATCAGCATGGGCGTGGTGCTGGACCTTGTTTAGCCTGCGCTTAAGCTTGTCAATACCAAAACGCAAAATGGCGATCCCGCCTCGGCCATCGGGTCAAAGAGAGGGCGCGACGTAGCCCCAATGCATGGAAGGATCGGCGGGGAGGACGCTGGCCCGGGGGGTTGGAGGCGGGGCGCGGGGTTGGCAAACGACGCGGTGCCGGAGAAACAGGCCTCCCCCCCCCCTTCCCCCCCCCCCTGTCCCCCTCATGTGTTCTTGGTTCACTCTCCGCATGTTTATCGTGTCATCGGTGCGCATAGGACGTGGCGTTGGCAGTGGAAGTCCATTCATGGTTACAAAGGATCCTGGTTCTCCCCAAACCAGGTGTCAGTCTATTCCGAGGTATCTTTCCGTAAGGCCATGCCACATTGTACATGCATCAGTACACCGACGATGCTCATTTCTTTCTCTTCAAGAGGCAGTGCCGCCCCCACTTCCTCTGGTACTTTTCCGGTACCACCGACACCTCGGGCACCCAGATAGCTCTTGCTAATGGGTGGGTATTGGCGGCATCTAGGAAGGGCACACACTTGACGACCTCCCAGTTCTCCTCGTCGGCAACGTAGTCCGGCTCATTGGGTGGCAGCGGCTCTGTCCTCGCAGGAAATTGCGTGTCGACCATGAAGGAACACATGCGAGGCTCAACATACTTGCTGAGGTCCTCCTGGTTGCGGTCGTTCAAGCCGCTTGTAGGCAGCCATGTGCCGCTCCAAAAGCCGAATCCAATCCTTGCCTCCGAGAACTCCCCCGGTAGAAGGCCACGAAACTCGGACCGCACGAACTTAGGCCGCATGTCGCGCGGCAGGAAGTACGAGGACGGGAAGCGGTACCACTCCTTGCCGAAACAAACCGAATCGCCCGAGCCGCCGATGCCGTTGGTAAGTGGTGCATAGATACGCATAGGCGCCGAGTAGGCCGAGTAGATTCCGTATATGCGCGCGAGGCCGATGTCGAGGGACAGGATCATGGTGAGTGTCACGACCACAAGCTTGAGCTTGGCCGGAATCTTACCGACCAGAGTCTTCGGATCACTCTGGCCCAAGGCGCCGAGAAGAATGTGAAGCGACATGGCAGCGTTGATGGCGAGGAACGGGTACGCCGGGTACATGAACCGCTCCTCTTTGTGCGGCTGGGACGTGAAGATGCCGAGCCACAGGTAAAAAGGTGAGATGAAGATGAGCGCCCGCAGACCTGTCTGGAAACCCTGGCTCGACGGCGACAAAACCTTCTGGAGGAGGAACAGCGGCAGGCAGAGCAGAGCCAAGACGAACCAAATGTTGTGGTTCAGGGTCAGGTTGCGGAAGTAGAAGGTCCAGGGCTCGGTGCCATAGAGGTCGGGCCCGCCGGTTTCGCCCAGGACATTGTACTTGATGATGTTCCAAGGAATGATCTCCAGCTTTCGGTAGAAAAAGGTGTTGATGGCGGTATCAAAGGCCTGCATTTGTCAGTCGAGGGTACAAAGTACACAGCGTCTGGCCGTCGGGCAAGACGTACCACTAGGATAAGGGCCCCTGTGACACCGCGCGTCACACGCCAGATGGCTTCGATGAACCGTTCCTTGTCGCTAAACAGAGCCATGAGGCCCTCCTCGACCAGGAACGGAATGCAGAGGGCGCCAGCGAACGGCCAGCCCACTACGGCACCAGCGGCAAACCAGGCGATCCCCTGGGACGTCTTGAGGCCACCGCGCCAGTTCATGAAGGCCGTGGCACCGAGCATGCTGGCGTACATGGCGAAGCTCGAGGGCAGGAAGGCGGTGCTGGCGTGGAAGTTTCCGGCGCTGAAGACGGTGGCAAAGAGGAAGATGATGCCAATCCGTGCATTGAGCGTGGTGCTCACGACGCGGAAGAGGAGGACCTGGCACAGGGCGCAGGCGATGGCGAGAGCATAGCGGATGAAGTAGAACTCGCCCACCTTGCTCGTCTGAGGCAGCAGGCGGCGCAAGTTTCCTACGACAGCGTGGATGACCACGTAGAGCCAGCTGCGAATGGCATAGTCGGGCGAGTACTCCCAGGTCTGGAGGCCATAACCGTGAGAAATGTAGTGGGTGGGCTCGTAATAGTTGAACGTTTCGTCGCAGTCCTGGATCGGGGCGAACACGGCAGAGATGAGGTTGGCCGTCAGGAAGCAGTAGAAGGCGGTGATGGGCTGGATGCCATACGCGCTGGGGACCCTGGAGGCGATGGTGATGGTCAGCAGGAGGGAGGCTCAAGTCTGCCAACGTAGGGTGGTGGGGTGGGGGGGGGGCGATGGTTTGGGTTGACATCTAAGACCCTGACGCACTTCTTTTTGGCATGGCTCGCCTCTGGATGAACGTATTCGTTCCGAGCGGCGGCTTTGGGTGGCATGCTCGGTCAATGAGGGTTTATCGACGCGTGCGCTTCAACGGGCAAGACGGCGGGCGGTGATTGTTGCAGGAGTTGCCGGAGACGACTCTGTTCGGCGGTCTCAACATTTCTCAATTCGTGGAGGAGCTATCACAGGCCACACCTGCCGACGGAGCACCCTATCAGCCCCAATTGGTGCTTGTTCAAGGCGCACTGTATATGTGTGAGAAGTGGGAGCCTTGTACAGTGTAACCGAAAGCTCACGAGCGACTCCACCTAATTGGCCAAAGCTCTCTAGTACCTGAGACGGCGTCAGAACAAGCGGCGTCGAGGTGATGGACGATGACGAAATGACGGCATGGAGAGCTGTCTGCTTGATTGCGAACCACCTTTGCCGCGTTCAGGTTGTGAGGAGAGAAAAGACTGGAACTTGAGGAACAGTGACGTCCTCTATGGCCGTTGTCTCACAGCAATCTCCCTATGGAGCGACCTAGAAGCATCGGAGGAGTGTCGTCTTGGGCCTGGGGTGATCTTGTGCGCACAGCGAACGAAGCCCCAGAAATTGGTGAAAAAATAAACCCCCCCTTTGAGCACAACTACAGATGCCATCACCAAGACGAAGAGGCTCAAAGGGCAGATCACCCGGAGCTTTTTCACCATCACCTATCAGTAGCAAGCAACGTCGAATCCCTAGAGGCGGGAGGAGGAGAACGAGAGAAAGCCCCGCTCGGCTAGACCCTGAAAGCCAACTTGCAAGCCAAGGTTACGTCTTCGCCCCTTCCCGAGAGCGATTGCGCGCGAACAGGGAGGAGCTGAGAAGAAGAGGCAGTGACGCAGGTGGTGCACAGACCAGCCTGCACCTGCTGCACGGTTCACTCGCAGCACAGAAGAGAGGAGCACTGAGAGGAGCACAGAGATGTGAGCTGCTCCATTTTGCTCGTGCCAGCCACTGAACATCCTAATCCACATCTACCCACCCCCGACCACCGACACCGACCGCTTTTGTCGTCGCTGTTCACTTCTTGCCAGCTTTCCCTCGACAGCATCACTTCTCCTCCCCCTCAAACTCCCTCCTGCTCCCTCAGGTTCAACCCTTCCCGCCAGCCAACCCCCCCCCACGATCACTCGCATTTTCGACGCTACGAGCTTCCTGTTCGCTGTTCTCCCAGAGATCCCGACCTTCATCATGGCTCCCCCTCCGTCGGCTGATTTGCCGCTGCAACAGCGCCTCCTCCAGCTCGCCCAGACGCTGCAATGTATGTTCAGTTTTGTCCACCGCTCTTTTGCGCTCTTTTGCGTTTGGCCTCATGCCCGCTTTTGACGTCTTGCTGACCCTTCGTCTTTCTCAGTCGGTTGGTTCGCTGGGTATGTCTCTCCTTCGCCCCGAACGTCCTGCATCGTGGCATGTGTCGTGTGCCTGTCTCGCCTGTCCTGCACTTGCGGAGCCCACACGCACCCGCTCAACCTCCCCCTCCCCCTCTCCGAGCGCAAGCCTCTCCACTCCGGCGTCGTCCGACGGCCCCGACAAGGAACGAGACTATCGAGCGCCTCGAGACGTTCGAGACAACAATGCTGACCATGCCTCTCTAGCCATGCTGTCCTGATCCTCTGCACGATCCGCTACGGCTTCTCGTGGATCCGCCTGAACTATTACTCGGGCATGGCGCAGTTCTCCTACCGCACCGCCTTTGTCGCCGCCGCCGTCACCTACGGCATCGTTGTCTACAAGACCTGGAGGGCGCGCGCTCGCTCCGGCGCCAAGAACCTCCAGAACCCCATCACCATCCTCAGCGATGAGAACGTCCAGTACCTCGGTATGCCGCGCCGTCGCCTTTCTTTCCACGCCTTTACCTGTCCTTCCCACGCCGTTGCCTGTCCTTCCCACGCCGACCCAGACCTAGACCGCTGACCCCTCTCCAGGCATGCCCTCGTCTGGCTTCTTCGCCCCTCAGTACCCCCTGCGCTTCTGCCCTACACCATCTACTCCATCTTCCACGTGCCACGTACTCGCGCGCCAACCTGATTCCCACCATCTCGCCGCCAAGCGGCGTCGCCGCCGCGCGACTCGCCCGCGCTGCAAGCGCAGACGAACGCGTTGCTGACAGATCGTGCCTTTGTAAAGCAGTACTACGACTTTTCCCATGTTCCTTCGTCGGCAAGCTTGAGCTCGCCCTGTGGTTCCCGCGTTTTGCTCTCGGCCATTCTCTTCCAGCGCCGCTCGTGGATCCTGATTGTCATCTACACGGCGTTCCTGCGTGCGCGCTTCGCCCAGAGCTCGCACATCCAGAACAGTGTCAGCGAGCTCGAGGCCCGCGTCGACTCGGCCGTCGGCAACCAGGGCACGCCTCCCCAGGCTCGTCAGGTCTGGGAGGCCGTCAAGAACGGCGTCCGCCAGTTCTACAACCTCACGGACGCCAACCGCTACCTCAGCGGTGCTGCGGCGCCCAAGAAGACGTCCTAAACGGCAACACGTCGTTCAAGCCGCTGCACGCCGGGAGACGCGACCGCCCCTCCGGCGTGACAGCGTACCGCACCGTGCCCGTGTCGAAGGCGATGTGCGTGGACAGGCCCCTGGTAGTCAAGGGACCGAGTACAGACAGGGACCACGACGTTATGAGATGTGTCCGGCTGCAAGCACCAGCCATTACGAGGTTGATCAATGAGAAAGGACGAGAGACAGGCGGTAAAAACAGCAGGGAAGGAGACAAGGGGAGAGGCTGTGGATGAAGACGACAAATGATCAAGGAAACGAAACGTGGCATTTCTTTACTCGGCTCTCGGCGGTCGGTCTACATGGCTTTGTTTTTTCATTTTTCTGTGATCCATTCCCTTGGGGGCTGGGGTGTTGGCGATTCTGGGCGAGCGAGATTCCCCCGCTTGGGGTGCCTGGTGCCTGTTGCCTGGTGCCTCATCGAGCTGCACAGGTCATGAGCCCATGGGCCATGGGTTTTCCGTGTTTTGTGTCTTCCTGCGATAGTGTTTCCGAGTCAAGATTATGATCATGTAAAGCGCGTCGTGCTGCTGTGGGCTGTGGGCTGTGGGCTGTGGGCTGTGAGTTGTGTGCCTGTGAGCTTTAGCTTACTTGACCAAGGTAGGTAGGTATGTAGCTGTGCTTGCTGCTCGTGCTTGGTGGTTTGTGGGTGGCAAGGGATTCCCAGTCGATCATGGCGTGTCACCAGCCACAGACGCGGGGGAAGGGTGAGCCACAGGAGAGAGAGACAAGCAGATGAACCCCACCATGATGCCACGGCAGGACGGCACCACTACAGCGTGACACCATGGCACCACGGCGGGCGGGATCCACTAAGGACCTCACCCCATCAGCGTGCTTGCGCCCTCGAGCTGCCTCTGTGCCCTCGGATGACGTCGCCCAGATGCGTCCACTGCAATTGGGTCCTGACAACTGCTCCAAACAGTGGACGCGGGGCGCTGTCGCTCAGGCTATCGACACGGCGTCGACTCTCCTTGCCCCTTCCAAGGCTGCCGGGAGGCCTCGACCTCCCTTCCTCCTCGGCCACGTCAGGCTCAGTACGGTACAAGGCACAAATCGTTTTATTTCTTGTCACTTGTTTTTCCTGCGGCAACTTGGCAACATTCTTTCCAACGTCCCTTTTCGAACACGCACTTTCATCTCTGCACTGCATTGCAAACGAGCCGAGCCGAGCCTCTAAGCTGAGTCCTTGGCAGAATGGCCTCCATACTGAGGCAGATTGTTGCTGGGCCGCGATCACAGCATCCCGAGGCTGGGATTGATCTGTGCTACGTGACCTCTGACATTATCGCGACGTAAGAACCTCCTCCTTCTCCCTGTGCTGCTGCTGCTGCTGCTGCTGCTGCTGCTAGACCAAGTGATGAACTGCCTGTTGACCTCTCCCGCAGATCGGGCCCCTCCTCGACCTGGCCACAGAAAGCCTACCGAAACCCCGTCGACAAACTGGTCGAGTTTCTCGACGACAGACACGACAAGGAGTGGGCGATATGGGAGTTTCGCGCCGAAGGAACGGGATACCCGGATGAGGAAGTCTACGGGCGCGTCAGGCATTATCCCTGGCCTGACCATCACCCGCCACCGTTTCGTCTCGTGCCCATGATCATGGCGAGCATGCGCAACTGGCTCCATGGCGGAGACCTGCACGATGGCAACCCTGCGCCTTTGACTGTCGACGCTACCACGGCTGCAGAACCACCAGCAGAACCACCAGCAAAACAGCCCGCCAGCGATGCGACGCAAACCAACACTACACAACCCGATGGTCCCGTCACCGACGAGGACAAGAAGAAGCGCGTCGCTGTCGTCCACTGCAAGGCCGGCAAGGGCCGCAGCGGCACCATCTCCTGCAGCTACCTCATCGCCGAGTGCGGCTGGCGGCCCGAGGAAGCCCTGACGCGCTTCACGGAGCGGCGCATGCGGCCCAAATTTGGCGCCGGCGTCTCCATCCCGAGCCAGCTGCGCACCGTCTCGTACGTCGACCGCTGGGCGCGCCACGGCAAGAAATACGTCGACTGCCCCATCGAGATTGTCGAGATTCACGTCTGGGGCCTGCGCAGCGGCGTCAAGGTGGACATTGAGGGGTTCGCTGATGCGGGCCGCAGGATACAAATCTTCCACACGTTTTCGAAGAAGGAGAGGATCATTATTGATGGGAACGCGCCCGAGGCGGACGGCGGTGGCGTCGCCCACATGATGTATGACCTCGCTGGCGTGCCGGCAGCGCGGACCGTCGAGGGCGCCCCCGAGGAGGCTGAGTATGCGGAGAGCACGAACCTGGAGGATCCGAACGGTGGAAAGGCTCGTAAGAGCCGCGCTGTTGATGGTGGTGGTGGTGGTGGTGGTGTTGGTGGCGGTGCTGCTGTTGCTTCTCCATCCGACGAAGCACCCAGCCGCAGCTCGTCGAAGAAACGCCTCGGCGGACGCACAAAGACGCTGCTACATAATGCTAAAACCAAGACCAAGACTGGGCTTGGACACCACGGCACGACGGACTCGGCTGCCTCGTCCAACAGCCATCTCTCTGGGTACTCGGAGGATGCATCTGCAGAGACTGAGCCTGGCGGCATGGCCGTCATCCTGAAGCCGACCGAGCCCGTGCAGATTCCCAACAGTGACGTCAATATTTCGGTCGAGCGACGGAGCCGCAGCTCCTCGTCGCTGGGCCTCACAATGGTCACGGCCGTGGCGCACGTCTGGTTCAACGCTTTCTTCGAGGGCAACGGTCCCGAGCAGGATGGCAAGCCCGACACCAGCGGCGTCTTCAGCATTGACTGGGAGGCTATGGACGGCATCAAGGGGTCCAGCCGCAAGGGCTCCCGCGCGCTCGACCGCATCGCTGTGGTGTGGCGGCTCGCCGGGACAAACGATGCGCCAGGCCGCGACAAGACTGACAATATCCCTGGAGAGATTGTAGTTGAGCCGCCGGAGGGCTCAGCGGTGCCGCAGATGGAGCCTGCGGACTGGAAGGGCAACAATCACGAAGATCCGGAGCAGGAGAGGCATCTCGGGTTGCGGGCGGAGAATCCGGCCAGTGCGGACGTCAGCAAGGCCAGCAGCGTCAAGAGCCAGGAGATCCGAGACGGCCAGGCTGCTACCGGTGACGAGGCCAATCCCCTCGCCGGCGTCAGGGTCAGCGGACCCGCTGGCGAGGAGGAGCTGAACGGCGTCAAAGGAGCTCCGGCCGCCGAGGTCTCCTTGCCCGTGATACCGCAGGGCAAGGAGCCGGG
>NW_003315038.1:4309872-4311850 GCF_000150825.1 Verticillium alfalfae VaMs.102
CGAGGTCGGCGACATCCGGGGGCGTCGTCCGTCGCGGCGCGGCGGCCGCGAGTGCGTGTCGAAGGTGTTGCTGAGCATGGGGTTGAAGAAGACGCGGCTGAGGCCACGCGGCGGCTGCTGGTGCTGGGACTGGGAGGAGGGCGAGGGGTTGGCGGGGGAGGTTTGGGCGGCGTAGTCTCTGGGTTGTATGAGTGGCCGTCATTTTGGCGACTCTCGCTTTTTTTTCTTCTTGTTCTTCAAGGTTGTGAGCTTGTTGAATTTATTGCGGCTCTTTCCAAGTTTCGCCTCGTGGAGATGTCGAGTGGTCGATCGTCAACGAGGAGGAAGGCCTTTGTAGTGCTCCGGCAGAGAGCGTGACTGACTTCCATCCGGGCATCTCTCCCCCTCTTATACACATGGCTGTCAGGGGACCCGGAGCTCTGAGTGGGCCCCGTGGGGGGTCGATCCATTGCGCCGTGCCCGTGGCTCGACCGAGCACGAGAATAGCGCGAGGAAACGCATGACGGCAAACGACCATCGAACGGGGATCATGAGATCTCTGCGTCACGACTTGTATCATCCCAAAGATAGAAAGTTTGCCAGCGTAAAGCTTGTGCGGTCAGGGGTCGCATGTGAAACCCGGGGTACGGACGTGCGCTGTCCGCCCAACCCAACCCACGCACGGCAGGGCGTCTGGGTCCTTGCGACGTAGGGCCCAAGAAGAAGACGAGACGAAACGAGCCGAAAGGCTATACTTGCCTTGGTCGTATTGGGGCAAAAACCAAAAAAGAAGGTCTGTCTATTGTTTCGCCGAACCTTGCCAGACAGAACGCTCACAAAGGGCGGATGCTTTTACTGGTATGCTGGCATGGTTGACTCAGGAGCAAGCTTTTATAGAGAAGGACTGGCGAAACACGGATACACAGACGTATGAAAAGGCAAAGATACAGAATCAAAGGGAAGATGCCGATCCTGGACATGTGCATTGTGCGCACCTGGTAAATGCCGCCGAGTGGTACTCGGTAGAAACCTTCGAGACTTCATACCGTACAATCGTCTCTCTTCCATCAAGCCTCCCCTCACCCCGAGGTCACAAATGTCCATTAACCTGGTTCTTTAGGTTGGAACCTTGATGGACTAATTCAAGTGACTTGTACTTGTATGGCAAGATAAAAGTTTCTGGATCCCTGCTCTTGCATAGCTACCCAGCAATCAGTGACCGGCTCAGTAGACAAGGCTGGTGGTAATTAACTTTTTCGTTGACCCTTTTCCGTTGGGGCAAGAATCGGATATCAATTGTTATCATCACATTGTCTCGACGGAAAACCGGCTTCCCTCTTGCCGTCGACCAAGTCTTAGGTTCGCCTGATTATTTCACCGAGTCGTACATACCAAACAACAGGAACAGGGACGTCAGCAACAACTTGCAACGTCAGGGTGACTTCGTTCACTTGACCTTCTCTCCGCTTCAGTTTCAGTACTCGTCTGAATTCAAAGCGTACTACTTCACGTGCCTGGAGGTTCTCAAATGCTAAGAGGAAGTTTCCGATGATGTGTCTCATGACGAAGCCCCCTTGGATGGAGGGTCAAGTCTTTCGAAGGCCTTGTAAAGCCATCTGGCTGTCACGCCACCTGACAGCCTGGAATAGGTAAACTTTTTAAAAGTACTTCTTTGCCGACTTTCTCCATCCTGGCCTTGGGTGAGGTGAACGGAGAACCCCGGCTGCTACGTGTTGAGTTTCGCGACTGTCCTTTCGTACAATGGATTTGGATGACTTCTAACTTCGCTCAAGGCTTAAAGAAACAGAGCTTCATGACCAACGACCTGGAGATGTGCTAATCAAGATGCCACCTCGAGTGCATTTCAATGAGTGAAATACAAACTATTCCTGCAGGTCACTCGCCATGAGAACAAGTTCCAACGAGACAGTTCGAGAGATAGGAGCACTCAAGAAACTGCACTCGCTGATCTAGACCCGAGAGTTTCTCTTCTGTCGCT
>NW_003315038.1:4311950-4315809 GCF_000150825.1 Verticillium alfalfae VaMs.102
GGCTAATCGACCAGTGGTCCTACGCTCCAGCAGGCCAAGTCAGCGCTCTATAACAGTAGAGACGATGCGCCGCACCCGCACATACGTTAACTGACCGAACCGGGAAAGGTGTTAATTCGTTGGTGACACCGAAGCGTGATTCATACACTTCGGAGGGAGGTACACGCAGTGTTGTGTCGTCAAAAAAAGAGAAACACTGCAAAGTGACTCACAGGGGATAGCCCGGATAGTAAGGTTTCTCTCTTAGTTCCTGTGACTTAACAGGGCTAATGCTTGTTTGTTCAAGACGGACAAAGCCCGAAGCAATTGAATTACCAAAGCTGAACTAGCAGTGGCAGAGTTCAGTTCTGGGCTATCGTCAGGGATATAGGCTTCGAGGAATCCACCGACTGTGTTTCCGGCTATACCTTCCCGCTAAAGAAGTGTCTTGGACGAAAGCATGTGACGTTGAATTAATGACATGCCGTCCGGATTATACTAAGGTTTGGTGTCGTGCTCAGTGAGATCAGATCACCCAATTGTAGGGTTAGACCCTGTTATGTACTATTAGCCTGCCCCCTCGAGGCGTTGTTCTTGAGCAGGGCTGGATGGTCCTTGCGGCGTGAAACGATCATTGTCAGATGACTGAAGGTTAGCGACCTGTCATCATGGAGCGGAAGCCGTACGTCGAAGAGAGTGATTGCAACTTGGTCAAAGATTTTCAATAATGACGCATGGGTCACCCTTCGATATCTGAAATCTGCAACAGATCGTGTCTGGCCTTGGCGCTCGGGGGCCGTGAGCTGTGCGCTGACGTTTCAGATGCCAATGCTTAACAGTACATCGATCAGATGATACTAATATGATTTGAGTTAGTGCATGCTCCTCTGTTCATGGTGCAGATCTTGTTTGATATTGTAATTCACTAAGCAAATGTTCTCCACGTGAGATACACGAACCAGGACACCGAAGGTAAGGTGAGTGCGCGGTCTCAAGGCATACTACCCGCGTGCTTCAACGTACGCTATCTCTAACCAGATTGATTTTCATCCAGGGATTTATAAATAATTTGTCATAGGAAGTTTCCAATCGAAGCCCAGTGAAAGTAAATCGTCATAGATGTTCAGTATCCCCGCGGGATCTGTTGCCGCGGGAGTGCATAAGTGCGGGTCATCTTACGTTTGGATGATCCCGCGGCCAACAATCTGACTTTACCGACGCAACATCAAATACTCCAACTTGCCCCAGGTAAAGTTGTGTTCCCTGAGCGACACGAGTGTTTGATATCCCTTCACAGCAACATCTTCATACGCGCTTTAGTACAGGGACGTGCTTCATCGTTCACCTGAAGATCACCATGGCCCTGGCCGACCGTTGTGATATCCTCGTCGTCGGTAGTGGAAACGCTGGCTTTTCCGCCGCTATTTCTGCTGCCGAAGCCGGCAGTGCGAGGGTACTGCTCATAGACACATGCCCTGAGGAGTGGGCTGGCGGCAACACTTACTTTACGGCCGGTGCATATCGCACCGTTCACGGAGGCTTGCAAGACGTCCTACCTCTTGTAAACAACGTCAGCCCTGAGCAAATAGCAAACATTGAACTTGCTCCCTATCTCGAGCAGAATTTCTCGGACGATATTGAACGTGCCTGCTCCAGTAGGTCTGACCCTGAGCTGGCACGTATTCTTGTGAAGGATTCCAACTCGACCATCAAATGGCTGGCCAGCCATGGGATCCGCTTTCAGTTGTCTTTCAACCGACAAGCATACGAGGTGGGAGGAAAGATCAAGTTTTGGGGCGGTATGTGTCTGAAAACGCAAGACGGAGGAAAGGGTCTTGTTGCCGATTTCCGGGCCGCCGCCAAAACCAGCGCAGTGACAGTTTCATGGTCCACGACCTTGATTAGTGTCCAGAATGACTCCTCGTCCGGCCACTCCATTATAACAGTCGAGAAAGATGGGACGCAGCAGACCATCGAGGCCAAGGCCATCATCTTCGCTGCGGGGGGGTTCGAGTCAAATCCCCGCATGCGCAGCGAGCATCTCGGGCCTGGGTGGGATAGGGCCATGGTTCGCGGCACGCCCTTCAATACAGGTTCCTGTCTTGAGCTGTGTCTCCGCGATCTGAACGCCAAAGCAGTCGGAGATTGGTCTGGATGCCACTCAGTCGCGTGGGACGCAGCCGCGAATCCGACCACAGGTGACCGCGAGGCGTCCAATGAATACACCAAGTCGGGCTACCCACTGGGTCTGATGATTAACGTTCACGGGCATCGCTTTGTGGATGAGGGAGTTGATTTCCGCAACTACACGTACGCGAAATTTGGCCGAGCTATCCTCTCGCAGCCGGAACATGTTGCCTTCCAGATTTGGGACGCCCGTGGCGCTGAGTGGCTGCGAGACGAGGAGTATCGACCTGAGCGGGTGGAACGCATCATGGCTGATAGTATCGAATTACTGGCCCAGAAATGTGTTCCGCGAGGCTTGCGCGATGCCGAACAATTTAGCAGGACTGTCCAGGACTATAACGAAGCCGTCTACGGATTCCAACATGAAAACCC
Source organism: Verticillium alfalfae VaMs.102 (assembly GCF_000150825.1). Lineage (NCBI taxonomy): Eukaryota > Fungi > Ascomycota > Sordariomycetes > Glomerellales > Plectosphaerellaceae > Verticillium > Verticillium alfalfae. The sequence goes on from NW_003315038.1 coordinate 4,314,489, forward strand.
GGACGCCGCTTGGGATCCTGCGGTCAAGGATGGCTACTCGACACAGTCTTCAATGAGGAGACTAGACCTACCCAAGTCAAACTGGGCTTTACCATTGGACCATGGTCCCTTTGTCGCTGTCAAGGTCACCTGCGGAATAACTTTCACTTTCGGTGGCTTGCAGATCGAGCCCGAGTCAGCACAACTTGTCAGTGCGAAGGACGGAAATTCGATGCAGGGGCTCTACTGCGTGGGCGAGATGATGGGAGGGTTGTTCTATGGGAACTATCCTGGTGGGAGCGGCTTGATGTCAGGAGCTGTCTTTGGTAGGCGTGCCGGTCGAGCCGCTGCCGAAGCTATCTTGAAGTCAAGTACTGGTCCGATTTAAGACGAAGAATGCCTCTAAAACCGCCGCCGTCTAAATCATGGGACATCAGTGGTGGAACACAGATAACTTTGGTTCCTGGGCTTCAAAGTGAGCTCGAATCCTGAATCAGAATAGCGAAGATGCGATCATTATAGGCCTTATCCGGCGATTCGATATGACGAAATATATCCTACAAACCTCTCTAAAAGAATCTCGAGCTGTAGGGCTCGTATGCCGTATTCAGATCCTTCTTGCCTCTGTTGTCCAGAGGCATCATGGCGATGTCGCCCTGTCCGCCGTACCCATCATCGCCCGACGTCCTAGATGGAAAGGCACGCGGCTCGAAACTCAGACTTTCCCGTCGCGACCCATACGTGCCTTGCTGTTCTCGGGGTACCAGGTGCTGCTCATCATCCGAGAGATCGCCCGACCTCGCTCCTCCACCTCGTGTTGTGGCCCTGTCTCCATGACGTTCTGCGCTAGGCTGTTTCCCGATGCCAATGTACTTCTGACGACCCCAAGTCTGCACTCGGTTGAGCAGACCCGACCCAGGTCCAGCCGATTCGTGCGCCTGGCCAGTGACATGTCCGCCAGCGCCAGATCTGTGCTTTGTATCGAAGGATAAGTCAGGATTGCGTCTCAAGGATTGATCACGTGGTCTGAAACTCGTGAAGACAGCGGCAAGTAGAGCGAAACCAAAAGATAGCCAGCTGGGTACCAGCAGTAGACCAAAGTCCGAGTCGATGCCAATCGGGTCCAAGTCGCTGTCAATGGCTTTACTGAGATGCTGGTAAATGTATTTGCCCCGTTCCTGAAGCGACGAGGAGAAGAATGGCGGCGAGCCAAGATAAGAAGACGCCGGCGAAGCCGATGATATGAATTTTGGACCCGAACACAGAGAGAATGGGCCCAAGGATGGCGAAAGTAATACCTGCTATGTAGCAAAAGCCAGAAACTTGTGATATTCTTTTCGTA
>NW_003315038.1:4316124-4319530 GCF_000150825.1 Verticillium alfalfae VaMs.102
CCGATAATTCAGTGAGATCTGAAGATATGTCGAGCTCGAGAGTTTGGACTCGATGTCAAAATTCGAAGTGTCCACCTTGTTTTTTTTTTATCAGCACAGGGATTTCGGGCCTGAGTATGCATCTGTCGTCGCGACTAACCTTGAAAAAGGATAATTCGTCGAGAAAGTTGGTCCTTGATCCAGCAATCAAGACAATGATGGCAAGTATGACCGAAATCAGTGAGAATACGAATGGCAGAGACGCAAAGATCAGCCTGCAGCCGCCTGTGGCCGACTTTCGTGCCATCTGTGTATTGTGTTGTGCTATGCTGTCCTGTCTCTAGAGTTACCTGTTCCGGAGAAGCGGTCAGGATGCACAAGAAGTTGAACAAGATAGGGACAGTTTCTGGAGACTGAGATGAAGCGAGAAGGCTGGCATGAATATCAGCAGAGGTGCACGTAAGCAAGAACAAAAGATCGAACAGTGCAATCGCTGCGTACTCTTGCTACTGTATTGTGGTGCTTGAGGGATTCAAGGTTATAGTGCGATCAGCGTGGCTCAGCACGCAGCATTGCAGTGTTACAGCGCAGCAGAGTGCCCGCGTCGGGGCGCTTGTTCAGGGGCCTGCAGAATCCTTCGCGTGTTTCTGCGTCTCAGAAGCCGCATACCCTTGTTCACAGAAGAGACCCCAGCAGCCTTGTGGGGGAGCGGCCAGAAAAGTATATTTGGTGTGATCACTCTCTGGACGAACGATGTAGTTGCGGGGGTTCCATGTCTAGGTCCAACCTTGAGCTATTCCCAAGTTGTGCGAGACGAAGCTTGGAAGACCTTTTCTCCTGGCCTTGAGATCCTCAATTACACCCCGGGTATCCCGATAGGCTTTGACTGTGCTCGGAATAACACTCTGGAAGATGTCTGACTCCATGCGGCCGCCGACCCGGCCGGTAACAAAAGCACCCGCGTGGCACAGCATTGCATCGAGTCAAACTCAGGGTCGGGTATCCTGGTCGTTCCCCATCATATTAGCATCGCTTCAGGGGTTTGGTTTGACCCCAGCACACCACCTGGCTGGCGGCTAACTGCTTTTCACAGCCCCCAACGCTATCTATATCTCACTCGCAGGGGTTATGGCTGCATATCCGCGTCTAAAATAGCACTCCCGAGAAATTGTTTGTCACTTTACATGCTGCCAAATCTCTGGGCATCTTACATGTCTGCTTTGCGACCTCCAAGTAAGCAGCAATATCAGCCCAGCTTGGCAAGGCCGAAATGGCGCGAAGGATGATTTCAATGTAGGGCCCCTGGACTGTTTCCATGGGTCAACAGCCAGGGGGCCTGATGGAACTTTGAATTCGATGCGATTGAGAGATCCTCTCTGATTTAACGAGCCCACTTCGCACTCTATCAGTGACGTTGACCACCACTCGTCGCCCTCGTCCGGTGCTACTATTATTCCTCTTCCAGCGTTTCTACTGCTGACAGCCGCGTTGTCTTGATCATGAGGGCCAGCACTTTCTCAGCAGTCGCTATTGCTAGCTTCGTGCAATGGGTCAAGGCTGCGCATCACGATGTCACAGTTGGGAAGGACGGGAGCTGAAGTTTGTCCCCGAGACGCTTCATGCTCGCCATGGCGACACCATCACTTATCAGTTCTTTTGCTGCCGTAAGTCGAGTCCTCCCTTTCACGTTCGTCATGAGAAGACGACTCACATACTCTTGCCAGAACCACTCCGTCACACATCCTTCTTTTGACGCGCCGTGACAAACCATTACAAAGACGGCTTCTTCTCTGAATATTACACCCTCAGAAGTCCAAGACAAAATCTTCCTCACGATATGGACCATCACAGTGAACGACACAAAACCGATTTGGGTTTACTGTGGACAAGGCAAGCACTGCCAGAATGGCATGGTCCACTCTGTCAACGCTCCAGAGTCTGGTAATACCTTTCAGGCTTTCAAGGAAAAGGCCAAAGGTGCTTCAGACAGCGGGTCACCGGCTGATGGCCTTCCGGTGGGTGGTATACGAGTGACAAGGGTCGAGGTTGGCGTTGACGACGAGTTCGTCTTCAAGCCCAACAACATCAAGGAGCCCGTTGGCACACACATACAGTTCAACTTTAACCCCAAAAACCACTCCGTCACGCAATCGTCATTTGACAAGCCATGCGAACAGCTAGAAAACGGCTTCAGCAGCGGTCTCATCCCCGCGGTGAATGCCCCCTCAGGCATCTCCTTTGATATTGTCGTCAATGACACCAAGCCAATCTGGTTCTACTGCGCTCAAGGCCAGCACTGCAAGAACGGCATGGTCGGCAGCGTTAACGCACCAGCTGAAGGAAACACGCTTTCTGCCTTCACAGAGAAGGCCAGCAAGGCCGGTGCAGGCCAGCTTGTTCCACTTTCGCCCATCGGCGGCGTCCTCAGCGCCAACGGCACCATCTTGCCCACACTCAACAGCGCCGTCATTGACATTGCGCCTCTGAGCCTTGATCGCATTGAACAGGTTCCTAAACCAGGCGAGCACGATCAGTACATCATTGGTGGTGCCGGCGGCGGTCCCGTGGCAAACTACAGCTGGCCCGACACCATCTCGGCCCCAGCCGTCGAGCGCCTTCACCTACTGCACTACCTAGACAACATCCTGCTTCGCGTTCTACTTCGCGGTCGCGACAACCTGCAAGAGGGTGGCAAGTGGGCGGGTGCCTACCCGCAAACCATTGTCAACACGATCGCCTCCATGGCGGCGCAGACGTGGATCCACCGAGCCACGGCAACCGACTCGCTTCAGCACTACAAGAAGGACTTGCTTGAGGGGGAGTGCGAGTATAAGATAGACGATGAAGATGGCAAAGAAGGTGTCGATCAATTCCTCGACACTGTCCTCACGTTGCTGGATCTCGAAATCGGGTTTCTCGCCGACTCGTCGAGCCGGCTCGCCCACTCGGACCCGTGGCTCGTGGGCTGTCTCACGTCGGCTCTGGGTGCTAAGTCGCGCATGGCGGCCGTCGCAAACATGATGCAAGGCCGAGCGCCGGCCATTGCGCCGAGAGAGGTCCCTGTGCCTGCGGGCCTCGTGTATGCGTACGCCAAACACAGGTTCATCAAGGAATGTCCTGGAGATGTCATGAAGAGCTGGGAAGACGGCGCCGTGCGGGCACGAGCTCAACATCCACGAGGCGAAAAAATGTCCCTGATGGAAGGAACAACAAGACCGAGGGACCTGCTTTCTTTACATAAAAAAAAAAAAAAAGGCGGCTCAGGAGAAAACCCCCCCTCGCACAAACAAAAAAAAAAAAGAGAGGGGGGCGCCGCGTTTTGTCTTCTGTGTAGGAGTTTTTGTGTTGTGTTTGTTTTGTGTCTGCGGCCCACCACGGGGTAAGAAAAAAAAAAAAACCAACCCCGCGCCCGTGCGGCGGGGGGCGT
>NW_003315038.1:4319630-4321767 GCF_000150825.1 Verticillium alfalfae VaMs.102
AGTCGAGTACATGTGATGCTGCCGTACCATGCGAAGCTGTGGCTTGCGTGGATGGGCCCTTTGGAGTAAGCCTCGAGTTTACCAGGCTCGAGAAGGGGGTTGCGCACGTGCCTGACGGCTTCTGGGGGCATGCTTGGGTTGCCGTGACGAGCAGTGCTGACCACAGCATGGGCGAGCTGATCGGAGCAACAGTTGCCGGTCCGCAGATGGTCTGGATTACACAAAAGTAATGCGGTTTGGATGCTGTGACAACATCAAAAGAATGACATGCGAATAAGCTTACGAACTGTTTCCACGGAGATTTTGTAATTGGCGTTGGATTGGTTGGGGTCAATCTGGGTAGAAAGTAGGAATTAGTACATTACCTTTACTTCCTACTCCCTCGTATACACGCTGCCTGGGATGTTGGCCACGATGGTGGCCGGGTCCAGGGGAACATGACCGTCCGAATTATATTCCTTCACAAGTATTAGATGCTAGAATGGCTGAGTATAGATAGGGGCGGGACCCAGTCCATCTTCCTCAAGTTCGTCCACGCATGTGGATGACCATAATTAAGAGGTCTCCCGCAGGTGATATTAGCAGTATTAGTAGGTAGAAACTCTTCCACTTTATCGCTATGAGAGCTCCCTATAGCCCTTACATACTTTCTCTAGTAGTTCTAAGCCCCTGAACCAGCACCTAGTTTGCGGCGCCGTATGTGCCTCCCGACAACTTTCGAATAATGACTCTTGTGAATGTGTCTTGTAAGACAGCGGATGGGCCCTTGATATAGCTTTAGATTTAGACCCATTACTCTCTTATTAATATTATTTGAAATAATCCACAACGCCCTAAGCCTCCCAGCTGCTAAACAGGGTGCCTCTGATTATTGGATGAATGTTGCCGCTGGATTGGGATACCGTGACTTGTCCTACTCTTTTCGACATCACTCGGGCAAAATTCGTTAAAAAATAGCCTTAAGAAAAGCGACGCCTTGAATGTGTCGCTATTCCCCTTTCGGGGCGAGCAATCCGCACAGGTTGATGCGCATACATTGAAGTCTGCCTGGAAAGCGCCAGAAATCCAGAAGAGATCCGCCTCGAAGACAGGTTTCAAACTTGAGGGAGGTGACATCGTTCAGGCAGATCCACGTTTCACTCCGCTTGTCAAACGCAGATTCGTCAAGCCAGAAGGACGGCCGTATCGGATGAGTAATAGTATCCTAGGTAAGTCCAACGACTGCAAATATACGTGCTCCGCAGAAGAATCGCTGGTGCACAGCGCCAGACACCTTCAGACATTGCTCTTATTGCGAACCTCCTTCTTGGCAAACAGCTGGCTCAGATCGCCCACGGGCAGCTGGAAGGGAAACTCCAACACGGCCAGCAGGATAGCCACAAAGATCCACCACCCGGCGAGACAGGTCACGAAGTAACAGGCCCCACCGCCCTGAGACAGTCAGCGTCGGTGTTTGTGCAAAAAAGGATGCAGTGCGGCCATTGGCGGGAGTCGGAACGGTAAAGAGAAAAAGCAGACCAGACAACGACATACCTTGATCAGCTTGTTTGCGAACGCGGCGTTGCCGGTATAGTCAGATGCTAGAGCCCAGTACGCACCCGTCAGCAGGCCGAAGCCGAGGACGAGCGTCAGGAAGATGATGAAAAAGGCGACGTTGGTGCGCAGGGAGCAGACGAGGTACACGAGGCAGAGCAGCATCATGGCCAGCAGGAAGAAGCCGAAGCTGGCATTGAAGCCGCGCGTCTGCAGGCCCTCGGCGACCGAGATCGCGTCCGCGGGCGCGTAGGCCGCGTAGGCGTGGAAATCCGGGACGAGGGTGGCGCCAAAACTGAGCCAAAAGGCCGAGAAGGTCAGGAAGACGACGGAGGGGAAGGTGTTGCCGAGGATCCATTCGAGGAGGCCGCCGACAAACATGAGGAGACCACCGAAGAAGAAGTAGGAGCCGCTGTAACCGAGCTTCGTCAGCATAATTGGTAGACAGACAGCAGGAGATGGATGAAAGAGAAGATGGGGATAACTTGCATGCTAGCAGCGCCGCTACCTCCGGCACCACGCCAACCCATAAGATCGCAGGATAGGGGGAACAGGGATATGAGGAAGCCGGCGAGAGCCACTTGCATGAAGTCAGCCCAGATCC
>NW_003315038.1:4322068-4325202 GCF_000150825.1 Verticillium alfalfae VaMs.102
CAGGCCGCCATTGTAGGCACTATCAGCGGGCTCTTCGTGTTTGTGGTCCAGGGGGATGACAGTGACGGTTTCAAATGTGCAATATGCTGCGGTTGCTCAGGAGCTGGGAGGACAAGACCAGAAGACAGTGAGGAAAGCAGCGAGGGATGGGAGCTTCAAGTACAGCATGGAAGGATACGGCAACAACAGACGGAAGCTCGACATATGCATCTCATGACAGTCTTAAGACCGACGCTGTGTACGCACAATGCACATCTAACGCCGATGACTACTCCGTATAGGACAAAAACAACATGATGCCACCAGTCATGACGGACTTGGGGATGTCTAGATCGGACGGCAGGGCTACGAAGAAGCACTCGGACCGTTAGGGGGGAGACGCGATGGTGTGAGGAGCCCGGCAGTGAGCTGCAGCTACGCGAGACGACAGACCTCCCTTCTGCCGAGCGGAAGGCCTAGACACCGGCCGGGCCAACCCCCCAGCGAGTCCTGTCGTCGGGTATAGAAGAAAGAACGGCAAGACTAGACCAAGCGGGGAGCTATGGCCCTTCGAGATTGGTGAGAATAGGAGGTTGTACATCCCTAGCTTAGCCTAGTCTAGCCTGCTTCCTTCGAAGGGTGGGGTATAGGGCAATCTGGGGGTTGTAGGGTGGCATGGTAGTGGGCTGGCAGGCTGCCGGATCGTGGCAGAGCGCGAAAGGCCGGATTGCTGGGTAGTGGTCTCAGCCGCAGTAGTTTGAACTTTGCGAGGGGAGGCACATTGTTGGCTGACATTGTGCGGGGAAGACGGCCGAACGGAGCTTATGACGGCCGAGTTGGGGATTCGAGAGCATAGAGTGGGCTGATGATGGAACGAAGATGCTGCTTGTGTTGGGGAAACCGCAGCGAACGATGAGCACATCCGAGACATGGGGGGGGATCATGGCCGAGTCACGAAGCATGCGGACATAAGACGGCGAGCATTGCGATGCGCCTCTCCGCAACGCCCATACGCAGATCTCATTGACTAGCTTGGTGCCTGGTCGCCTACGATGAGTTGGTTCGTCGCCTGACTGAATACATTTGCTGGTCCGCTGACTCGTTGGCTCTCTCTCGAGGCCCCCTATCCGGCTCACCACTTACCGGGGGTCAGTTCGGGTCACCACTTACCAGCGGTGACATTCGAAGATCGTCCCTATGCATCATAGTTTACCGGCCGCTTTCAAAGCCCGTTCGCCGTCAACGAGCACACACCATCCTTCATGGCCACGTCCACCATCCCCCGCAACGACGGCGTTAAAGGCCCCCTCCTCGCGCGCATACGCAATGACGGCGTCGTCGAAACTGCCAGGCTGCAGCCAGACGGCGGGGATGCCCAGCTCGCGGGCCTCCTTGAGGACCTTGAGCGTCGCGGCAGGCGGGGTGATGATGGACACCGAAGTCTCCTTGGGCTTGGGCAACGCCGAGAGGTTGGGCACGGCGGCATGCTCCTGGCCGAGCGCCGTGACGGTAGCGGCGGTGGGGTTGACAGGCGTGGCGGAGATGGACTGAGCGTGATACCAGGCAAAGACTGCGCGCCGTTAGGTCGGACTGTCTATCGATGTTTTGGCTTGACGCAGGTAGACGAGAGGTGCAAGAAGGACAAGGGATGAATGAGGCGAGGGACAGGGCAGCAGGGGTTCAATGAGGTAGAGCTCACTCTTGTGACCAAACTTGGCCGGATTGGAGCTGGCGCCGACCACGGCGAACAGAGGAGAAGAGAAGAAGATGCGAGCGGCGGCCTCGGTCGACATGTTGGATATCTGTTTATCGTCGGACAGTCTGATTCAAGGCGTGTGGGAGAGTCAGAAAGCTCGGGGACACGGTGGAGGGGCTCGGGCGGAGTTTAGCGACGACAAGACGGAAGCTCGGCGCTCCATGGCGTCACCGGCCAATTGAGGAGTGCAGAGTCGACAAAGAGGAAAGACGGCAGCGTTAAAGCCGAAGCCAGACGAGGCAATGCGAAGGCCAATCCCACGCTGATACGACTCAACTGACCGAGGCGAGGGAGGAACGGATACTCATGATGACGAAGCCCAATGCCGACTTGCTGTTTGGTCCATTGTGAATGCTCAACAGGACTCTTTAATCTTCAACTTTGGGCCGCTTTTGCTCAAGTGACCACCATTGACTAGACGGCGTTTCGCAAACAACGCTCGGGCTTGACTGATCATGTCAGTATTTGCGTAGGACTCAACTTTATGCCAACCTGTAGAGCGTGAGCTGACGCTGCCGCAGTCGCTCAACCTTCTCTGCGGCGGGCTACGCGGCTTTTCGCCCGGCTTACCCTCCCTCTCTGTTCCGCACGGTTCTCGCCTATCATCGAGCGCCACCGGCCTCAGGCACGCTGCTGGACCTGGGCTGCGGCCATGGCCTTATTGCGCGGGCGCTGAGCCCCGAATTCGGTCGTGTCGTCGCGATTGACCCCAGCGGCGGCATGGTCCAGCAGGCATCCAAGCTGACAGACGATCCCAAGATCACGTTCCGCCAGGCCAGCTCGGAGGATCTTTCTTTCGTGCCGGACGTCTCTGTAGACCTGGTCGTCGCGGGCCAGGCATCACACTGGTTCGACTACACGAAGACATGGCCCGAGCTGGCACGCGTCGTCCGAAGCGGCGGGTCCCTCGCCTTTTGGGGCTACAAAGACAACATCCTCCTCGGCTTCCCAGAGGTCAACCAGATCCTTGAGGATGCGTGCTACGGAGAGGACGAGGTGGTGCCGGGCATGGAGAGCATGGCTGCGTACTGGGAGAAGCCGGGACGGGACATTTTGCGCGATTCTTTACGGGCTGTGGTGCCTCCGCCGTCAGACTGGACAGACATTCAGAGAATGGTGTTTGACCCGGATCGGAAGACGTCAAGCATCGCACCAGAGGACGAGGACAGAGCGTGGCTGCAAAAGAGGCTCAAGCTGGGCGAGTTTGAGGGCTATCTTCGGACGTTTAGCGCGTTCAGCGGGTGGCGAGATGCGCACCCCGAGTCAGAGAGCCGTGCAGAGGGTGGGCAGGGAGACGTCGTCGATGTCCTCTTTGACAAGATGATCGAGGCTGTCCCAGCATGGAAGGCCAAGGGCGAGGCATGGAGAGACGTCGAGGTAGATGCCGTCTGGGGCACTG
>NW_003315038.1:4325446-4328684 GCF_000150825.1 Verticillium alfalfae VaMs.102
CTGCGTCAACAAATCTGCTGAGGTAAGCCAGAACACAATGCATTTCATCGTCTTGATGGGGGGCATCCTCGGTTGCCCCTTCGGGTTTCAGGAATGGGACTCTTGGAAGGGGAACGCCTCCCCGTTCTCGGTGCACACTTTCACAGTCAACAGGCCCCCTACAGCCTGTACATACAGCGTGAAGCACAGCTTAAGATGCTTTTTGTGTGAGTTTTGTGTTCGGGCCAAGCCATGCCCAGCCCGCCTGCCGGGGGGGGGGGGAGGGGGGACGAAAAAGAGTTCCGAGCGTCAGGGAGAGCGAGGAAACCTACAAGAAACATCATCATCGTTCACTCTCTGTCCAGTTTGACCGCTTCTCGATACCCTCTCTCTCTGTTTCCCACTACGCGGCAATCTCATCATCATGGTAAGTCTTCCATGTTGTTTGTACTACGCAGCCGCCCCTCCCAGGAAGTAAACAAACACATGCCACTTCCCACTAGAACCCACCCACCTGTTAGCGCTGGCGGCAGCTGGTTGTCCACCCGCCAACGGGAGGGCAAGCAGCAGTGGTAGCAGCAGCAGCAACAGCAGCACTGTTGACGGTCGCGGCTCCCTCTGACGCCGGCGCTGGTGTGGTGCTGGGCTCATTTGAATGGATGTGCCCCGAATGGCGTGCGCATTTTCATCGCGGCTTCTTCTCCCCCTCCTGCCATCCACACCCACATTGCATTTCCTGTACCGTCACTTTGCGTACCAGATCATTCCCCAGAAAAGGAACACACACTCAAACACACACACACACACACACAAACACCAAATCACGAGCAACATGTCTAACTACGACGCCCAGGCATCCACCAACTACAAGGAGGCCTTCTCCCTGTTCGACAAGCGCGGCAACGGACGCGTCGCCCTCGAGTCCCTCGGCGACCTGCTGCGTGCCTGCGGGCAGAACCCCACGCTCTCCGAGATCCAGGACCTCGAGAAGAACGTCGGCGGCGAGTTCGACTTTGAGACGTTCCAGCGCGTCCTTAACCGCCCCGGCGGCTTCCGCGACCCTGGCGAGCCCGACGAGTACTGCCGCGGCTTCCAGGTCTTCGACAAGGACATGACGGGCTTCATCGGCGTCGGCCAGCTTAAGTACATCCTGACGAACCTCGGCGAGAAGATGACGGACGAGGAGGTCGACGAGCTGCTCAAGGCCGTGGACACAAGCTCGGGACAGGTCAACTACACTGGTATGCGCATCGCTCTTTTCTGTTTGTCTTCTGTCATATTTTCTGTGTCATTTTCTGTTCTCCGTTCTCCTCACACTCTCTTTTTGCGAATTCTGTCTCCGTTCCCACCTGCGACCCAACTAACGTGCACAGATCTCGTTCGGACCATCCTCGCCAACTAGCCGGCCACCGACAAGGCGGAAAGACCGGCATACATCGAGAACAGGCGACGAGGCGAACCAAGATGAGCATGAAATCATAACTGCATGACAGAGGAATTATGGCGTTGCGCGTTCTTTTTTTTTTTTATCGTTACGAACTGCAGTAAACAGCACAGGTTGGGTACGGGATTGATTCCAGTGGCTTCGGCGAGGTGCAGTGCGCTGCTCTGGCGCGTGTGTACGATTTGCCCGGGGCTGGTTTCTAGCAGGCTGCGAGGGGCGAGATGGAATGAATACATCTTGTGCATTGAACATCAATCTTGTTCCTGTCGTGTTGCAGCATGCGCCAGGATGGACTGGTACTCTCCTTTGAATAGTACTCTCCTGTGCCCCATGTGCCCATCGCATTGTTGCGTCTGATGCTTCTCTACCTGTGTGGGAGCCTGTGTGGGAGCATCCCATCCCTCATTTAGGTAGGTACCCTCATCTTGGGTAGGTACCTTAGGCCTTAGGTAAGGTGGTAGGTAAGTCGCATGGCGCCAGATGCCCCGCAGACCCCGAGTCCCGCCAAGCCCCTGCAGCTCTGCAGCCCACGCCGAGGGAACCCACTGAGAGGGGAGCTCACCCCTGGCACCCCTGATCTGGCCTCTTTACGTCGTCGACTTGAACTGACCACAGCCAGTCACTTGCGCCTCGCATCCGATCCCGCCCATCGACGCATCGCCTTCTGCATCTCCAAGACATCACGTCCATTTGCCTTCCTGTACTTCACCGCCTGCTCCTCGATCGGTGCCGCTGCCTCTCTCACTGCCGCCCCGCCAGACCAAGCCTACCTGCATCACCATCAACGCCCCCCGCCGACTTCATCCTTCCGCAGCAGGCTCCAGCAGGCACATCACCTGCACTTCCCCGCCTCGTCCCACTAGCACCTTCCCTCCCCCCGCCGCCGTCGCGCACCCCCCAAAGAGTCGCCCTGGCGTCCAACGCCTTTCGCCGTCTCTTCCTCCCCTTCCTCCTCCTCTTCATAGGCATCACCTTCATCCTGGCGACTCCACGAGCTCTCCCCGCTCTCTCTCTCGCCAGCCAGCTTCGATTCTCCCCGTGTCCACCCAAACGCCTCTGTCTGCGACGGCCACCGCCAAACGTCCCCTGACCACCAGCACCATGGTGCCAGACAAGTACAAGTCGCCGCCCCAGGCGCCGCCCACCTTCACGGGCACCAAGGACTCCATCGTCGCCGACGCAAAGAAGATGTGCGACAAGACCCGCGCCCTGCTCGACAAGATCTCTGCCGACGTCTCGGCCGACAAGGCCAACTTCAAGGACGTCATGGCCCCCATTATCAAGGACGAGAACGAGGCCGCCCTCGAGGGCAGGCTTCTGGGGTTCTACCAATACGTTGCCGCCGACGCCGAGCTGCGGACCGCCTCCACCGAGGCCGACAAGCTGATGGACGAGTTTGGTATCGAGTGTGCCATGCGTGAGGATATCTACAAGCTGGTCGATGCTACCTTTTCTCGCAAGGACGCGGAGAAGGGCCTGGACCCCGAGGACCTGCGCCTGCTGGAGAAGGACCGCAAAGCCTACCTCAAGTTCGGTCTCGGCCTGCCCGCTGGTCCTCAGCGCGACCGCTTCAAGGAGATCAAGACCCGCCTCAGCCAGATCCAGATCGAATTCCAAAAGAACCTCAACGAAGAGGATGGCGGCATCTGGTTTACGCCCGAGCAGCTCGACGGCGTGCCCTCGGACGTCGTAGACGGACTGGCCAAGGGTGAGGGCGAGAACGACGGCAAGGTCAAGCTGACCTTCAAGTACCCCGACCTGTTCCCGACCCTGAAATACGCCAAGAACCCCGAGACGCGCGAGAAGGTCTTCATC
>NW_003315038.1:4329057-4350997 GCF_000150825.1 Verticillium alfalfae VaMs.102
TGCCGATTACTTCCCCATTACGTCAACCATTTCGGGCATGCTGAAGATCTTCGAGGAGCTTCTCGGTCTCGTGTTCGTGGAGCTGAAGGATGCGGACCGCGATGCCCTGAGCCCGACAGGCAAGGGCCAAGACATTGTGTGGCACGAGGATGTGGTTCTGTTCAGCGTTTGGGATGACGCGTCCGAGGGTGACGGCTTCGTCGGCTACCTCTACCTTGACCTCCACCCGCGCCCTGGCAAGTATGGACACGCCGCCAACTTCAACCTGCAGCCGGGTTTCCTGCGTGAGGATGGATCGCGTCGCTACCCCGCCACGTCGCTGGTATGCAACTTCAGCAAGCCCACGCCGAAGAAGCCGTCGCTGCTGAAGCACGACGAGGTCGTCACACTGTTCCACGAGCTGGGCCACGGCATCCACGACCTTGCGGGCCGCACCAAGCACAGCCGATTCCACGGCACCAGCGTAGTCAGGGACTTTGTTGAAGCGCCGTCGCAGATGCTGGAGAACTGGTGCTGGACGCCCAGCGTGCTCACGTCGCTTTCCAGCCATTACGAGACGGGCGAGAAGATCCCCGACGACCTTGTCGAGAAGCTCATGTCGACGAAGCACGTCAACTCGGCCTTGTTCAACCTGCGCCAGCTGCACTTTGGCATCTTCGACATGACGATCCACACGCCCAAGACACACGAGGAAGCGAAGAACCTGAAGCTGTCGGAGCTCTACAACAATCTGCGCAGCGAGATTGCGGGCCTCAAGGGCCCCGAGGCCAAGGGCGAGAAGGGGTGAGTCCGACACGAGGCTACGTTCTGCGAGACTTGTACTGACACTCATATTCCAGCGGCAACGGCCAGGCGACATTCGGTCACCTCATTGGCGGTTACGACGCTGGCTACTACGGCTACCTGTACTCCGAGGTGTACTCGACCGACATGTTCCACTCTGTGTTCAAGGCCGACCCCATGAACGGCAAGGAGGGCCGTCGCTACCGTCACACGGTTCTGGAGAAGGGCGGCAGCCGGGATGAGATGGTGTCTCTGGAGGAGTTCCTCGGTCGCAAGCCCAGTACTGCAGCGTTCTACAAAGAGCTCGGTATCCCGATTTAACGCTGATAAGCTGGAAGGACTCGGCGTATGCGGCCGCATCCTGGCAAGAGGTGTATCCTGCAGTGTCTAGACCTAGTAGCGGAAGAAGTCGATGAACGAAGCGGATGACCTTGTGCCAGAAACAGGCGGATGCCTGGTACCTTGCCTGTCTGCCTAGGTACCTAATAATATACCTATTACGATTCAGTGACTACACATACATTTAGCTGTGCCTGCCTAGGTAGATAGGTGGGTACCTAAGGTACCGTACCTGAGGTACCTTACGCACCTGGATGAAGCAGAAGCAGCCTGTGCACGGACCACATGTACTACCCCACCGCATGGAGACGGATGTAAACAAACGCGACACCAGCAACTACAATTGCAGGTCCAAACAGTAGCATCCGATCCTGGGGTTCAACTCTACCTACGTCTCCCGATTTCGTCCTTGCACCGCATTCCTGCCACGACATCAGTGCCAGTATTCTTTTCCCTTGGTCCATCACCTTTTCCTAGAGAGTTTGCCTCGCGACTTGATGGTGTCCATGACTTTATCTTAGGTTTTCTCACTGTCGCCTGAGCACGCGTCCCCCGACTGGCGCCTCCCTTCGTCGATCAACCGACATATTCCCCCCCCCCCTCCTCCCTCTCATTGCCGTACACAAACCAAGTTTGATACATATACACACCGCGGTCGAAGAACAGCGTCCTCCGATTCGAAAATGGCCACAGCGCTCGTGGCCCCCGAGTTCACCTTTCGAAGGGCGAAAGGCCTCCTTCGAGAGGAAGGTCCCGGCCCCGAAGCGACGAGGCTCTGCGGCGACCAAGCGGCCAAGACGCTGACATGGCCGCACGCAAAAGTTCCTCTCTCCCGAATCGGTACGCCCCTCTTTTTTTCTTCTTTTTTTTTCTTTTTGGCCTGGTACCCAGGTACGTGTGGATTTGCTGACCTTTTTGCGCCTCGCAGCTCGCCCGGCGCCGGCTTCAGCTGGCGCCCGCTCGATGGTAGCCCCGACAACGTGCAGTGCTTCTTGTGCAACAAGTCGCTCGACGGCTGGGAGGAGGGCGACGACCCGCTCGATGAACACGTCAAGCACCGCGCCGCAGTGCGGTTGGGCCGTCTGCGCCGCTATCGAGGCGGGCTATGGCGGCTTGAACGGCGAGGATCCCAACGCGCCGCGCATGCTGGAGGCGCGCAAGGCGACCTTTGCCGGGCTCTGGCCGCATGATGGCAAGAGGGGGTGGAAGTGCAAGACGAAGCAGGTGGGTTGCTGCCCCTTTTTTTCTGCTTGCGTGTTTACTTGCTTGCTTGCTCTCTCTGGGCAATCGAAAGCTGACGACCTTGGTGTAGCTTGCTGAGGCTGGCTGGAAGTGGACGCCCATGGCTGAGTATGATGACATGGCTACGTGCGCGTACTGCGAGCTGGCGCTTGACGGATGGGAGCAAGGGGATAAGCCACTGTGAGTCGGCATTCTTCTGGATAGCCGCGTACTTCGACGCTTTGCTGACTTGCTGCTTTCCATAGTGACGAACACATGAGTCGTTCGCCCGACTGTCCGTTCTTTGCCCTCCTCGAGGAGCACGCTGGCAAGCGCAAAACCTCCAAGGCGAAGAGCGCGCGGGGCTCCAAAATTTCGCGCGCCTCGGTCCAGTCGGTCGCGACGACAGTCGAGGAGGTGTCTTCCATAGCCGATGATATACCCGCCGAGTACGATGACAGCATCATGACGACCGCCTCTACGACGAGCAAGAAGGGCGGGCGCGCAAAGAAGACGACAACGGCTACAACGGCCAAGGCACGAAAGACGAAGACCAAGAAGGAACAATCGGTAGAAGCACAGGATGTGGACTCTGGGATCGAGGAAGACATGCCGCCACCGCCAGCGAAGCCTGTTCGTGGGCGCAAGCGTGCTAGTGACGCGCTCGACGACTCCATCATGACGAATGCTGAAGCTCCGGCGCCCAAGAAGCGGGCCACGAAAGTCCGCGCCAGCAGCGTCACAGATGCCTCGGTCGTGGAATCTGCTTCGGCCGATATCGATATGGACGATGCGCCGCAGCCCATGACCAAGGGTCGCAAGACGGCGCGGGGATCAAACGCCAAGAGCACGAGGAAGGCTTCCAGCGTATCGGTCAAATCAATTGGTTCCGTGGCTTCTGCCCAGACCGCGCCAGGGGCTTTCCCTGATGACGACGAGATCGACCGTCAGCTGGAGGCCGACCTTGAAAGACCCCTCACAGACGAAGAAGACGTGTTGCAAAATGCCGACATGGAGCAAAACAACACAAGAACGACGCAGCCAGAGGCACATGTTACTGAGTCAAATGTGAAGGCGAAGAACGGGTCCAAAACAGGCGACAGCTCCAAGCTTTGGTTTGATCCCTACCCTAAAGTCGACGACGCAGATGTCGAGGAGGACCTGCGTAGGCTCGAAGAACAGATGGCCGCTGAGCAGGCGGCGGCGGCGGAGGAGGAAGAGGCCTCGCTTGAGGTGCCTAAGAAGGGCCGCAAGGCGGCAGGCACACGAAAGGTCTCCAAGACCAAAGCCCAGAAGACCAAGGAAGCCAAAGAAGCAAAGGCTGCGGCGGAGGCAGCAGCGGAGGCAGAACTGGCAAAGCAACAAGCACAAAAGTCGTCGAGCCCGGAGCCCGCGGAAGGTCTCGAAGAGCACGACGAGAGCGTTGGAACCGTCGTCACTGGTAGCAGTAAGGCGCGGTCCAGTGATGTGCGGCCCTCAAAGCGCTCGATTGCTTCGCGACTGTCTCTGGCTGCTGATGAGCCTGATGAACTGTCCTACCATGAGTCGGGAAATGCTGACGAAGAGGCTGTGGACGACGTGCTTGCGGATGCGGAAGAGGACATCATTATTCCTGAATTCCCTGACGTACCTGAAGCTCGGCAATCGCTTGCGTCGCGCCACGAAACACCAGAGCCCGTGGCAACAACCGCAATACGGGCATCCTCGTCGCCGGCACCAGCAGATCAAGAGAACGAGGCACCTGTGCCGGCCCCTTCTTCGCCTGCACCCCCTTCATCGATTCCCCGGCGCCTGCAGCCGCCGTCTACACCGCGACACCAGGCTTCACCGGCGCAGTCGGCGCGTCAGCCAGCCGTCTCGCCTTCTCCCTCCCCTCAACCCTCTGACGCCGAGAACCAGCCTCCGTCGGCCAGACCGGCTACGGTCAAGCGCGTCGCCCTCGCACCTGTGGCCGCCACACCAATGCGTCACGGATCGCCCTCAAAGCGAAACGTTGTTGCCGGTCTCCGCAGCACGACGCCCTGGACAGCCGTGGACGTCGACAATATCTTCTCCTCACCACAGAAGGGCAGCAGCAGCAACAGCGATGAGGAGAATGGGACCGATCGGTTCCTGGCGCACGGCGCCGAGCTCACGAGCCCAGAGAAGCGCATGACGGTCGAGGAGTGGATCTACCACAACGCAGAGAAGGCCGAGGCCAAGCTCAAGCACGAGTGCGAGGCCATGGTAAGCCGGTTTGAGAGCGAGGGCACGCGAGCGATGGGTGTGCTCGAGGGCATGATTGTGGACTGAGCGGACACTGGGGCGTTTGTGGATCGGGTCAAGATTCGGGGAACATCTGTATGTGACAATGTCGGCTTCTGGGTACGGGACACGGTACGGGACAATTCGGCATGGACTGGCTTTTGGGATGCTGCTCTTGGTTGAGCTGGCGTGGTGGCACCCAGACTGATGATTATGAAAGCCGTAATACAAGGATGGCAATCCATTTTTCCAATGGAGTAGCAGTTGATTGATCTTTGAAGTCTGCACAGCACCTTGGCACGACTGAATTCGAACTGCCGCCGACGGAAATCGACTGGAATCGTGAAGTCGAGTCGTCTACCGGGAATAACAGGGATTACAAATAGGGATGGTAACTTGTCCCCATATTGACGAGTTGCCACTTTGGGTAAAGCACAGGAGACTACGAGCCTCGGCCCTGGATTACTCCATGATCTTTAATCGGGAGGGGTCAGCTCTCTGGATTTCAGCATTCTGGGCACCGGGAGCACTGCAACGCATTACAAACCAGCGAGACTGACGACAAGAGGCGACAGACGTCTTCAGATTTGGCACCACGTATACGAAGACTTTGGTTGAAAGGACATCGTGATCCATATTTGACGAAGAACTCACTAAAGCAGGCAGAGCTCATTTCTCCTCTCGCCAGTCCGGCCTTGACGACTTGATCGGTTCATCAACATGGCATCCTTCGATGAGTACATCTCGGTTGGTGTCCGCGACGGCATCCTTCCGGGGGCTATCCTTTACGCGATAGACAAGTCAGGTATGGCGATGAGCGATGGCACTGGCAGTCGATCTGTTGCTGTCGAGCGAGTTCCAGTCACTTACACAGCGGGGTATACAGGGAAATTCAACTATTCCAACATTCTTAGCCCCAAGTTGCCGTCTCACATACCTCAGTTGAAGCCCTCAAGCACGCTGTGGCTCGCGTCCGCCACAAAACTCATCACCACGATTGGCATCCTCCAGCTCGTGGAGCGCGGGGTCGTGACCCTCGACGAAGACGTGTCCTCCCATATCCCCATCCTCGCTTCTCAGCAGGTCCTCACGGGCTTCCCATCGCCCGACCGAAAAGCGCAGCCTACCTTTGCGCCCCGCGCAAAATCCAATCACCCTCCGCCCTCTTCCTCACGCACTCGGGCCGGCACAACGTAAAAATTTTTCTCTCGGCCCGAAAATCCAGGCGCTGGCAGGCCCCTTTCACAAGAACCCCGCCGGCTGTCCGGCGCCAACGTCGACGAGCGCTTCGCCTTCCCCGCTCCTCTACAGCCGGGTGAGGGCTTCAGCTACGGCAGCGCCGTTGACTGGGCCGGCCGCGTCCTCGAGTCCCTCACAGGCACCTCCCTGCAGGCCTATCTCGACCGCCACGTCTTCGCGCCCCTCGGCCTCACGTCCTTCACCTTTCGCGAGGCCCGCGTCCTCGACGACGGCTCCCTGTGGCCGCTGAGCGTGCGCGACCTCGCCACCGGCACAGCCCATCCCTACACGGGCCCGCACCTCAACGGTGGCCTCGACCCGGCGGCCGCGCTCGGCGGCCAGGGGCTCTACGGGCGGCTCGACGAGTATCTCGATATTCTGCGCTCGCTGCTCGTCGACGACGGCAAGCTTCTGCGGCCCGCGACGGCGGCGCAGATGTTCAGGCCGCAGCTGGGCGGCGCGGCGCGGGCGGCGCTCGACCGGGAGATGGAGGATCCGTCGTGGGCGGTGGGGGATTTCCCCGCGACGGGCGAGTACGACTGGGGGCTTGGGGGCTTGCTCATTGACGGGCATGCGCATCTGCATCGGAGGAAGGGGGCGCTGATGTGGTCTGGCGCGGCCAACATTTTCTGGGTGAGTGGTATAGTCCCGTCACGCTGCGAGCTGGGACATACGTCTTCGTGAGTTTAAGCTGACGCTTTGGGTGAACTGTTTAGTGGATCGACCGCGAGGCCGGCGTTGCTGGTCTGTTTGGCACGCAGATCATGCCGGCTGCGGAGCCCATTACCGAGCAGTACATCAAGGCTTTTGAGGATGAAATGTATTCGAGGGTCGAGGCTTTGACGACCGAGCCCAAGATGAAAACGCGGCTGTGATGGCTTGTTGGGCTATCGTCGAGTTGTCGGTCGCTTTCGGGCGGCGACTCCATGTTGAAGCACGGTGGGCTGGATCCTCGTCGTCGGCATGGCGATGATATCAAGTCGTGGGAGCACGGTAGTATAGCACGATGTGGAACTGAGAATCGAGAAAAGCCTTGCAAAATTCTGAAATGAATCTGGCGTGACTATTGCGGTTCATCAAGGAGGATACGAGTGATGTTCTTATCTTAAATCGGGCCGCCGTCAAGAAGTGGCATGACCGTACGACTGATGACGGCGATCACCTGTCGTGCCATGCCGAACCATGTCCGATGGCCGAAGTCAGATCGCAACGTCTCAAGATTCGTTAAGCAGATTTCCGCGCTTTCAAGGTTCATTTAGCGTCCGACAATGTGCGCCCGCTGAGCCGCATGTCACCATCGACACCATCCCAGATCGGCACTTGAGCCGTCGGCCTTAAGCAGGTCATCGACGTGACCAATGGACGATTGATCTGGCGACCGCCATTTCATCCAGCAAACATCAACTCGATACGTCAACGGAGGCGCTGGCTACACCCCGGCGCATCGATGTGACCTGACATTAACACCGCCGTTCCATCTTCGTCGGTAGATTGTACGATTTCCTTCCCTGCAAGCGGCCCGAGGCCAAGTCGGACCGGCCGGGACGAACCAATAAATAGACTCGCGACCGCAGTTCGGCTGGGATACTGAACAACAAGCTTCTTTCCATAATCTTTGTTCCTATATCACCTTCATCATTATGTCTTGTCTAACTATCGACTCGTTACCCAACGAGGTTCGCTACTTCTTCTCATCCAACATAATGTTGCGCCAACTGATCAATGGTCCCTCAGATCCTCGATGCCCTCCTAGCACCCCTTCCTGCACGCACCCTCGCGACCGCCGCTCTCGTGTCGCGCCGCTTTCACGAAGCAGCGTCAGCCTGCCTCCGCGTCCGTCTCCTGCAGACCGCCGCCCTCGGCACTCGCGAGCTCGTCCTCGAATGCCACGCCCCGAGCGAACGGCGCGCCCCCAGCACGTCCTGCCGATCGGCCGGCATGGGACCGCTTGTCGGCGACGCCAGGCTCGGCGGCTGGTATTCACGGTTCGCCTTCGAGGAGGCCCCCGAGAGGGAGGTTCTCCTCGATGAAGACGAGTTGTTCGCACAGCTCTGTGTCGGCGTCAGTGTCGTGCAGCGGGGCCCCGCACGGGGCCTTTTCATGAGCTACACCGGCGTCGGCGACGGCGTGCTGAGGGTCTGGCGCACGTGGTTGAGCGATGCTACTGCAGGCAGAGGCGACGTTTTATGGGCTGATCCTTGGAAGAGCGTCGGCTTGCGGTTCGCTGTTGAGCCGATGGTGCTGCAGGAGCCTGTCGGGGCGCTTCCGAGACGGCGGCCACTTAGCGACGAGCCGGCCGTCAAATACCGACTGCGGCTTGAGGGTGAGTTACCCAGTTTTGATACCTGGTGATGTCGCGGTATCGACTAATCTACTCAGAATTGCTTGTCCGGACGACGCAGGTGTTGTTGGCGCTGGACAAGGCGACGGCGCAAGACGGCGCACGAACAGGTAAAGCCATCATCATCACCTCTTATTAAGAAACCGCATCCTCTCCGACGACTCCGCCAGGCGACCGGCGCAAGACCGGCCTAACAGCTAGCCGGAGGTGATCCGAATTTCTTTCGTTACTTTTGCTTTCTAACCCTTTAGCAGCAGGTCTTCCTCTGAAGGCCGCAGGTGGATGCAGTGTGCCTGTTCAGATGGTCTGTCTCCCATTTCAGGAGCAGAAGCCATTGCAGCGACCTCCAATGGCGGTCGTGTAATGACAATTTTTATGAAGCGTGCGCGTTCTGTCTTTAAGTGTATTGTGGGATATGAGGATTGAACTTGCGGAATAATTCGAGATCGTCGGAAGAACTACAAGAGAAAAGATCATAGAGACGTGGACAAAGATATGACCTTGAGTTTTTTATATTTTACTATCGCATTTGAGGTAGATACAGCTCTATGAAGTCACACAGGCCATCGCCAATAGGGGTGTCTCTTCGTCAAAATATTCACGCCGGTTGACAAGCATATGCAGGTAATTATCGAGGATAATCGTCCTATCACGCCAGAAGAAGAAGGGCTACACGCAACAACTACCAATGGCACGAGATGTCATGATTGTAGTTGCTGGTCATCACTCCAGTGTACATTATTGTCTACAAGAGACGAGTGCTCGTAAGCTCCCACCGTGTACCGATCCGGAATATTGATGGAATCTTAGTTGGGTCTTCCCGACAGGGGGCCGGCCACGAGTCCTTACGACCTGCAGGTGACCCATTCAGAGACGCACAAATGAGGCGCGGCAGGGCTAAAAGGCATGCCTTTGTGCTTCTAATCGTGAGTAACACATGCGCCATTTCCTCGTGTTCTTTTAGGTCAGGCTGGCCTGTAATCACCCTCGGCAAACCATTGAAGGACGCATCAAGCTACCACTCATTCCTGTCTACTCAATCACAGCGAGCCTGCAGCTGGCTCCAGCCATCATGAGCCTCGAGCATATGATCAAGGTTTTGGTGCTCCATCCTCACTATGGAAAGCCTGAAAGTCCCATCGAATGCGTCGCAACTTCAGTTCTACTCTCCGAGAGCCCAGTGTACGAGGCGCTGTCTTATGTCTGGGGTACTCAGAAGACGCTGATGAATGTCTTTGTTTCTGGCGCTCTCGTCGCCGTGACCCAGAATCTCGAAACAGCTCTTCGCAAGCTCCGCCTGCCCAACCGCGATCGATGCCTCTGGATCGACCAACTCTGCATTGACCAAGATGATCCAAAAGAGAAGGCTATCCAGGTGCGACTCATGAGGACCATTTACTCAAAGTGCACTCGATGCATAGTCTGGCTTGGTGAGATACCACAACCACTCAGCCATGAAGACGCCGACGCCGCCATAGACATCATCCGCTACATGGCTGCCGTCTACGAAGCCGGTACTGAAGAAGGCGTACACTACCCTCCCACACTGCTGGGCAAACCCCGCTTCAACGAAGCTGTCCAGTTCTTGAGATTCTTTACGCGGCAGGATAATGCCTGGTGGACAAGAGTATGGACCCTTCAAGAAGTGGCACTGCCCCCTTCCGTTGATATGCTTTGGGGCTCCATCTATGTGTCCTGGGACGTCATCCTCCAGGCCAAGAACCTTGCCGTGACGAAAGGCCTGGCTGCAGCGTTTCCGCCCGTCGACGACATGCTGCCGCTTCACTACTTTGTCACGAACGTGGCGTGGGTCGACGACGCGCGTCAGAGGTTGGATAGTCCTTTCAACTCGGTTCACAAGTGGCGGTGGAGAGGCGCGACAGACAAGCGCGACAAGATTTACGGGCTGCTGGGCCTGGTCGATCCTGGCGTACTGCCCATTACGGAAGCGTGCGACTATGAGGTGCCTGCTTCGGAGGTCTTTGCCGTTGCGACCCTTGAACTCATTGTAGCTGAACAGAGCCTTCTCCCCATGGTTACGTGTTCGCGTGTCGAGGAGGAGAATGCGACGCCCGACATTCCTCGATGGGCGTTGGACTTGGGGAATGCGCCTATGTACAACACCAACTGGGGTCCCGTACACTGCTTCCCTATCTACAACGCTTGCGGCGGGGCGAAGGTCAACATTGATGAGATCAAGTCATTGGCAGCCCGCCCGGTCCAGGGTACTGGAAATCGGTGGATGGTATATCGATACAATTGACCTCGTCGGTGACAAGATTCT
Organism: Verticillium alfalfae VaMs.102; assembly: GCF_000150825.1. NCBI lineage: Eukaryota > Fungi > Ascomycota > Sordariomycetes > Glomerellales > Plectosphaerellaceae > Verticillium > Verticillium alfalfae. Next base: position 4,339,509 of record NW_003315038.1, read on the forward strand.
CATCGATGAACATCAACATGGCCACGAGAATCCTGTCATACGAGAAAAAGTCCGCCAATGGAAGACCGTCGCCGAGTCGAGTTCAGCTTTTCAAGAAGCCTACTTCAAGGCGGCAGAGGGAAAGCCAAGCAAACTTGACGAAACGTTCGCTCGTGTACTACTTGGCGATTGGGTTCGGGATCACGACCAGACTGCCCTGAGAGAAGCAACATTACAGGACGTGGAGGACGCCCTGCGATTCTGTGATACCGGCGAACTAAGCATGCATATGCGCAACACGATCCTGCGCCTGGCAGCGAACCAAGTCTTCTTTGTCACGAAGACAGGCTACATGGGAATGGGTACTCTGGATTCCCAACCTGGCGATGAGGTGTGGGTGCTCGAGGGGGGAAATTACCCCTTTATCCTGAAGCCAAAGCCAGAACCGACGGAGAAGGACTTTGTCGGCAGTGGCTATGTTCAGGGCATAATGAAAGGCGAGCTTTTCTCCCATGATGATCAGAGCGAGCTAAAGCAGCGGTTGTGTATTTGTTGATGGCTCCGCGGCGTGCGTATCAGTCTGGACAGGGGGAAAGTCTTTATAGTGCACGGTCTGTTTCTCGTCCCTCGTATCACATAAATCGACCGGCCAGACTTTAGAGTTTTTCGAATTGAACTTTCAAGACTTTCCAACGGATAATTTTCAGTTTGCGTGTCTAGTATGAGACATATTCCACCAACGGCCGTCGTTTGATTCAGCGGTGCTGCTCGCAACATTGTCAGTATTTAATTTGGAGCAGAATGAAGGGGTGTTACGCACGTGGTCGTCGGTCACTAGATGATGGATATGGGATTGTAATACATCCGAATTCTGGCCCTCCGCAGCTTGGAAGACCCTCCGCAGTCCTTATACATACGCTCTCGTAATCCTTAGCCCCTGACTTGTTCCCTATGCCGTGGCTCCGCAGGGGTCTTCTGACAAATATGTCCTGCAAAACAGTCCAGATGTTGAAGTTGACATGTGACCTTAGAGCACCAAAGCCGCAATTTCCCATGAGATATTTGAGAGACTGCTTCAAATAATGGTCGAATAAAATGGGCGAATCTTGATAGTAAACAGTAGTTTTCTTTCAAAAGTGGACTTTCACTTCATGACATGCATCTAACTGGAAGATCATATAATCAAATCGGTGTCAAGAGTATGTATTAATTAAAATTACTCAGAGAGCTGATCTCGATGATACTATATCGCAGAAGGCAAGCATATGTGCGGCTTTTTCCCATCAGGTTTACACGCGAAATCGCTTTTTTATAGCTCAAGGATGCCCACACCGGCAACGGTATTCTCATCAGCAGCCTGGACGGTGTTACCGTCGGCAGTGCTGAGGATGACGTAGACCTGACCAGCGGGACCGGCCTTGCCGTCCTTGCCCTGGGGGATGTAGTGAAGGGACATACTGGAGAAAATACATGTCAGCAATGCTGTCAAGTGATAGGCACGGCGTAGAGAGTACTCACGTCGTCACCGTTGCGAGAAAGGCAGCCGTAGTAGGTGTCGAGGCCAGAGTAGAAGACGGCAGAGACCTTCTGTCCGTACTTGACAAGACCCTCCTTCTCAGCGGCAGCAGCAGCGCCGGGGAAGACGAGGCCGTGGCCAGCCTTGACGACAGACAGAGAGGGAAAGGCGCGGAAGGGGAGCTCAGGGGTACCAGGGGCGAAACCGGCGACAAACTGGGCAGCGAGAGAGAAGACCTGGTTGAAGTTGAGGGGGGTGTCGAACGGGGTGGGGAAGGGTTTTTGGCCGATGGCATTACGGATGTAGGCTGCGTGGCGAGCCTCGACGGTCAGGATAGCGCCGGCAGCGGTCACGTAAGCCTTGTCGGCGATGACGGCGGCAGCGCCGAGGTAGGCCGAAACACCGACACCCTCGAGAATGGCGGAAAGGCCGAGGAAGGACTTGGCGTCAGTGGAAGGGAAAGCAAAGGTGGGCTCAGGAATGGCCTTATCACCAAGTGCGCCCGCGAGGAAGTCAACGTGTGTCTTCTCATCAGAATAGATGGTCTGAAGGTTCTCATAGAGGTTGGCATCCAGACCGGCACCAGTAAGCTCCTCCTTGGTGTAGTTTGCCAGGCCCTGCTCGTAGAATTTGCGCTCAAGGAACTCAAGCGTGAGGGCATAGTTGAGGATATCAATGTCACCTCCGGGGAGAGGGTCGTAGTTGTCCTTCTTGACCAGAGGGACGCCGAGAACTGAGCCAGCCGTGGAGGCGGCGAGGAGGAAGGTAGAAGTACGCATGATGACTGATATTGGAGTGGGGTTGAAAAGAGTGTAGGCTGGGTTGAATTAGGGGGTATAGTAGTATGAACAAGGTGGTGGATGATGATTCCATACAGGTTACCTACGGAGGTCCAAGTAACGCTCTTATATACCTTAGCGTGGTCAGACAGACAAGCTGCTTGAGATTCTGCCGTAATCCATCGCAACCTCACTTCAGCCAAATCTGATGTGATCATAGACAAGTCTCAGGCTCGATGCCGTCCTGACTGCAAGATGGGTTCCGGATGGCATTTCTCCCTTGCGCTATCGATGATCGACTTACCAAGACAAGGGCAATGAAGGATGCGCCAAGACCACTCCGGCTGGAGAATAGGGCGGAGGTCTGCGCTACGCTCGGCAAGTAACGTGCCCCTCGACTCTCGCGATGTTTGCTAGGGACGCGGGGGAGATGAATGTCTCGTCATTGTTGCTGTCAGTAAGCAATTAGGCTCACAAAAGGTGGGATGGTTGATGGGAAGACGGGCCACAATGCAGGGATGCTCTCGCTGGACAGTCAACTTCTTCGGCAAAAGCAAAAACGCCAAAGATCTACCCTTAACGCCTCGATCGCCCCCCAGTGTAACCAACGGCAGCCCAAATGAGGGTGTCTTGAACCCCACGTGAGCTGCAAGGTGAGAGGAGACATGGACTGTTAGTTGCGGCCGATACTGCTATGCCGGGGATCCGGGAGACTAAGCCTGCCGGATGTGGAGGATACCGAGAACTCTCGGTAAAAGCAGTATCCGGGGTCACTAGCGGCCAGTCGCCATATGTCTCGTTTGGGCAATAGGGGCACGAATCACTATGTAAGGATGTAGCCTAACGGTCGCGTCATCAATGTTTATCGTTCCCCGCGTTCGAAGGAGCTCGAAGCCAAACTCGTTTTCGTTCACAGGTGCCACGAATGTTTTCACATCGAGTCCGTTTCCAACCTTCCAAACCATGCTGCTCACAGGCAACAATGCAGCACTGAACAAGGCACCTTGGGTAAAGTGCTCGATCTTGGGCATATGAATAGCTTGCGGCGTTTATCATATCTCCGACGTCTTATTCAAGAGTGGGTGGTTCTGGTCGATGACGTTGATCTTACCACCACGGGCCAATGAGTTGGCGCATGATGAACGCATTGGAAGGTTTGTGTTGGAAGTTTTGAGGCTCAATAGGAGAAAACTCATCAACCTTTGCTTTCACGCAAATCCGTCAAGCATCACACCATCGAGCCAACCCGTTTCGTAGACAATTGACATGTCGCCCCAAGGTTTCGCAATCATCATCGGCGCTGGCCCCACATCCGGAGCGGGCATCGCCCGAGTCTTGGCCAGCCCCGACCATGGCAACCTCGCCGTTGCGCTCCTCGCCCGGAACCCGGATAATCTGTCTTCGCTGTGCTCAGATCTGAGAAAGACCTCCCAAGGTGTCTTCCAGCCGTTCCCGACCGACACCGGTGCCGACAATCTCCGTCGCACCTTCAAGCAGATTGCCGAGCATGATAATTTCAAGGATCTGAAGCTCAAGCTCGCCGTCTACCACGTCAAGCACAGCAGCAAGAAGCCGTTCCTCGAGGAAACGGCAGAGGCATTCACCGACAGCATGCAGACGTACACGACGGGAGCCTTCGTCTTTGCTCAAGAGGCGCTGAAGCTGTTTTATGCGCAGAACGGAGGCCAGACGCTGCTGTCCGAGACCAACGGGGAGAAGAAGGGCACCATCATCTTCACCGGCACGCTGGGCGCCATGAGAGCGAATGTTGGATTCGCCGCCTACGGTGCCACGCGCGCCCGGCGCGGATGGTGTCGCAGGCCGTGGCCAAGGAGCACAGCAAGTTTGGCGTGCAGTGCGTGCATGCTATTGCGAACGGCGGCATCATCGATGCAGATAATGAGGACACTCGCACGGGTAAGAAGATGGCGGCGGAGGAGGTTGGTAAGACGTATCTCTGGCTCTCTCAACAGCCCAGCTCGCTTTGGGTGCATGAGCTCGGCCTGCGGCCTGCACAGGAGGCTTTCTAAATGCTACACCGGTCCTTGGTTTTCAATCGAGTACAATGCCTTGGGAAGGCCTCTTCGCTCCCAGGTCCTTTACCGTACAGTGAATATTTCGTGTGAGAATACACACACTTCGTATGGTGACAGCTCGTCCTTACGAGTCGGTACACTTGTATTGCCTTGGACTGCCACCTCCAAGGCGCAGCTGAACAGCCGGCAAAACCGATGACGCTGAGAAACATAATGTTCAACCTATTGATAAGTGGTCTGATTTTGATATGTTGAAGTAGTTGCGCCGTGTGTATCTATATCCCAAGTCTGGTTCTGATTGAGGTTACAAGCTGTCCTTCAGCTCCTTCTTGATCCTCGTAATGGTGCCCGACCCGCCATACGTGAGACCTGTGTACACCATGGCAACGCTCGCGCCGGCATTCAGCATCTCAAGCGCCTGCTTCCCGTTGGTCACGCCGCCCGTGGCGAAGATGACCTTCTGCTGGCTGCCAGTGCCCTTGGCGCCTTCAACGCCCGTCACGGCAACCGCCTCGGCCTCGGCGCTGAGGGTGCGCGCATCGAGAAGCTGGCGGTACCGCTTGACGAGACTCAGAGTGCGGCCGTACATGGCGGGGCCCGAATAACCGCCGTCCTCGAGCAGGTTCCTCTGCTCACGCGCTGAGAGGGCGACGCCCTCAGGGACGATGCCGGTGCGCCTCTTGGTCGTGTTGCCGACAATGACGCCATCGACGCCGCTTTCGCAGACGGCCTGGACGATGCCCTCCATCTGCGTGTCCTCCTCCTCGTCGGGTGATACTTTGACCATGACCTTGGGCTTGATCCTCCTGTCGGTGCGCGAGGCCTCGTCGACGACGGCGCTGAGGACACGCGTCAGGGGCTCGACGGCCTGAAGGTCGCGGAGACCGGGGGTGTTGGGGCTGCTGACGTTCACAACGATGATGTCGGCGTAGGGCGCCAGCGCCCGGACGCAGAAGACATAGTCGGCGGCCACGGCGTTGACGTCACGCTCATCGGTGGCCTTGTTCTTGGCGATCTGAACGGCGAGGAGGCGGCCCTCCTCCAGACTTCCGGGGGGCAAGCCAGTGACGCCATCGAGAAGGTCGCGCTCAGTGAGGCCAAGGTCGCGGGCGCGGGTTCGCAGGCGCTCACGCAGGCGGCGAGCCATGGCGTCAGCGCCGTGGGAGTTGAGGCCGTACCGGTTGATCATGCCGTCGAGGATTGGCACGCGAAAGACGCGGGGCTTTGGATTGCCGTCTTGAGGAAAAGGAGTGCAGCCGCCAACCTCGACGATGCCGGGTCCAAGGGCAAAGAGGGCGTCGGGGATTTCGGCGTGCTTGTCGAGACCGGCGCTAATACCGATAGGGTTGGCCAGCTTGGTGCCGAAGACCTCAACAGACAGAGCAGGATCTGTGGCGAGAGCAGTATCACGCTCGCGAGGGTGAAGGCCGAGGGCGTATAGCGTCTGGAGGGCGGTGGTACCGGCATGGTGAGCATCTTCGGCATCGGGGAAGAGCAGGCGCATCATGGGAGGAACAAGCCATCGGTGGAGGGAGGCGCGGGTGTCGGTAGCGTAAAGATAGGAGATGTAGAGCGAGCCGGCAAGAGCGCCGCTGTAGATGAAGATCTTGGCATTTGAGCCCGCGTTGCTGCCGGAGGAGGTAGAGGCGTTGCGTCGGGCAAAGTGATTGGGAAGTCGCAGTCGAATGGCTGGCGTCGTGGCAGAACGAAGGGCTGGTCGCGCGCGACTTGATCGCAGACAGACAGAAGCCATCTTGGGCGAGCAATGCCGATTGTGTCCGGCACTCAATGGCTCAAGATGATGGATGATTCGCGTGTTGGCGGGGAAGTTGGCGGTGCAGACGTCAAATGGAAAGTGAAGCTTGTGACGATCGGAAGCACCTTACGTCAGCAGTTTGCCTTGGTTGGAAAAGAGCACCGCATTTCCAAGGTACGGCGGTCTATTGTTTAAGAATGGATCGTATGATGAATGCACCTTTCTATATTCTATCGACTTTCCCGTCTACTTGTATCCAAACCCAAACGCCGAACATGCAAAACCAGTTCCCAGGCCAGAGGATCGTGCCTCTGTGATGTCGTCACACCTCCATCCTCGCCAGTTGGCGGCTATTTGGAACTACTGGCACCACCTCCTCCCGGCCAGCCGCGAGCGCAGCTGCTTCCTCGGCCACCTCTGCCTCCCGGTTCAAGAAGCTCAAATAGGTCTGCCAGCCAACGGCAATGACGCCGGAGAAGACGCTGCGGTACTCCATCGGAATGAATGTGAAGCTAAAGGCTGTTACCGCAGGCCATAGCTTGCACGAGTTAACGATGCTCGTCGGCACCGTCCGCCGGATCCGCTCCACGACCTGCTCGAGGCTGTCGCCCGCGAGGAACGCCTGCATTCCGAAAAAGTACGAGTTGAACAGCGGTGTGAAGCACGTCTGGTTGACAATGATCTTGACCGCCAGGGACCCGATGCGCGACGCATAGTTGAAGTTGACCGAGAGGAAGATGAACCTGCGAGATGCCATCCGTCAGCGTCGTGCACAAGCGCCAGTGACCGTCGCCCGACCGCCCGACTGCTTGCAAGCACCTACCATTTGTAGCTCGGAATCGCCGACAGTCCTCCGATAATCAGCGACCTCCCCGTCCTCTCCGGCGCGTACTCCTTGCCGCTCATCCGCTGGGCCGACATGTCGGCGCAAAAGTAGATGACGAGCGCCGTCACAAACTGCGTCCAGTACGGCCTATTCCTCTGCGCCCGCGCATAGCCCTCCGCCGCCGTAGTCAACGGACCCAGCCGCTGCCACAGTGGAATTGTCGGTACCGTGTTGGGCACGGGGATCTGGTCCTGTTGCTTGGGCGTCTGGCGGGGCTGTTCAGGGTTGTGCTTCGTAGCCTGCGGCCTTCGCTGGCCGGCTCGCCTGCGCAGCCATGGCGCTTGCCGGCGCAGGACGCCTCGGAGCAGTGTAGTCATCGTCATGCCGTCGAGTTTTCGCTTCGTGGTTGTTTCTTTCAACACGGCTGTCATGGGCGCTGGGATTGCGTGCGTGACTCCCAAGTTGGGTCTTGAGCCCGGCATTTCCCTCGGCCGATAGTGCCCGGCCTTCGCAGGGCGTATTTTCGCCATCAAGGGCGCGGCACTTCCGACGCGGCACCTAATCTGCAGGCCGAGGCTTGACAGCCGGCGCCAGCTGGGGGGCTGTATCTTCTGGAGCGCTCGTCTGACAGTCACCTGGAAATTTAGTCTTCATAGGTCTGGTTTGCCTGGATGGATGGCAACCTATCATACTGGTATGAAGATCTAATCCGGTGCCGAGGCCCAAAGCCACCACACCATTCGTCTCCACGTTCTTTGTAGACCTTTTGCGGGACGACTGGCTGTCAACTGTTCATCCACCAACACAACGTTTCTCTTATTAAGACCTCCCAAGGGCGATAGAGGAAGAAAGGCATTCTCTTCTCGCGCCAGGGCGACCATGAAAACATGGTTGGTTGTATATGATCTCACTTCTATGTTAGCAATTCGTGGTCGAACAGGCTTCACTCTTCCAAAACCTTCTTCCAAAATCTTGCCCCTGAGACGAAAGAGGCTAAGAATCGCCGCCACATAAGACTCGTGCCATCTGGGTAGAGCAATGTGATCAGCAGAATCATCTTGATACAGGCCTGAAAATAAGACCTCTGCGTGTCGTTTCCAATCGTGCGCAGCTGGGCGCGAGAAACACTTGACATACTCCCAATGCTCCGTTGACTCGCACGAGTATACTCCCGAAACTCATGCTATAGGCAAAGTTTTTCACAATAGTCAATGCCACCCGGGCAGGAATCGTCACTGATCATGCTACAGCATAATGCACATCGCGACGGTCACGTCATGATGCACAATAACCCAGGTTTCCTGTTGGTATCAACTATAGGGTTCGCTTATACGCCCCCCACCCCCCAAAAAAGGTCAAACATCAACATTTGCAAGAATAGCCCTTGTGATAATTCGCTATGTAGCGCTCTGCATGCGGCTCGGCCGTGGGGTATCGTGTCGTGTAACAGGTACAGAGGGAGGAAAGAAAACAGACGCTTCGCATAATGTGAGAAACGAGAACCACAGGTCGACATTTGTGACGAGGGTTCCGATGTGAGAACGAACATGGCCAAAGTGGAGTCAGATTGATCAGTGCCAGCCAGGATCGAGATTGTGTCGTTTGATTGTCTCCAAAATAGGGGCGGAAGACTTTTTCTTCTTGGGCAGATGTGGAAAGGAAAATGAGTATAAGGATCGAATGTGGTCGGTAATGGACAATAATGAAAGTGCCGTGTGGGCGTCGGTGGCCGTGTAGGACCGGATAGGCAAAGAAAATAGGTAATGATCGTAAGGCTCGGTCCCTGGCTGGCATGTGAACATCGTCATCCTAAACTCTTCCACCAATGTTAGTTCATCACAAGGATAGGGGCACGCTTGACCTCCGGTCGCCAGTCGTAGGGTTTCGTCCCTTGCTGTCAATGCTGGCCCGGGGCGTGATGTCCAGCAATTTGGCGCTTCCAGCACTCATGTGGCGCACATGCCCCTTTTTGCCATAGCTGACCCTTGTCGCGCTCTCTACCAGGGGCGTTTCAATCAGGTCGCTGGATGAGCTGCTTTCCTCGTCAAACGTGTTAAGTAGACCCTCGCTGCTCTTGATTCGGGCGGCCTGCCGCCGGTGCATCACCGTCTGATGAGCACTAACAGAGCCCCATTTCATGTCGGCATCAGCCATGTGCTCATCCTCGTCACTGCTAGGGCGCCCATCGCCCGTTGATCGGCGGCCATGGCCGGTCTGCGCCATATTTGTATCGTGGGACGGAGTAGCAAGATTAGACAAGTATTCGTCGTCAGCAATCTGCTCATCAATCTCTTCTTCAGTATTGTTGCCGGAAGAGGACTGCTGGGACTGCCGTTGCTGCGCGTAAGGGTAACGGGGATTGCTGTCGCGCATGCCTAGGCCGGACGACGACCGCTTGCCCACGCGTCCAGACAACCACGATGCCTCCGAGTCAATTGATGCCAGGGAGACTGACTGCGGTTGCGGTGAGTGCTGGTTCAGGCGATGGACAGATGTAGGCGTCTGCCTCATAGTCTCGTCGATTGTTCTTCGCTCCGAGCTCGGCGTGTCATACCGCAGTGGCGTGTTGGAGGCTTCGATATCGCCTTGTTCTCGAGAGTGCCTCTCTGACAGTGCAGGCATGGGCGGCTCAGTCTCAGGCGACGCAACGCGAGAGTCTGGCGGCGACATTGGAAGTTCAGGTAGGTCCTCTCGGAATCGTGACCGGGTCCGCTTAGGAACGCCGGAGGTCATCTTGGTTGGGGTGTAGCCTACGACAGGAGGTGGTGTCGACGCCAGCGATGTGCGAGATGTCGCCGGTGCTTGTTGTGCCGAGTGCGTCGGTGCGAGACCTTGTGCTTGTATAGCAGCCTGCATCTCCTCTCGTGAGGTGTTTGAGAACGATGAGGGCCCAGAGCTCCGGCGATTGGCGCGTGATCCCCATTTGAATAGAGATGAGAAATTCAGCTTGCCGCGGCTGCTGGATTCCGAATCTTTACGTGGCGGTCATACTCCTCTACCTTGGTTGCTGTCGGCGACAGCCTGTGTCTCTCTTCGGACGCCAAAGATGTTCGCGATCTGGACATCTTTTTTCTGGATCGAGTAGCCTGCTGATGTTCCGGCAAGTGGTGTTGCCGCCGCCCGACTTCCTCTCTGACTCCAAGCGCAGTTCTCGAGCGGTATACTCTGGTCCTGTGGAAGTGGCTGAGAGGCTCATTCTGAGTGTCGAGGGCTTCTCAGCGGTGGTTTCGCGCTCCTGGTGATGCATGTCCCTGTTCTGGTGATAGAATTTGCCGCTTGCGTGAAGCATCTGATGATCGCCGCCGTGACGAAGTCACCACGGCTGACGTTGTATCAATACCGAGGCCGACTACATCGCGACCCATGACACCTCGTTCCAGATTTTGCGGCGGTGGGGTACCGCTCTTGGAGGCTGAGGCTTCGGCTTCGCGCTGCTTTTCTGCCCGTCTTGCAAGCCTCCTTTCCGTGTGCTCTTGTTCGCGCTGACGTTTCCTCTCCCTCCTCCTATTGTCGCGTTCCATTAGTTCGCGTAGATCGGAGGCACCCAGATCATCTGCAAGACTGTCGATCCGCTTGTGAGATTTTAATGTCGCCTCAGGCAGATTCGCTCTTTCAGCCAGCTTGTTCCTCTGCGAAGTAGACCTGGTGGGATCCGTGCTGTTGCCGGGAGCCCATCGGGGATGCGTCGCATACCGTAGAGTCGGGCGAGGGGCTAACGCCTCGAGAGCGGAGATCCTGTACGAGGCATGCTCCGAGTCGGATGACATGCTCGAGTGAATTGATTCGGGGATGGGCAGCGAAACTTCCGATACGGCGCCTGAGCCCCTGCCGCCCGTCCTTACCCTCTTACTGTCCTTCTTCATCGGCCTGCCCGCTGTCCATGCCTCGGCAGACGGTCTGACTGGGACAAAGTTACTCATGGCCTTGAGTTCGGCCTCACGATCGTGGTCGTCCCTCCTCCTCTTGCTACTCTTCCTCCTCGACATCTTGTCGCCATTACGCGTTCCGTACAGCGTCGGGACACGCTGCCATTGAGAATCTTCTTCTCTCTCCTCGTCTATTTGGTCGCCGGGCGAAAACCTCTTCCCGCGTACTGCGGTGGCCTGGGCAGACGTACCCTTGCCGTCAACCCTGATGGAGTCATGGCGGCCAGGCGAGAAACTGTAGGTCCGCGAGCGGCGGTGTAGCTTCGTGGGCTCTGTCTCTGTGCGTTGTTTCTTCTGTGATGGCGTTCGCTTGGTGGACACTGGTACGGCAGCGTCTGCCGTTTGACTTCGTGGTGGGCCTTCAACGTCGGAAAGGGCGGCGCCGCTTCTCGTGCGTTTGCGCCCGCTTTTCCTCCTAAATGGCCACAAAGCCATCTTCCATCTGAGTGCGGTCGCTGGGTCGGCGGGAACTACTTTTGTGGGCGTGATTGATCGGTGCGCTGCCTGTTGAACTGGCGCATAGTGATGGGTAACGTCCGTGATACCGGGTGGTGCTGGCGGTGCTGGCAGTTGTGCCTAAGCCGAAAGAAGCTGGAAACCTGCCTCGCAGGGTCTGTCGATCGGCTGGAATTGAGATTGTTTCGACAGCCCCGCCTGACTCTGGACTGGAG
>NW_003315038.1:4351293-4361454 GCF_000150825.1 Verticillium alfalfae VaMs.102
CACCGCTGGGCACCCGTTAGGGGGGGATGGGGCCAGCCAGGGCGAGGGGCCCAGGGCAAGGGGGTGTGGCAGCAACAGGCAAAAGCCGTCGGAGGTGTGCCAAGAGAGAACAGAAAGATGTGGGCATGGCTGGATGGGTGGGTGTGGGTGGTGCAGACGTGGGCACGGGTGTGGAACTGGGAACTGGGAATGGATCCCCAGGAGGGCCTGGCCCAATACCGGCGCTGCCAGCGGAGGGGTGGGAATGCCATTGAATTGATCGTCGCGAATTTTCCTGGCGCGTTCATGGCGTGGAGCCTGAACCTGAGCATCCAGAAAAGCTCAACCATGGCTGGCCGACCTGGCCGACCGTCAGTTGGGGCGAGCAACCTCTGCCGCCCGCCGGGCTGTTGGTGTCGCGCTGTCCCCCAATGTACTGGTCTAGACAACATATCTTGAAGAGGTTTGGGCCTCCAGCGCTCGTCGCCGCCATGTCCTGATGTTGCTATCCGTGGTCTCCTGACGTCCTGAAGTCCGGTGCTTCCTCTAGCCAGACGTGGTTCACCATCGCGTCGCTAGCAGCAGTCATTGTAGTTTGTAGTGCCTGACATGACAGGACCAGACCTCCACTGTCAGTACCACTGTCAGTACCGGCCGGGGGCTGTTTGCTTCGATCGGGGAGCGCCGAGGCAGCGCCCAGGCGAAGGTGACCTCAGGGCTGGCTGGAGGAATGTGGGCAACAGGGTCTCAAAGCAAGGTACCCGATGTGCTGCTGCAGAGAACCGGGCCTCGCCTCAACTCAAAATCGCATCGTTGGTGTGATGGGCAAGCTGGGGGGTGACTGGTCAGTCTCCATGCGACTGCTCCTACCAGCCAGCCCGGCGGAAGAAGCAAGGTGAGACAGGTCCTGGAGAGGACGACGGGAGGAGCACAACAGTTCTGTACAGGGTAGGTACGAAGGTATAGTGAGGTGATCGAGGAGGGGCAAGGGGGTAGTGGGCATGTGGCAGTACCACAGAAGGAAGGGCAGCGATTCATTGTGCAATCGCCGCGCTGGCTGGGAAGGAAGCTCCTGTCAGGTGGTGTGCTCCTTCCATCACACACCCCCCATGACGCCCCCCCCCCCTCCGTTCTTGCCGTGGTTTCTTCTGTGCTGTCATCATTGCTTGCTCTATTCTTGCAGCTCCCCGTTCCCCGTCTGCTGGTCCGTCGCTCTTGCTCCCTCATCTGGTTCCCGTTCTCACTCCCTCTGCGACCCTCCGTGGGCTGCTACTTCCTGCTGCCTGTCGTTGCGTCCGTACCCAACATCCCTCGTGACCGGCATTTCGGGCCTTGCGGAGCACTTGACTACTGGGGCTCTTCTCCATCATCGTCAACAAGCGTCGTAACCGTCCAGGAGAGAGATCTGTCTATCTGTAAGCACGGCAAAGGCGGAGGCTTGGCATAGGTGTTGCATTGGCCCCCCTTCAGCATGCCCATCTCGATCATTCATGCATTGCTCGTTCGCCGTCCCGCGCCCTCCCCCTCCATCCGAGGGAACTCCAGCGAACTCCTTTCATCACCATTCCCCAGCCTCGACCGGCGCCACAATGACCTACCGAGCTGCAAGATGACCGGTCATATCGACCATCTTGACTTGTAGACCAACTGGTCCAGCTCGCCGCTTAGCAAGAACCCTTGTCCGTCCTGAGGCTTGATCACCAATCGCAAACGCAAGACAAAAGGGGGACTGTCTCGTGGGTCGGCCCCAGCCGCGGCGCTGTCACTCGACTCTTTCTTTGACCCTTCTACCGAGGTGTACGTTAGTGGTAGTGCTCATTGCTAACCTACCTACAGTACCTACCTGGTAGCTAGGGTACATTATTGTCTGCCTGACCACCTGCTGCTAAGAACCCCGCCGCCACCAGCACCGCACCTTTGCCACAGAGCAATGGCGTCGGACAACAGCACGCTAGACACCGAGACGAGTCTCCGACCTTCTTGAAGCTCACCTGGTCTCTTTTCCCTCCCAGGTGTCGACACCGTCCCATCGCTAGCGGTGGCACCGGCACGCAGCGTGTGGTGGAGCGAGGGCTTCACGCACCTTCTAGTGAGCGTGCGGTTCCAAGCCACACACGCAGGCATGCTGGGACAGCGGGTCCCCGACCCCCTCCGGTAGGGCCCGGCGAGACGTGGTTGGCCAGATCACAAATGAATGGTACGGCACTGGAACTGGAGCACTCTCTCCAGCGGGCCAGTGGGCGGGCGGGGAGGTGAAAGCGCGGCGCAGGGTCTTCGGGTCGAAACGAGACTTGAATCGAAACGCGGGAGAAAGCAAAGCCATAGCGAGACGGAGCGGTGGAGCAGGCAACAGAGATGTGTGGGTGGACGCAATCTGTGTTTCCATGAGATTGACCTCCATCGGTAGCGTCACTCTGGCTCGTGGCCTCTCCCGACTCGAGACGAACACACGGTTGTCTGGCTAGTTGAGGCCCCAGACTAAGCTGCATCCATGGTGCAGCACAACAGTGGTTCTTCAGACGGGGTGGGAGCCAACCCTCAGAGCGTGGCTCTTCCCATTTTGTCTGGGCACATGCAGAGAGCTACCATGTACCCCTCTTTACCAACGGACAGCGCCCACCATTTGGAGGTAGTGAGTGACCTGAGGATTTTGATCTCGGCGGGCGGGCATGCAGGCGACGTGCCGTTCCATTCGAGCAGTGATCGCCGCGAGATCCAGACGTAATGGAGCGGACCAGGGGGGGTCATTGGAGCAGGGGGGGCGGGTACATGAGGATGCCTGTCGAGCCTCGTGTTGATTGAGGTACTTTTTTTTGTGAACAGGCTCGTGTAGCTTCTTCGTCCGTCATGTCCAGTTGGCGGTAGCATGCAGCTTCCTGCCCTGCTGGGACCCATAAACGCTTCGTATCCGCCGGCTTCGCCTGGTTGAGGACTTCTGTTGAGCAACACAGGACGACGGCCCAGCCAGTTGCTGAATTTGGCCAGTTGCTCATTTCAGAAATCTGCGAGCCTAGATGGGTTCTTGTGCGCCCGCCGATCAAAATATTGTTTCTGGCAGCTAAGAGAGTCTAAAGGGCACTATTTCCCTGGCTCCGAGTGGCCGGACCAAGCGAGCGAGCATTACACACTGACGATCGGGGGGCCCTAGGTGCAGAGTAGGATTCCAGGCTCGCATCGCCCCCCTCGCATTATGTCATGAATGGCACGGTAGGGCTGGGGTCTGAGAGTCAATCCCGCCGCGGGACAAGGGCATTGTGTCCCAGGGTCGATCATTAAGAAACGTCCGACGAGTGTCTACTACAAAGGGGCAAAGCCACCCCCCGTCAACAACGTCATGGGGTTGTACCTTATCGCCCGGCAGTTTGGTCGGTGCGTGGTGCTCGCGAAAATCCCTCAGAGAAGATGGTGTTAGGGGCAAGATCCACGGCGGGCTGCTGGGCTTCCAAAACCTTCATTGAACTGGCCTTTCGCTGCGAGTTGGTGTTCGGATTCGCGCACATCTTTGCACCTGTCAGACTCGACACGTAGCGCTACATGCTGTACATGCGCGAGATGTATGTAATGTATGGGCCGCCTGCGTCGCGAGCGGCAGGAAACGTTCTTGATAATGCACGTGGCTTTTCTGTGTCTGTAGCGCTCATCTATGTTCCCTGCTTGGGGGCGACGTGAACCACCATCGGAAGGGTTCGATTCGACCAACGACGCTGCCCGCTGGAGATGGGATCAGTCAGTGGCTCTAAGGTTCGGAGGCGAATCCTGGAGCTGAGACCCGTCTGGGGACTGGACCGAATGAGCCGGAGCGTGAGATGCCCAATTACCTTTCCCTGTCCAATCGTGGTGCGAAAAGCCCGCGTCGACTCAGATCCCCAGGCGGACAGAAGGCAGTCGATCGGCTCACAATCGGGCGGCATCAGCGAGATGCGATGAGACGCGATGCGCCATGCCGTCTTTGTCTCTGGGGTGGTCGTGTGTTCCGTGGCTTCTGCTCTTCCATTGGACGGTCGACCTCTGATTGAGCTTGTAGCAGGATGTCTTCGAGGTTAAGGCGACCCCAAGGCGGCGCCTTTAGAGCTCTGGCGGTGACACAGAAGCTTGACCAATGCCGCGTCGAACATTCGATGGAACGTATGTCGTATGTCCAGGCTGGTTTGCATGACGCATTGAGCGCCTGTTGGTCTTCGTGGAAATGAGCTTGTCATCTGTAGGCCATGAAATAACAAAAGGTCGCCGTCGAGGATCTGGTCGGGGCCCCAAAGACGAAAAACCGTCAGGCGAAGCCATTCTCCCTTTGCAGCGCCACAGTTTGACGTTCTCCCTTGAGAAACTGTTAATCGAAAATTGCTTCCCCTTGGTGGAGTTCACTCGAGTGAATCCTGACAGACGTCGGAAGACAATACTGATGATTAGTTGACGTTGCCCCCGCTGGTCAATTGTTCGCGGCAAAATAGGCTGTAGCCATCGAAAGAAGAGCGGAAGCCTGACTTGAAGGTTCCTGATTCTGTACATTCGAGCCTCATACTCAAGCGATCATCTTGATTTAATACGAATACACGAAAGACTGGCGGAAACCGGCCTGGAGTTCAGTTTCAGTAAATGTACCCCATGATATCTCTCCCGAGCTAGATCATTAGACAAGTCCTGTGAGTAATTATCTGAACGAGGCTGGTAACTGTGAGGGACTGGTAATGTCGACATTGGTTAAGCTTACACGTTTGGCTTATGAATTTCATGTTCAGAGCACTGATGCCTAATAAAATTACATGGTTTAGCTGTTCATGTAATACGAAGTCGCGAGGCCGTAGTTTGTCAGGGCATCATGTGAGCCAGTTTTCGTCAATCAATGCATGTCTTCATCCTCGGCCAGCCATGGCTCGAGTGATGGGACGAAATGCGTGCAGTATCGGCGGAGCCAGGGAACAGCGGGCCTCAGGGGCTAGTTCGGGGCGGCTTGTGATCACGGAGAGCGTACACAAAGGCTACGGAGGTCCAGTTTTCGGATTTGTTCCAAACCCCTATCTTACAATTGACTGCGGACCCCACCTGCTGATCCTCTTCACTCTGCCTATTCCATCGTTCGCTCTGACTCCAAAGGCGCGTCAAGATAATTGTCACAAGTCACTTCTCAAGATCACGTTGCCCAATACTGGGCTCACGAGAAACCTCTCGCCACAAAGAGCAGAGACGGAAGCAAGGAATTACTAATGAGAGCAATAGTGACCCTGATCCAAGCGGGCATTTGGTCTATCGTCTATTTCTCCAGCACATAAATCTCCCCGAAGATTCCCTACTGCTCATCAGGCAGACCGACAATCTTGAGCGAATCCCTCCACAGTCTTTGCGCCTTCTCCTCGTCATACGCCCACGTCGCGTATCCAGGACCAACGATCTTGTCATCTCCCGCCGCAGAAGGCTTGGCCACGACGAGGTCAACAAGGTACTTGCCACCGGCATGTTCCCACTCTTTACCGACAGCCGCATATACGGTGTTTGCGGCTCCCTGTTCGACACTCTTCATGGTAGGGTAGATGTGTTCCATCCCCTTGAAGGCGTCAGGGGGCATGGATCGCGTCAGCGCGGTCTGAATAACGCCGGGATGGACACTGGTAGAGTGAAGGTGGCGGGAGCCAAAACGGCGCTCGATCTCGTTGGCCATGTAAATATTGGCAGTCTTGGATTGGCCATAGGACACCGACGGGTCGTACTTGGTCTTCTGGAAATTGTAGTCGTCTGTATCATTCAGGCCGGCCACGTTATGGCTAGAGGAGGCGAGGACAACGACGCGGGAGGGTAGGTTCGGGGAAGCGGCGGCGAGGAGAGCAGGTTCGAGAAGCTTATAGAAGAGGAAGTGTGAGAGATGATTCGTGCCGAACTGGAGTTCATGGCCGTCGGCGGTCAAGACGAGGTCGGGAGTTCCCATGATGCCGGCGTTGTTCACAAGCACGTGAATCTTGGACGTCTTAGCAAGGATGGCGGCGGCGGCGGTGCGGACGGAAGCGAAAGATGTCTGGTCCATTTCGACGAGCTCCATTCGGGAAGGATCGAAGACGCCCTCGAGGGCAGACTTAGCTTTCGTGAGATCCCGCGCCGTGAGAAAGAGTGTAGCGCCGGTGAGGGCGAGGACGCGGGCAGTCTCAATGCCGATTCCAGAGGAGGTACCCGTGATAACAATGACCTGGCCCTGCAACTTGCCCTCGGCGCCTTCGTCCTTGAGAACTTGTAGGGCAGTGGGGCGTGCATCACCAGGGCCATTCGGCGTGACGAAGGTATCGGCGTAGCGAGACATGATGTTATCGACGAGGTGGCGGGGGAGAAGTGGTGGAAGTGTGGGATTGATTTAGTACGATGAGGAGCTGTGCGGTGATGATATGAAGTATAGAGCAAATTGCTTCGGCATGGAATACCACTTGGTTCTTATAGTCGATTCGTTCTGCATTTCCAAGAAAAACGGCCCCACGAACGCAGTCTAAGGAAAAAATCACTTACAAATCGTCGGACGAGACGAGTTTGTCTCTAGTTATCGCCGTGCGTTTAACAGACCTTTACACAGCACGCTCCATTCAGGTATTGCCGTGGACTGCCGTTGGCTGTGCTGATGTGTTACCAAGACCGGAGGTCATGACTCGACGTGATGACTTTATTGCCATTTGCGGTCTAGCGCAATTCACACTCAAAGCTGTAATTGATCCGTCCCCGAGTTTCTGTGGTATGAGCTCTATTTGGACCACGTGAGTTAAGGGGTGGCATTGGAAATTTGACCAAGAGCGCATTTCACTTCTCACTAAAGCCCACCATGTCATGATTTAGCAATTACAGCCGAATGCTTCGGCAATTCCTAGCCATGGAGAACACCTTGACACGGACTTCTTCAGGTCCCGACCAGTGTGAAACGAGTACTATGGCAGAGCCGGCGCGATTGGACACGAACGCTGAGGACAAAAAATACCACCGGAAGCTTCAGAACCGGAAGAACCAACGAGCGCACCGTGAGTCTTTCCCTCAAGCACCTCACCTGTGCCAAGCTAAGTGCGCCGAAGGGTCGCGGATCAGAGCCCAGGACCCTGGGGTCGTCCAAGGGGTGCGTCCGTTCCAAGTGAGGCGTTGGCGGCTTGACGAACCGCCGGATGAGCCTGAGACTGGTTCCTCTCAGAATAGCCCACCACGGCTTGCTGGCACGACCGCCACATACGTCTTTCGTCCCCGGCCTCACATCTACAATACGTGGTCTATGGTCGCGCCCCAACACGACGGAGCCCTGCAAAGGTTGGCTCCCACCACACCGGTTCAAGGTCATACGCCCTTTGTGTTTCCCCTTTCAACTGACCACCTCCTCCACCTGATCCAATACAACGTCTTTCGGGCTTTCATCTCCAACAAGCGCACATTGAATGTTCTGCTCACAGGTAGGGCTGAGGGATATTCTCCTGGTGTTTGTCCTATCAGTGTTCGATACCAAGACGACACTACCATCTTCCCACTCAATCCCAACATCCCCCCCTCCCTGGTTCCGACCCGTCTTCAGCAAGTCAACTTTCATTCATCATGGATAAATCTCATACCGTTTCCGCGCCTTCGTGATAACCTGATCCGGGGAGAGGGACGTTCTCAACCACCCGGGACCTTATGGAGACCTCATCGGAAGACCTCCATGGGCCGGCACACCGGCCCTCAGCCCCCAGGAGACCCCCGTTACAGTCACCATGTCTGACCCTGGACCGTTGCGGAGCCTACCCCTTGCAATGAGATATGATGAAGATGAAGTCACAGCGGGGCGGAGGGGTCTGATCGTGTGGGGTGAACCACACCTCATGCAGAGCTGGGAAGCCACTCCGGCCTTCATTGCTAGGTGGTCATGGGCTGTGGAGGGTTGTGACGAGTTGATCCAACACAGCAATCACTGGAGGCTTATAAGAGGAGAGGAACCAATGCTCTTCTCTTAATCAATAGAGAAGTATTGAGGATGTCCAATCAGCCAAGTCATGATGTGCGACGAGAATCGGGACATCACTGTCCTGTAAGTCAAGATTAGTAATGGCCATGGGTTTTCGATCTGAAACGGACTGCTTTTCTTCAAATATTTGCTACGTCTGATTAAGAGACGATATACGTAGTCACGCTGTCCATACCTTTTCTATAGTCTCTACCAAGCCATTTCAATCCCAGAGCATGTTAGTCAAGGATGACTTTAACAGACCTTGTGAAGGATTTCGGCATGCGGAAAAGAAATGATAATGGCCTTGAGGTGGTGGGGATCCATTATGGCTGTAGCGAAGTGGAATTGCCCATCATCTGTACAATCTATCTGACAAGCCTGTCCGCCCGAAGCCAACCCTATGCGCTCGCCTGTGCCATCCTCACGATTGTGTCCTTGTCGCAAAACTCGGTTGCCTTCTCGACCTTCGATCCATCCTCGTTGAGGTATAAGAACCAGGCGGACTCGGATAAGTACATCTCCCCAGTCTTTTCATGAACTTCCGCGATGGCAGTGAATGCGGCCCGACGGGCCTCGGTGTCAATGACCAGATCGGAAAGAACGTTGTTCCTGAATTTCAATACGCTGATGTCCTTTGCAAAGGTTTCTTGAAACTTCGCATTGTCAAAGAAAAAGTCATTGGGGAGCCCAAAGGCCTGACGCAATGGCGCAGGCAAGAGGTATCTTTTGCAGTCGTCGGTGACATCGCGGTTGATTATGGATGCGTCATTCTGGTTCGAGCCGTCTTCAAATGTGGCCAAGAAAGATTTGACGGTAGCCTCAATGCGTTGTCGGAGGATTGCTGACGGAGAAGTCGATGCCATGATGAATAGGCTTGTGAGTTTCTGTGAGTGAAGTGCTGACGGAGGGCGCTTCGTACGAAGATACGGACAAACCTCGTCCACATATGATGCCTAGGTTGTTGTCTTTATACATCACTGGAGAAGCCTCCTCAATATCGCACTACTGATTGGGTCCCCGTCTTCCGCAGAGCCTGAACGTGTGTGTCCTCATGTTCGATCAACCGAATTCGGGGACTAATTTGTAAGCCTTAATCTCCACAAGTGTGAGCCCAGCACTGATCACTCCGTTTCTATGGTTATGCTGATGCATGGTGTCGACTCTCCCCGTTATGTCACCTACCACGTGCAAAAATGCTGGTGCGTGCTCAGTCTCGGCCGCACGAGTGTCAGGTTCTTCCTATTTACCGCGATAACACTTTCGCCCTACTCGGCTTAGACTTTACTATTAGGCATGTTAAGGTAGTGGATACAGCCCCGCAGCTAAAATACCGTGACAAAAGCTCAGCCGCATTTTACTGTCCTAACACCGTGTCATGCTGCACTGTTTCCTCCGGCAATCAGTACCCTAGTTCCCAGGCAAACAGGCACACGTACGGTCTATGCGCGGTCATTGACCCCAGTTCGCTAGTGATTCGCGCCGGCCGGAGAAGGAGCAAGACAAACTGAGCCGACCGTCAGCCAATGTCATCGCACGACAAGTCAAAAATTCAATTTGTTCTGCAGCAGAGCCCATTTGCGCAAAAAGGCACAGATGCCAGCTCCGACGTCGGCTGATTATGTCCGAGTGGCATGCGGCTGCGTCGACGTCGTTCATGTTGATATGGGTACATTCTCAGAGATGGCCGCCCCCGCTCGTGAAACCTGATAGACAATCCTACGTCTCGAAGCTGATCAAATGCGAACGAGATAGAAGCCCCTGGGGCAATATATGAAAATCATGGGCTTCTATTAGATCTGCTGAATATGTACGCGTTTATAATTTGGAAAGACTATGAACTAATGCCTTAGTCTTGCTGCGGTGATGGAATTGACCGCACTTAGAGCTGACGTATCATTTAGCTGTGTTACACAGCGAATACTCCAAAAAGAATCTCGACATGTACTTATGAGCAGCCACGAAGATCTGAGGACGATCAAGTTCCTTGAAAGTATGCCTACACCCAGCCCGCAATCATCGCCGATACTCTCCGACTCCTCGGCACTCGAGACGATGACCGGTCTGCGAATCGACCATCACTTTCCCTCTCGCCCCAATACGTTACACGCAGAACCTCGTCTGGCGGCTCATGAACACCCTGGATTGGCAAAAAACGTTCTGATCCGCTTTCTGCATCAATACCATCTGCTCTAAGACTTCCAGGTCTGTCTTCCATGTGCTCATACTCGTTTGTTCCTGCGCTTTTTGAGCCC
>NW_003315038.1:4361554-4371368 GCF_000150825.1 Verticillium alfalfae VaMs.102
CGACAAGGGCATCAAGCCTGTTTTCTTGATTCTCCTCAACTTCACGCTGTCGACAAGTCTCCTTGTAGGTTTGTCCAATAACTTGCGGATAGCTGGCAGGCAACTGCAGATGATCCCGGCGGCCAGCTCCCCTGTGGTCCAGTATACCACAGGCACGTAGTCTACGGTTGGGTCGAGTGAACTACCAAAGACAAGGAGCGATCGCAAACGCAGCACGGTGGCGATGAGCCCAAACCCACCAATGGCGAACATAATACCAATCTGGAGCTTGCGAGTGGTAGGCATGTTGAGGCGCCAGAGCATCCCTATGGGCATTGTAATGATGGCGATGTCGAAAACGATGGCTATGGCCGAGTGTGCATAGGCCAGGGCGTTTATGTCAAGACAAGTGCCGCCCTTCACGTCCCTGTCCCAGAAGAATCGAACTGGACGACAAGAGACAATGGTGAGTGGTGTAATGATGATGGAACTTAAGATGAGCATCGACAAGATGGCGTAGGACCAGCGGCGAAAGGTGATACTGGATCGGAATATGTGGATGTACATCAAGATGATGGAGGCTTTAGTCAAGGCCAAGACGGCAACGTAGACGACTTCAGCAATGTAGACTATCCCAGATTAGCATGGAAGAAACTTCAAATTACGACTCAGAAACCAAACTCACATAATCGGAGTGTTTTGAGGAGGTGTCCGTCTTCAAGATCCCATAGGTGTTTGCCAAAGCCTAAATCGACCACTAGAAGCGTCTGTTCAGCCGGATTATACGATACATGTGAACAGCGAGCACCTTACTATATCTAACACAGACTATGGGGACTGGGGTAAGAAACTTTGGCGGTTAGCCATAGTAAAATCGCTTGATCCAAGGCAGGTTTCATTACCACAGCGGTCGTGATTACAATATCCTCCAGGGCCAGATTATGAGTCATGACCTTTGAAGTCATGCGGAGCAGATATGCTGTAAAGGCAACTGCGACCATGGAGAAGACGATGATTAAAGTGTCCTGTCCGTGGTCGGTGTGCGGGAGTTGACAAACACTGGCCTGAACTCTTGCGACATCTGCTCGCTCGCGCGTGAGCTTGTTATCAAAGATCTCTCTCATGTAACGATCTCACCTAACGTGTCCTGCATTGTGCAATTAGCTTGCAAGCAAGCAGCCGTTGTGATGGCAAGGTCGGAATTCGAGCACTGGCACGCATTGTCGGTCAAGGAACATCCACTGGCGGGAACGGTATCGAGAAGGCATGAGAGCTGTGTTGGGTCAGCGGAAGTTGCATTCTATAATTGGCCTGAGAATGAGGACTGACACCACATGCTGGCAAACTATTGAGGGGCGTTTGTTGACTGCAGATTCCGATGCTACAGACAGTCACTAATAGGAGGAAGTGTAATGATGGCATCGCGCCGCCTTGTCGGCACCTAGTAAAACAAATCGGCCAGCTGATGTCTGGACTGGCGGTGTATTGGGAATCCTGATTGTGGAAGGTGACTCGGATCCCCGCGACTGTGGTTCCATGTGAAGAAAGGGTTTGCCGTCTGCTCACATAAAGGCTTCTAGGATGCTCACCAGCTCATGTTAAGTATCAAGCAGTTTGGTATCGAAGACGATCTGAGAATGTGTATGCTGGAAGTAGTGGCAGCCGGAGCTTTGAACGCCCGACCATGCTACTGGTGCGCCCAGCCGGAATCACTCACAAATACGGAAAGGGGCTCTTAAAAGCAGTCTTTGGCGCTGGGCCATCCTTTTTAGCTGACCTGTTGTCTCGACTGTCGATCTCGGGGCAGCTACTGAAACGAGAAAAGTGGCATTTCGTTCAGATTACGACGGAGGGCTGCGGAGAGTCTGACCCGACAGGTTGGGCAATTGCCTGATGTGCCGAATATGCGGCCATGGTT
Organism: Verticillium alfalfae VaMs.102; assembly: GCF_000150825.1. Lineage (NCBI taxonomy): Eukaryota > Fungi > Ascomycota > Sordariomycetes > Glomerellales > Plectosphaerellaceae > Verticillium > Verticillium alfalfae. Next base: position 4,363,452 of record NW_003315038.1, read on the forward strand.
GGATGCTGGGTGTGATGTGCTGTAGGGCGCCGGCCGGAGGGCTTTCGTCTGATGTTTATGAGACCTGCAATGATCCGGTCGGTCGGTCGGGGCACTGGAATACGTTGCATTGAGATTAGCGTTCACTACTTAGTATGCTAGTACTGCCGATCCGGCTCACAGGCCTCTTGGTGACTCTTTTGATCCATGATAGCGTTCACAAGGAACGTGATGAGTCGCACCACTGAACCTTGATTGAAGCCCCCCTTCCCCCCCAACATGTCAACCGGCATTTGCAAGGCTGCGTTTTCAGATGCAGACCTTCTAGTTGGGTGCGCAGCGACCGGCAGGGCGACTCACACACGCACTGCGCCAAGTAACAGGCGTAATGACCGTAGCTTTAAGCCGTGCATAGCTAACGATGGCGTTCATGGTGGCGCATATCAGACTGAAGCACAAAACCATGTGATGTACAGTGAGTGGGTGAGCGATGGAGTCTCTCCATAGGTAATTCTCAGGATACCTCCGCGACCAGCATGACCGTAGAACTTTTTTGTATAAAATAAAAGGATATTCCATCGAAAGAGCAAGAGCATACATCGCAAGACCAACCTGATAGAAGAAACAAGATCAGGATCTTTATATCAACAAAACTCATGCCTCTTTAAACAATTGCAACCCTTTCGGCCCTGATTATGCTCCACCTCCGTATTTCCCTTGCTTCAAATCTGCACAACTTCCGTCAACGGTGCTCGCTATCAATAACGAGCTAAAATGCCCCCGTCATATCTGAAGTCGTAATCAAATCGCGCCCTTCAAAAGTCTGGGAAACATGATTTGCCCATCCAGCAGTGTGTTTCCTGCGTCTCCAACAGCACCCGTCAGAAGAGCGACAACGAGGTCGTTCATGCCTGCAGCCTTGGCCCTCTCAGTCCACTCAGCGAGAGGCAGGACGCCGAATCCCTCCACCAGTCCTTGGGCCTGCGTCGCAATAACGCTTGGGTCGCCTTCTGACTCGGTTGCCATCAAAGCCTGCAGCGGAATGATGTACTCTCCGGAATGATATGAGTACCTGATCTGCTCGGGTGCCCAGCCAGCACCACCTTCAGCTACGACGCACCGCACGACCGACCCAGCCGCCGTCTCGACGTCCACGAAGTCTAGGAAGGACTCGGAGGTTTCAGTGCTCGCACCTTGTTGGGGATTGCTGCTGTTACCACCGATAATCGGCAGCGCCTGTAAGGCGATGCTGTATTTCAGCACGTTAGTCATGAGATCGGTTTCGGATGCACCCTCGCCCATGACGCTGCTCGGTCGGTGGATCCACAGGGGAAGAGGTTTCTTATCCTCTTCCAAGAGCAATGACTGCGTACGCTCGAGGAACCGTTCTCCCGCCCATTTGGTTGCCACATAGCCGTCGGATCCATCTTGTGGGGGAGTCGAACCGGCAACCGAAACCTCGCCAACGCCTCCCAACTGACCCCTACTCTGTGCTGGGACGAGATGGGCTACGCCGGCAGTAGAGACAAAGTGGAGTGGGGTACGGCGTGGGAGCACGAGTGATGTGATAGTCTTGATGCTTTCCACGTTGACGGGTCGTAGCGAGGTATACGATTTGAGGAACGAAACGTCGGCCGCATTGTGAATGACGGCATCAGCGCGACCGAAGATGGCCGAGGCGTTGTAAGGAGAGAGACCCAGATTGGGTCGACTCAGGTCACCATCGTACACATGAACCCTGGGGTCATGGAAGATATGGGGCATGTCCCGAGTGCTAGCATCGCGGACAGCAATGCAGTCTACTCGTTGGACGGATGCGTGGGTGAGAAGCTGGCTCAAGATTGAACGACCGAGGAAGCCAGTCGCACCGGTCAGTACGATATTGCGCGGGGGATATCCATGATCAAGGGCTGACTCGCCGGCTTCATTCACTGGTACTGGAGCCGGCTTCGTCTGTTCCTCCCAGTCGACGAGCGCTGATAGCTGTGTCATTGCAGCAACTGTCGCAGCGCCGTCAATCTGGGCGGCCATTCCACCCAAAGTCGAGGTATCAAAAAGCTTGATGAGTGGTATGGTGATATTGAACTTGTCCTTGATAGCGGTCTGCAGACGGGCCAGAAGAAGAGAATCACCTCCGGCGCCAAAGAAGTCGGATTGAGAGACAATTGGTTTGGATCTGAGGACCTCTGCCGGTAGAAGACTCTGCCATAGGAGATACATCTGTCTCTCAGGCTCAGAGAGATGATGCAGGTGGAGTGTTGTATTGAGAACAACGCTCTCCTCAGTTGCTGTCAGGGCAGAAGGGAGAGAGAGTTGTTGAATGGCAGATCTGTCAATCTTGGAGCTGATGGTCAACGGCATCTCTCTCAGCGGAATCATTAGAGAGGGTTTCATGTGAGCGCTGAGTGGCAGCTCAGCGACTAAATTCCTGCAGAAGGCTTCGGGGTCCTGTGGCACGCGGCCCGTGGCGAAGGAGACATGAGCCACGAGGAATTGGGATTCAGCGAGTCCGTCTCCGCCTCCACGAAGAGAAACGACAGCATCAGCAATGGAACCCTTGGCCGCAGCGATCAGGTTCGCTTCGACATCCTGTAGGTCGAATCGCATCCCGCGTAGCTTGATCTGTGTTTGCCCTGTCATCCGTGATGCCCAGAGAAGAGAGCCGTCGCTGCGTAGTGCCCCACGGTCGCCCGTGAGGTACATTGTCGTCCATCCTTTGGCGATGTCGCGTTCTGTTGCAAATGTGTTGACGACAAATGACTGTTCAGTCAACTTCGGTTGTCCTAGATAGCCCTGGGCCACGCTAGCGCCGCCAATAGCAATCTGGCCGACAACGCCCACAGGAAGTGGTTTGAGGCCCTCGTCAAGTACATACGTTGAGAAGTTGGGCAACGCCTTTCCAATGGGGATTGCGCTTTCTTGTGCCGAATCACTCATGTAGTCCAGCTCAATACCATGGGACACAAATGTAACCTCGCAAGGACCATAAGCATTGATAACGCTCAGATCCGGTTTCGATAGGTTCCGGAAGGCGGCTTGAACAGCAGCGGTGAGCGTCTCACCACAGCTGACAGCTTTCTGCCATTGGCTTCGGAGAAGAGCGGACCGATCACCGCTGTGCAGCCAGCTCGAATACTCGGATGGCGTTGTGCAAGTGAATGTGATGTTCTCAGCCGCGATGACTCGTGTAAGGGCCAGAGGATCACCGCGGAGGTGTCGGGGAACGATGTACAGCGACGCACCACTAGTTACGGCCAGGAGAAGCTGGAACATGGACAGGTCAAACGTGTAGGCCGTCTGCTGCAGAATAGTCCACTCCGGCTTGATGCCGTATTCCTGGACCGTCGCCTCTACTTGATTGAGTAGATTTGATTGCTTCAAGACGACGCCTTTAGGTGCACCAGTCGAGCCGCTGGTGTAGAGAACGAACGCCGGACGATCTGCGTCAGCGGAAGTTGAACCACGCAGCCGATGATCAAGCCGCGAAGCACAATCCTCTATGTTGATTGCCTTGGTTGCCAAGTCGATGCCAACTTCTCCGAGCGAGCCAATGACCCCTTTAGTCTCGGTATGGACTAAAATAGCCACAGGCTTGCTGTCATTGATGATCAAGGCAAGGCGCTGCAACGGTAGACGGACGTCTAGAGGCACGTAAACGGCGTCCAACTGCAGTATAGCAAGGACTGATACAACCCAGTCCGCTCTGGGCTGTTGCAGGACCGTAACAACGGAGCCGCTCGTCACTCCGGCATCAGAAAGAGCCTGCGCGACATCTTTCACCCTGGAACCAAGCTGCTCGTACGAGAGAGACTGTCCGTGACCATCCCGAACGGCCACGTTATTCGCGTGGATCGCCATCATGTCTTGTATACGTAGGGGAATTGAACTCCATTCAGCCTCAACTGCAGGCCCTAAATTGATAGTTGTGCGTCAGTTCCCCTCTTCGCTTGTGTTGTCTCGGTCCGAAAGCCCTTGATAGACGTACCTCTGCCCAGTTCAATGGACGTTTTGACTTCCTTCTCGCTGTACAGTGGTACTTCCGTCAATCCAACGGCCGGTTGTTGAGTAAACTCGTCTAGAAGATCCATGAAGGTTCTGGAAAGAACCCCGACATCTTCTGCTGAATAGAGGAGCTTGGGAACAGTAAACTGCACATGCGCGTCTCCCCCAGTGGTATCAATGATGTCAATGACAACGTCATATGCTGTATCGCCGCGAACATATTCTTCGCTAACCACTTTGCAGCCAAAAGCCCGAGAACTGTCGCCGAGGGGCTGCCGGTAGTCGATGAATACCTGGAAAAGAGGGGAAGCATCGGAAGATCGGGGCGGCTGAAGCTCCTCCAGCAGAACATCAAAGGGGACCCTGGAATGCGCAAGGGCCTTGCGAACCTTGGATTGAGCTTCCTTGATAGCAGCAGCGAAGGACTGAGTGGAGATAGGAGATTGGAAGCGCAGTGGTAGGAGGTTCAGATACATGCCAATGGCCTCCTGTGCCCCACGCTCTGTGCGATTCGCATCAGCCATGCCAATGACCAAATCGTCGCCACCAGCGGCTCCCACCAGGCGGGAAAGAAGAGCCCGGAAGGTGGCAAGGTACACATGGAAGGGGGAGACTCGATGCGTCTTTACCACATCCTTGATCTGTGCAGCGACCTGGCCGGAGACACGGACGTCAACCTTGTGAGCATCGTAATGTACAAGCGCCCGACGGGTCTTAGTGAGACTGAAAGGCAAAACGGGAAGAACTGGGGGCAGAGTATCAAATTCAGCCTTCCAAAATGCGAGCTCAGCCTTCATCTCACCAGAGGCAATAAGCCTGCGCTGCTGAGTGGAAAAGTCGGGAAATTGGAGCGACGGTGTGAGACGAGCCCCGTGGTAGGCCTTGTGGAGATCAGAAAGGAGGACACCAAGGCTGATGCCATCCATGTTGATGTGATGGTACCCAATTGTCAGGTAATGTGTACGTTGACCCTTGGTGGGGTCGGAAAGGAGCGAGATCTGCATTGTGTCTCCGGTTTCGAGGGAGTAGACATGGGTGACCATCCTCTGATACTCTCCTTGGGCCTCTATGGGCCCTGAGATGATGCGGTGTTGTAGCTCAAGTTTTGACTTGGCCATGACCTTCTGCACAGGACGGCCCTGTTCATCGAGAGTGAACTTGGTTCGCAAGGATTCGTGATGTTGTCCAACTTTCAGGACAGCTCGGGCCAGATCTTGCACACGCAAGTCCCCTTGGATAGCCATCGTGGTGGCAATGTTGAAAGCCGTCTTGGTTTCGAGATATTGTTGAAGAAACCAGAATCTGGATTGACCAAAAGACATTGGCTCCGTCCGGGCCACAGTCGCGGCAACAGCGACGTTTCTAGTCTTATCAAGCTGATGAATCGAGTCGGCGTTGATAATGGGCCCTAGCTCGAGCCCGGGAGTGGAAAGCGGCGTAAGCTCACGAATGATACCGGATTCGTTCGATTCTGCGGAAGATGTCAAATCTCCTCGGCTTCCACCGTCACTGCTGCTATCCTCAGAATAGAACACAAGGACTGGTGGAGGTCCTCCGGTCGGCACCTCGGGCTTCTCGGTGTCGATCCCGGGCTGGCCGTTCGCCAGTGGTGGCGCTGTAACTTCTACTTTCATCTCCTCGACATTCGCCAAGTTGAAGGTAGATGTGGCATCCACGTTCGGCATTAGGTCGCTTGACATGTTGTCCAGGGCAAATTCCAGCATGTCACCAACAGAAGCGCCGCCAAGGATCTTGAGTACCGGAAGATCAACCTGCAGCTCTCGCAAGAACCATGAGCGAATATCTACCGCGACCAGGGAGTCAACTCCAAGTTCGTCTGCAGCAAGTTGTAGCTCAAGGGCACTATCCGACTGTAGCATTCCTTGGAGGCGAGTCACGAAGGCGTCTCTGATGACTGCGAAGGCAGCCTCTTTTGTCTTTACAAGAAGGAGGCTGGCCTTGACAGGCATAGTGGCGCTCGAACCATCCTCGTCTTTCTTGTTGTGAATTCTCTTGATTACGGCATGGCCCACCATGGGGTTCGCCATCCACCGAATCGGCCGCTCTTCGCCGGGTTGTGCGATTCGCACGCCGCAGACAACTTCAGGGGATGGAGCGGCCCAGCTGTTGTCATCAGACCGAGGCCTACCTGCTAGGATGCCCTCGCAGAAAAGCTGGTGAACCTCACGTTCTGATAGCGGCGTATAACCTCTCTCTTTGATGCGTAGAATCTCCTTCTGCGTCAGTTCACGAGCCATGTAGCCAATGCCAATGACAGAACCAATGGCGATGACTGATGCCGGCTGGCCCCTCCGGCGACGGCGGGCGGCCAGACCGTTCATAAAAAGATTGGCTGCAGTATAGTTGCTCTGGCCATGGTTGCCGAGGACGCTAGCCATGGAACTGAAGAAAATGGCGAAGTCAAGCTGTTCTTCAGCTAGGAGATCGTCTAGGTGCCGGCTGCCGTCCACCTTGGGACGCAGGACGCGATTCAAAACCTCGGCCGTCATGTCCCTGATCGGTGTATCTTGAAGGACCATGGCCCCGTTAGCAAAGCCAGCGAGCGGGGGCATGGTTTCGCGAATGACCGAAATTAGCTTTGCAACTGAGCTCTTATCCGTCACATCGTTGGCGATAAACTGGACTCCAGTGCCGCCAAGGGCTTTCACCTTTCGGAGCCATCCCTCGTCGACAAACGGCTGTCGACTCGTGAGTACCACGTACTTGGCTCCGTGCCTAACCATCCAGGTGCAAATGGACTTGCCCATTTGTCCAGACAACCCAACGAGCAGATAGGTGCGGTCTGGGCGGAAGCTGAATCTCTTGTCAACGTTCTCAGCCTTGACTGATACCATTGTCTGTGGACCTGAAGCGGCCCATGTCAGAGCGGTGTCCAGGGACAATGGCGCTGAAAGTGTGGGAAGTTCAGACAAGCTGACGATATTGACGGGCATATCGCCAGTTGTTGGTTCGAATGAGAGCTCTGACACGATAGAAGAGATTCGCGACGGTTTTGAGAAATGGCCAACTTTGGAGGTTCGCTGCTCGATGATATTCGTCTCGAACAGGTCGCCCGATGTAAGCGTAAAACCGTTCTTTCCAATAATAGTAGAAATCATGTTACCGATGCTGTCGCCATTTGGAGAGCTATCAGAGACCCCACTAAAATCTATGAGAAGATGTGCGTCTGTGGGAAGAACATAGCTTAAGGTTAGCTCGGAAGTTCGAGGGTGGATTTCCACGATGCCAGAGGCATGCTCAGGGACGACACCGCCAGTCCGAGTTCGGATGACTGTGATGCCTTCAGCCTCGGCCTGAGCGGAAAGAGCTTTAGCAATAAATGACGGTATATTGTGCGCGATGAGCTTGGTCGCGGAAGTTGACTCGGCGAAATCGACAATTCTGCTGGCAATTATCGCACCTGCGAATCTCGCAAGGAGCTGTGGCGTCGCTTTCGCGTCGTCTATGGGGAAGACCCAGCTTTTGGGGAGTGCGAGGGACGAGTGAAGAGATTTAGAGAGTGTGAGAGCAGTCTTTTCCGCTCCCTTGATAATACCGATACTGGCATAAAAGGCCTCGGACTCTGACAGCTTGAGAGGTAGAAGCAAGGAGTGGAGGACTTCGATGGCAACACGATCGTCGCCGTCAACGAGTAGATGTTGCCCAATAGCATGCTGCTCCTCTCGAAGCTCGTAGTTCCCGCAGGGGAGGCGATCTACAACCAACCTAGTGTCCTGAGGGTCGACCTGAGTAAGCACTGTTCTTCTCGTTGAGTTGTACCGATTGTTTCTTTCCTTAGATGCACGGAGTCGAGGAATCAAGATTCGGTCTCCCTCTTCGATGACGATTTCGGGCTCTATGCTCCAGAGTAGTTGGTCCCCATTGTCACTGGGCTCCACTGCTCTAAGATCTGGAGACGCAAGAGTCTTGTGCGAC
>NW_003315038.1:4372216-4397209 GCF_000150825.1 Verticillium alfalfae VaMs.102
CGAGAAATACCTCGCGAGCCTTCGGGAAGAATCCGCCCGAGATGTCGGTGAAGGTATAGGATGAGAATGCATCACCAAGGTGAGGAATGATAATCTTGGTAGCGCCACCGGTACCGGCTCCCACCTCGATGATGTTCATGTGTGGGAAGCGATGGGTGATCTGCGAGACAGCCTCGGCCAGGAAGTGTGAGTTTTCGTCAAAACCGAGACACTGGGCGTAAAAGTCGTGTAAAACGTTGTCCTCCATCATATGCTCGAGGATAGACGTCTCACCCCGCACGGCGGCTGCCAGGTTTCGACCTACAGCACCCACCAATTTCATCTCAACCTTGTGCCTGAATCGATACATAAGGGCAGCGATGTCCTCATCTGTATCATCGTACCATTGAGGGTTAGTGTGCGGATCCTGACCAGAACGCAGTTCTCCTAGTGTCTTGCGAGCAAAGTTGACCAGGCGCTTGTGATGCCACGCCGACTTTTCAATGTCTTCCGGCGTCAGCTCGGCTAGCAGGTTCTTCAAATAGTGATAGCAAATTCTTTCCGCGACTTCGGCAAGCTCGTAGTCTGCATCTGTCGCTCGGCGGCCCTTGACCATGAGGTTACCGTCTGGTTGAGCGACGCCCAGTTCGTACGCCCAGAAGAGCTGCGCGTCTTGCTCTGGCGTCGGTGGCGTCAGAGGCACAACTTCGATGCCGTGCATTTGAATCATGGCGGTTTCGCCATCCTTCGCAAACAAGTGTGCGTCTCCGCTTACTGTGCCATTCGAATCAACAATAGAGTCTACTGGGAGCTGACCGGCCCCAAGAGTTTCCCTCTCTAGAAGCGGTAGATCGATGGAGACGCGTCGTATTTTTGTCGGCACGTGCAGTGCATACAGCTTCCCGTCTCCAGGGAAGCAAAATGCGAGCAACACGGCCTGAATGGTACAGTCGATCATGGCAGGATGAACGGTGGGAGACCGGAGGGGATCTTGGCGAGCAGGGTTTGCGATGACACCCGTGCCGGCGTCAAGGGTACGCTTCAGCTCTGACAGTCCCTGAAAAAGCCCGGAATACTCATACCCAACTTCAGCGAGATTAGCATAGAACTGTTTCGCATCCACGTTTACCCCGTTGACGAGCTGCTCTGCGCGGGGGGGAAGAAGTGGCAACGACGTGCTTCCCTCAACAATATCGCTGATCAGTCCCGCTTCCTCGAGATTGAGATGCACGCGACATGAGCAGCGAAGTGGTAGAGAAGAGACATCTGAATTGGCCAGACCGGCGTAGAAGCGAATCGTGCCGTTGATTGATCTCGCGTTCTCGTCGTACTCCTCATCGAGGGTCAAGGTGAGCAGGGTCTCAACACCCAGGCTGCGATCATCGAAGATGATGCCCTTTCCAATGACAAAGTCAAGAATGTCCATACCCTTAATGGCAAGAGCCTCACCCCGACGGGCCACCAGGATACGGCACGCATCGATAGCCATTGAGAGATAACCGGCTGCAGGAAAGATGATTTGTCCTTGTACCATATGACCTCCGAGCCAGGGAATCTCCTTGGGCGAGAGGAGGTTCTTCCAACGGAGGAGTGTTGGATCAGTTCCATCGGGGCAGCAGACACCCAGCAGATCGTGGTAAGGCGTTTTGCGAGTTCTGGTGGCTTTGACCAATCGGGACTCTCTCCAGTAGACGCGGTCATGGTCAAAGGCGTAAGGAGGGAGGTCCTTGACAACGTTGGGCTGCTGTTCCCCTGACAGAGTAGCATCGGACTTCTCAAGCTGTAGTAAACCGCTGGTGGGAGAGAGATGGCTCCAAAGATATCCAAGTGCGTCGGCAAACGATTCCACATCGTCGACACCTCGCGAGAGAACGCCAGTGTAGGGGATACGGTTACCCTGGACTTCCTGGATTGTCTGTAGAGCTGGGCCTTGAAGAGCCGGATGAGGCCCGATCTCAAAAGCCAGGTCAAAGGGGCCCTTGGTGTCGATAGCCTTTTTCAGAGCTTGCGCAAACAGAACCGGCTTGACCATATTATCTCGCCAGTATTCGCCATCAAGACCTTCGGATTGGATTTTCATTTCCTCTTGATTCTCCCGCACACTCGAGAACCAGGAGCAAACCACACCTTCGCCTTTCCTGTCGTCGAGAACCCGAACATGGCAGCTACGCATCGATTCCACGTACGGACCGGCCGGCGGGAGCATATGATGCGAGTGGTATGCGGTGTCCACGCGAAGGACTCGTACAAACCTGCCCTCGTCTTGAAGGATAGACTCTGCTTCTTTCACCGCGTCCGAGTCTCCAGACAAGGTAACGCTGGAGGATGAGTTGCAGGCGGCGACGCAGATGCGACCTTGCATCTCCTCGAATGCGCAGAACTCTTGAGCATCCTCAACAGACGTTCCGACGGCTAGCATGGCACCCTTCTGACCTTTGCTTCCTTTGGCAAGGCTGGAATGAAGACCACGGTAGTAGGCAATACGAATAGCATCTTCCGCGCAGACCAAGCCGGCGGCGTATGCAGCACCGATCTCGCCCGAAGAGTGGCCAACAACGGCCTCGAAGCCGATGCCCGATGCTTTGAGCATCTCAACTAGAATAACCTGTACGGCCGTGCACAGAGGCTGCGAGAGGGCTGCCTGGGCGATACGAGACGTGTCCGCTCCAGCGAGAAGCTCCTCCCTCAATGACCACGTAGGAGCGTCCGGAAGGAGACTCAGGCTGACCTCCAGACAGTCGACAATCTTAGAGACAAACTTAGATCCAACAATGAGAGATCGTCCCATAGCCGCCCACTGTGCTCCTTGACCTGTAAAGATGCCGAGGATTTTGGGCTTGTGCGAAGGAAGTAAGTTGATGGGCTCATAGTTGGATCCGAGCCTTTTGTCGATCTTGACCCTAAGCTGTGTAACACTGCCGGCAGAGAAAAACCAACGATACGGGAATTTGCTGCGGCGGATGGCGAGGGTCCAGGCGAGATCCGTTAGACTGATTTCGGAGTTGTTTTCGAGCCAAACGGAGAGGCGACGCGCCTGTTCGAACAGAGCCTTCTCTGACGCAGCGGAGAGACAGATTGGGAGGAAAGACGGAGCTGACCGACGTGACTGCTCACGTTGATCCCAGATACCAGGGACATACTGCTCAACAATTGCGTGGGCATTGGTCCCGCCGAACCCGAAGCTGTTGACACTTGCTCGTCGAGGAATACCTTCCGGAAGCTCTGGCCAAGGCCGGGCTGCCGTAGCTATCTCAAGATGCTCGTAAAAGGGTTCCACGGCCGGACTGAGCTTGTTGAACAGCATGTTGGGAGGAATAATCTACGAAATGAGAACATATGATGAGTTTACGTCCTATCTTCTCCTGGCTGTGTTTTTTTTTTTTGGCATGAGCCAACTTACAGAGTGCTGGATTGCAAGCGAGGCTTTCATGAGTGCAGCGATGCCGGCGGTTCCCTCAGTGTGTCCGATGACAGTCTTGATAGATCCTACGTAGAGAATGTCATTGGAATCGACCCCAGTGTTGTCTGCTCCAAAAAATGCCTTCTGGATAGCCGAAGCTTCGATGGGGTCTCCAGCAGGTGTGCCTTTTATGAGTTGGTGTCAGCCATCTTTCCAAGTTGCCAAAGTAGATGGTGCGAAAATAGAGAAGAAGCGTCTTACCGGTGCCGTGAGCTTCAAAGTATTGGCATCGCTCTAACGGATTGGTGAGATTGAGACCGGCTTTGGAATAGGTACGTCTAATGAGAGCCTCCTGTGCCGTGCTGCTTGGCATCGTAATACCTGTGGTACGACTACAACATTTGATGCTCTTGTTAGTGCAATCTAGGTCCTACAAGTCTCTGTGCAGCCAGCTCAATAGACAGTAGAGAGTCTCACGTACCCGTCTTGGTTGACGCCAGTGTCGCGAATGATGGATTCAATGTGGTCGCCATCACGAATGGCATCGCTCAGCTTCTTTAGCACTACTGCAGCAACGCCATCGCCTCGCGCGTAGCCGTCGGCATCAGCGTCCCACATGCGGGATCGACTGCCTGGCGAAAGCATATGAAGTTTGCTCTCAGTGATATATCCCACTGATTCAAAGAAAATCGTGGTTAACACAGAGTATCTTGTTGCCTGAAAGAAGCGTTTGCGCCACTAATTAACTTACTAGGACTCAAAAGCAGGTTTGCGCCAGCAGCGATTGCCACACGAGAGGTGCCATTGCGAAGGGTTTCAACAGCTTGGTGAACGGCGATGAGGCTGGACGAGCAGGCTGTGTCGATGGTCATGCAGGGGCCGTGCCAGTCGAAGAAGTAGGAAATACGATTCGACATGATGCTGCGGCCAGTGGCTGTAGCAGTGTAAGTCGGTAGCTGGTCGACATCGCCTGCCACAATGTTGCTGTACTCTTCGCACATCAGTCCGACGTAAACAGCCGTGTCGGATCCTTGCATCTTTTCCATGGCGAAACCAGCAGCTTCGATGGACTCATAGACCGTCTCCATGAGAATACGCTGCTGAGGATCAATGCTGTGAGCCTCGACTGGCTTGATCTTGAAGAACTGGGCGTCGAACACTCGATGATCCTCTTTCAACATGTACGACTCCTTGACATTGGAGCTTCCATGGTACTCTCCATCTTCGTTATAAAATCCCTCGGGATCAAAGCGTACCGGCGGAATCTTGGCCAGAACATCTCGAGGCTCGCGTAGAAGAGCCCAGAGCTTCGATGGCGACGAGGATTCTCCTGGAAAGCGACAAGCACTTCCAACAATTGCAATGGGCTCGCTCGTGTAGTTTGCCATCTCGAAATAGCTAGAATGCTATCAGAAGTTGATGTCAAATAAAGATGCCGCAACTTGGTTGAACAAGACGAGTTCAAGTTGAAAAAAACAGCGTGCAAGAACGGAAACCACCAACGGAACAAACCACCATTGATATATTGGCTATCGCTTACCACCCTCATAGCTTTTCAAAATCGCCACAAGAATAGTCTGAGGAAGCGGTTCCCAAGTACCACCCCCCACTGACTAGCTGGCCCACCACTCAGGATGCCGAAAGTGTGATGGCATCTAGGTACGGGATCTGGGCAAGGCTTATCCGACACAACCCTTGCGCAACGCCAAATAGGCTGCGCAGATGGATCGCACCTTCTTTTCGCCCAGCCCGAGCTGACAATCTTCAATCCTTCCGTGGCCCGGAATAGTCCAGTGATCCAGCCTCAGCGGCGACTCGAGCTTCGGATGAAAGGCGTGCCTGAACCGAACCTGGGGAGAGAATCAAATTGCAATCAACAGAATCACTGATATCTTGCATGATATCATTCCATTGTTAGCCAATAATCAGATAAGACCATCGCAGGAAGGCAGTTTTCCAGGCACAGCTTACTATCGGGGGCCAGATGTTCTCAGCCCCAAGATTCGGCCCGGATCTCCCAATCGGGCAATTCCACAGCGCCGAACAGGTTGACCATCTAGTCAAAGCCGAATGCGAGGAGGTCATTGCGCAACAAACTTGAACAGAACAGTCTTGGTGATCAAATGGTTCTACGCTTCGGATGCGGAAGGAAATCTGCACCCACATCAAAATCTTGACATGCCGACCAAAGAAAGAAACTCAAGCAGATGGAAATCTAAGCCATCGGCATTTGAATTACCAACTTGCTCTTTTCACAATTTCTTCACGATTCGATTATAGACTTACTCAGCCTACTCTATCACCATGCTGTTTCACCGAACTCTAGCCAGTATCTGGTGCTTCGGTAGTGCAGTTTCCTCATGGCAGCACACCTTTACTGCTGGAGGCTTTACGGATTGCGATCAGCCATGCTTCACGACAGATGTTTCTGCCTACCAGACCGTCAAAGGCCCGGTCTGGATGTCAACATCTCCACGAGACCACATGACCCGATCTCTATTGTCCGCCGTTAATGGATCGTCATGGGAACAGTGGTATTTCGATATGGTATCCTCGAAAGCCGACGAGTCACTTATGATGTGTGTGTCCCGCGATGCGTCCTACACTATGATGGGCCAGGGCGTCCTACGGATCGAGTTCTTCGTCATGCTCGCCAACGGCACCATACTCGGCGGGCCTGAATTTGTGGACCAATCTCGCGTCGAAGATTGTTGCGGCCACGTCCGTGGCGTATGGAAAGGTCCTGACCGGTGGTACGCCTTCACAATCTCCCGCGACCTGAGTCACATTGAAGGCAACTTTGAACGCCCAGGTATTCGCGGCCGATTTGTTCTCGACGCCATCACTCCCGGCCGTTACGCTGATGGCTCCACGTGGCCGTCTACCACGGCGAATCATGAAGTTTCTCCTATGTTACGTATCGCTGAGCCGATGTCTGCAGGCCGAGCCAAGCTTGAGCTCATTTTGGACGGCGAAGAACCTAGAGTCATTGAGGGGCTTGGAGGTCACAACAGATTTTGGTCGTCCAAAGATTGGTTCAGTCTGGTGAGCAAGTGGAATGTAGGTCGCGCCACTGTCGGCCCCTATCACATAACCATCTGGGAGGATGTCTCCAAACTCGACGGAAAAAAGTACCAGGGCAGCATGCTGTTCAAAAACGGCGAGCCCCTAGTGCGAGCAAGTGGAGTCTTGCTGCCGAACACTTCCGAATCGACCCCTCAAACGGATCATCTCCTTATGAGCCGTCGTTATGGTGGCGATATTCACAGCAACTGGGGCGACAAGTCTACCGGCTGGACATTGGACTTCGTGTCCCCTAGTCGCGGCCAGCGATGGACATTTGAACTAGAGCACAAGACACGCCCTTTTGAGGTAGGATTGGGCGAGAACAGAGGTTTGGCAGGCTACACAGAAGTCGTTTCCGGCGGCGAAGTAGGCGGCGAGCAGTTTGACTTGGGATATGGATGGACGGAGCTGGTTGACCTACCACAAACGTTCTCACTCAAGTTGATGATAGGCGTATGGTGGCAAATGGCGAGTTCCGGAAATCTCTTGTTATTCATGTGGAAGATGGTCAGCGCGCCACTCAGAAGTGGCTGATAGGGTTGTTCCCACCTATTTACATTCACTGTCGGCGTATCACCCAACTGCTGTTCAGTTTTCAATACACGACTTCAAACATCTTGGGCAGTTCTTTCCCTTTTCAAATATCATGGATATATTGTTGCGTACGTATTTTAAAGTCTGCGCCTGCATCTACAAAGATATAGCCACGTGGATGCTCCAAAAAAGTCTCAGAGAGGGGAATGAGCCGAGTGAGGAGATCTTCCATAGGCAATATCCACAGTCAATTTGCTGTTGGAAGTTGAGTAGAGGGTCAAAATACTTCAGAATGACAGGCATCCCCAGCTGCTTTATATACACCTCTGCAACCTCAACATTTCATGATGTAATCCTTGAAACACCTTAACCAGCAATTTCTATAAGTGCTTTCTGACACAGAAAAATACCTGAGGCTGGGGACTGAAAAGCGTGCATCAGGAGATCTTTCACGTCTTGGCGAACACGAGCTGAATGCCATCGCCCGCCCCCCCCAAATGCTAGTTCAATGCAGTCTAGTACAAATCGCTCCAATCGGAAGCTTGAAACTATGGCCATTGACTATCTCACGTCATTATCCAATAATGCTTCCCAAATCACATCTTGCCTCCTAGCCCAAATAGTCAAGTGGCCTTCGTATTCGAAGACCTTCAAAGTGCTGCCAGTCAGCTTATCCTGCGCCCTCCTAGCAAGAGGTACGGGACAGGCATCATCGAAGCCGCCTTGCCACATTGTTATATTATTGCCGACAAGGCTGTGCAAGTCGAAACCCCAAGCACGACCCATAAGCCCAGCTTCATAGGCTGCGCCCCGGGCGTCCTGAGCAAAAGAGTGACGGGCAGACTCGATAAATCCGTCAGCGAACTCCTTGTTGTCCGCAAGGCACTTCCTGTCGACGAAGGGTCTGCCCTTAGCCTCCTTGAGGAGCCGGGCTCGGAAGAGCTCCGGATCTGTTCGTGCTGGCTTGCCCATCAGCCAGTCGAGAAGTGGTACAAGCAGAAACCAGAGGTGTCCAACAATCCAAAGTGTGATCCGAGTGGAGAGCTTGATCCCAGTAGACCCTAGGGATAGAGGATAGATACCAGAAACAATGGCGGTATCTCGAAATCGAGGGAGTTCGTGTTTGCTGGCGGTAGATTGCTCATGGAGGCAGGCAAGCGCATATGGCGAACCCCCTGCCACGGCAAGAATTCGACAGTCTCTGCCCACAAGACCGAGTTGACTAGTAAGGGCAGATATATCTGCAGGCCAGTCGAGGAAGCACCGCTCAGGCTGGTAGCTAGAGAACCCAATACCGGGGCGGTCGGGTGCAATGAGACGAACAGAATGCCGAACAGCGGAGTCGTGCCAGAGAGCTGCCTCCTTATGCGAGCCTGGGAAGCCGTGAAAGAACAGGACTGGGGCGCCAGAAGGTTCGCCATACTCCGCATAAGAGAGCATTCTCCCATCGGAGAGGCTTAAGCCAGTCTCCTCTCCAATAGCCTTTTCGTGAGGGGCCATAGCTGTGATTGTGCTGAGGACCAATAAATAATCTAGCAAATTGAGGTGGACAAATAGATGGCCTCCAAATTGAAACAATTCTGACCATGAAATTTTCCACTTCGTTGGACGACGCGGAACATTTTACAAGAGACCAGGAAAGTAACGAGCGATTTTTCAGACATGACACCAGTTTGAACGCATACCAGAAAACCAGTCAAATCAGTTCCATCTTCTGTTGACTTGTGCTATCAAATGTACATCACCCGAGCGCCTCGCGCTCCTGCCGCCAGCCAGTCGCAAAGTGACTGCAACCCTATTCGGCGTTTCGGCTTCGGCGTCGGCGATTTTGTATCACTCGTATACCTACTCTACAGAGAGGATGGGTTTTCGATGATCGGCCTGCGCTGGCCAGGGTCGATCTCGAGACTTCGCTTCGAGACCGAATGAGATCGGTGCACCTAGTGGATGGGTAGCATGCCCCCTATCACCAATGCAGGGTCTGCCAGCCTACGCGGGACAGTAAGCGAACGCTGCTCGGTGTGGTTTTCGTGCTGGTAGGATTAGAATATCATCCCTATTCAGCTAGTTCGTTTGTCTGAAGGGGGGGGGGGGGCAGTCTCTACCGGCTGTTCATACGCGAATTATAACTGGCCCGGATATCTCTTCAGCTGCGATTGACAGCCTTCTTGTTGGGTGGGTGGATCATCGGATTGCGCTGACAGTGTGGAGGGTACCTATGGCAGCTCCCAGTTGCAGAAATGCACATGGCGTTGCGGACTCTGTCAGCCGCACCCAGTACATGCATCAATTACCTTGGCTGTGCAGGTAAATGAGGCAACATCAGCAATCCTGAGTCCAGATCGTTCCTACAGCACGCCACAGCCAGGGCCAGATCCGCACATTCCTTCAGCCCCTCTGTACCAGTCTGGCGATCTAGTCACTGAGGCCCTCGTGAGGGCTCCTGCATCCACAGGGCTAAATGCTCACTGGAATGCAGTGTAACACTGTAAGCATGACGGCCTTCCTCCACGCTGCCACTTGACGTAGGGCGAGGCGTAGGGCGAGAACCGGCCCGCGAATCCAGGGTCTTCCTATCAGCCATTGGTCGGTTATTATCGACTCGCTTCAACATCGTTACATTGCATTACCATGATTCGTTTTTGGTCGAACGGCCAGTCATCTCAAGGCAGACACCGTTTGAAAGGCAGACAGCCTACCCTTGACGCACACTTTATGAGATACCTCAATCAACAAAGGCATGAGTTACGAGTATGGCTAGAATCCATTATTCAACAGTAGCTTTCTTGACTAACAGCTGAACTGCTAACGTGGACAGACGCATCACATCCTGACCTTGAGGGGTAGCACAAGCTGTCAGGCAGCAGCCTGGGCGGTTCATCGCTTGGCGGAATAACTCACCCCGTTGCGTCTTTAGTCACTTAGTTAACACTTAAGTTCTTACCGGCAAGTAACGACACACTGTTCTCCGCGCGGCTTGCTCCGTCTACGCCACCCAGTTGCACCATAACAGATGGCCCTTGAGCCGGCCGCATTGCCGAATGGATCCCGCTAAGCACGCAACTCTACGGGTTGGTTGTTGTGTCTTTCATCCTGGGTTTCAGAGAACACCAATGAGTCGTTCATCGCACCATATGAAGCTAAAGATAAGTATCATATGGCTGAGCTGTCTCAATTCCTTCAAGGTTACGTGGGCGCTCGGTGTGCATGCATGTGCAGGCTGTGGCCGCCTTTGCCCCCAAGGATCTGCTCATTTCCGAGTTTGTTTCGATGAAATGCTCTTGAGTACGCGGATCCTATCCAACCAAGTGGCCTTCCCAAACAGACTTGTCAGTAAGCATTCAACCAGGTGAGAGAGTCAATTTTTCAGTACACGCATGCAGAAGTCCCACTCGCACCCGGCAACTGGTTGATACATTTACGCCGGCCTGTCTCCTTACCTTCGGCCCCTGCCTTTAGCCACTCAGCTGTATTTACTGTCCGGGAACCGACAGAGCAGTGCGAGTGTGGGTCTCGGAGTGTCTTGAAGGTCGATCTTGATACCCGTTTGCTATATCCTCAGGGTCCAACGGGCCCGTGCTGGCTGTTTCACCACCATCTGTCAACTTTTCATTTTGCCCCTTGGTTGGTCTAAATTCAGTAAGCACCAATTATTTCATCATGTCCGATTCTCAAACTGCTAGTTCACCTGGATTTCTGGTACACGTCATGGGTCGACAAGCAAGGCATGCAGCATGCGATCGCTGTCGTGCCCACAAACTACGTTGCCAGTATGACAACGATAACACTCGGGGCGGTAAGGCAGAGGACCAACTTGGTAGTCCGTCTCCCAGATGCCGCAGATGTAAGCGAGCCAATATGGAATGCATACAGTCGACGAGCATCAGAGTGGTTCGTCCACCAAAATCGTCCATACGTGAACTTCCAACCCCCAATGAGAAAACGAAAACCTCGACTTCAGCAACGAAGTCACAATCATCGCAAAGAGCGCGCGAATTCACCGAGCAAAACAGCAGCACGAACACTGCCCTGACACTGGAGGGATTTGGGGAGGCATTCGGGCACGCAGCAGGCTATACGTTCAATTTGCCTCGCGACGTGCAAGGCCATCATACGGATAAAGAGACTTCCGACCCCATTGAAGTCGACTTTATGTTCAATGATTCTCTTCTCAGCTCAAGCCTTCAAGAATTCTCAGAAGATTTGCTGTTCATCGACATGGCCGAGGGTTCTATTGCACCGGAGCACGGGGCTCATGCACCTGTAGAATCCCGGGGTGGGCCGGAGTATACATTTGACACGTCAGTGGCGAACTCATCGGCTGCTACTTTGGACTTTGCTTGCCGACAGAACGATCCAAGAAATTCGTCCGTGAATGCACGAAGCGAACAGTTGGAAGAGACACAACACAATGTGCTTCAAGGTGCATCAACAGCTTCCCTGGGCCAAAGTGCTGGCAAAGGTCCCAGGGCCGGCGAAAGGCCTGAGATGCAACGTGGCAGCGATTCCGATGGCAATACAAACTCCCTCGTGCAGCGGCTGTCTCTCCTCAGCGTCAGTCTACATGAACTCTCTGCGGAGACAGGAAAGCCAGCGCAGCCTGCGACCACTATTCAACAAAATGCCACACCACTACTGGGGGGAATCGGTTTCCGCTGCGATGACTATCCCATCGATTCCATTCTCATGGCGACACAGACATTTGTCGAAATTCTAAGTGAATTTATTCAAATGGAAAGCTGTCGATGCGCCGAGCTAGCTCTCAAAGTTCAAACACACGCAGATGAGGGGCTGTCGCAATTGGCACCTGATGTGCATTCATTCCCTACGTTCACTGGCGATGAAGATCATGTAAGAACTCAGAATCGGCACCTTCGAGACCCTTCCACAAACATGGACACAGACATGTGTTTCGATGACTATCATGATAGCGACAAAGAATGCAGTAGCAGGGAGCAATCGAAGCTCGACATACATACTGCCCTTATCATCATTTCGTGCTATACCCGCACCATGAGAATCTACAGTGATCTGGTCACTTATATCCGCCGACAAGTGCACGCCTCCGCTGGCGCTGGTGCTAGTATGAGTGATCGAATCGCAAACCTTCCTGTCTTGCAGCTGGGCACAATTCAGATTAGAAACGATACGGCTTTGCAGGCCCTCCTCCTGGTGCGCATGGGTCTGCATATGATTGAGAGGATTGAGCGTATACTGGAGACGCTCGTCGGGAAATCGACATGCCCTTGCAATAAGCCTACTGAGGCAGATGAAACCGACCAAGGGCTCAGAAACCAACATATTTCGCGACACAGACGGTCCGCATCATCTTCTATATTGAGTCAAACGGCTCGAGCGAATGTCCTGGGAGGCAACGGCTTCGCAACCCCGTTGTCGCGATCCTCGACCTGTGGATCAGGTCATGGCGGTAGCTCGCGCAGGAGCGTGCTATCAGGGTCAGGTTCAACTTGTAGCCATACAGAGAAGAAGTCAAATTTTACAACTAGCTCTGCAATTAGACACATTATAGAGCTAGCCATAAAGCAGGAGGACTCCGAAAGCGAGGGAAACGGGAATAGAGGGATCGGCTCGCTGAAGGAGGATATACGGCTACTGGAGCAGCTGTTACAGTAACAAGAGGTCGACTTCATTACTGAGCAGCTGATAAATAAGAGTTTGGTGCATAATTCTTGTCACGATAACGGTCAAACTTGCCTTCATAGCCGAAATTCGGAGAAAGGATTGCAACGGAATTCCATCATGGATTTACTTAAGATCGAATGGATTGAGTCAATGCCAGAGTAGCGAACAACCAAGCCGGTCCATCGGCAATGACCAGCCTTGCCAAACTCACCATGAGCCAACCTCTCAGCGCCTTTTCCGTACTTTCAAACGGGGCCCTGGCGTCTGAAAATCCCTGAAGTCCATCCCAAGCAAATTTGGAGAAGATCAGGTGTGCTGCCGTAAACAAAGCGCTCCAAAAAGAGTAATTGTTGGCTCCACTTTCATGCCCATAGTAGAGTATAAGACTGACAATACCGCCGGAAAGATAGAGTACGCCAAGCTCAGATACATTGGGTAGGTAGAATGCTTGATACCACAGCGGTAGAACCCTTCCACGAGATTGATAGGGCACCTTTTGGTGGAGGAAGGCTCTGAAAGCAGTCTGCTGATCATAGTTTGATTGAAGGCTGATATTCCAAGTACGTGTCAGGAGGACTAGTGGTCAACATGGCGTTGAGAACAGAGATTCTACCCACATCATGGAACTTGTGATCACAGGAATAACCCTGAGTAATTCGGGCGGAATAGACATATTTTGGCGATGCGAAGAAGATAAATGCGCGATCTAGAATAAATGACCTCGAAGGACTGTTTGAGGCGATCACTTTCACTTGGACGCAAATGCATCCTTTGTTCCAGGGCAGGTTGGCTTCCATGTTTATTACGTCCAAGTCTACGCCGTCTGTTCAATGTGTAAACTTCGGCTCCCTGTCCACCAGCGCTTACTCCCCGATCTGACAAAGTATCGTGCGACAATTTTTTTGTTCATTCCCATTGAACAGGTTTGCCAATTGTAGCTTCGTTGCTGACGAATGTTAATCCAGATCCCGAGCCAACACGACGGGCATCCACTAGTATAACCCAAAGAGGCAATCCGGTCCGAGTAGATCACCCCACAACCCCGATCCGAATCGGCCGCGGTCCCAGACCGAATATGCGGCTTCCAGGACTCGATAGGCCTGTATAAGCCTGGTCCAAGATTCGGCGTACTTGACTCCTACAGCTTTGTAGGGCTCTGAATCATCGCCTGATATACCTTATTCTATCTTCTTGCCCCAGCTTGCTACCGAATCAGTCCCACGAGGCGCTGCTTTTCTCTTTTTCTACCATCAAAGCTTTATTGAACAAATTTTTCCAGTCGTTTGCATTCAAAATGAAGATGGTCAGGTTCTCCAAAAGCGATTTCATGGATTTTGAATTGCATCGCATTCTTTCTGCTGCGCCCTTTGAGGGCTCCGAGATCGCCGAATTTCTTCAAGGAGCGTCCCTAGCAGCTAAGGGGCCAGAGCAATGGCACCAAGTCTGGAATCAGGCTGGAGAGCAAGCCGAGGCTATCGCGTATGAGGCAGCTCAGCTCGGCGATGCCGTTTCCGCGCGAAAGGCACATCTGCGTGCATGCAATTACTTTCGAGCCAGCCAATACATGATGTTCAGAGAAGAACTGCCACGAATTCTCCCGATTTCTGAGCGCAGTGTGCGAAACTTCCGAGCAGCCATTCCTCTACTCGAGAACTGTGCCTCCGTGGAGACACTTGCCATACCGTATACGACAGATGACGGTGCCACTTACATGCTGCCCGGGTACCTCTACCTACCAGCCAAATTCAGGCGGCTTGATGCGCAGAACGAAACGATAGTACGCGGAAGGCAGGTCAACGGCTCAAACTTGGATGAGACAATTCGAAACGTGCCAATCATACTGGCAACTTGTGGCGCCGACTCCACGCAGGAGGAGCATTATTTCATGGTAGCCTGCGCCGCTGTCGAGCGCGGTTATGCTGCTCTCACTTTTGAAGGTCCGGGCCAAGGCACTGTCCTCCGTAAGCATGGGTTACCGTTTCGACCTGACTGGGAAGTGGTTGTGGGCGCTGTGCTCGACCACCTCTGTGAGCTTGTCAAGACGCAAGACCGGCTTCACTGTCTTGACACCTCGCGAATCGGCATCACAGGCGCCAGTATGGGTGGTTATCTGGCGCTTCGCGGCGCGTCGGACACAAGAATCTCTGCCTGCGTTAGCATTGATCCTTTCTACAGCTTGTGGGATTTTGTCAAGGCTCGTATGCCGGGCGGCCTCATGGGACTGTGGGAGAGCGGCTGGATCCCCGACTCGGTACTCAATGGTGTTGCTAGCATTGGCCGCATGCTAGGCACATTCCAGGATAAGTGGGAGTTGGAAAACTCCAAGTGGATGTTTGGCATTGATATTCCGTCAGAGATGTTTGGCATTGATATTCCGTCAGAGATGTTTCGCAGAGTGATGCACTTCACTCTTGGGGAGGTGCCACCCCTGGGTCGAGAGCGAAGCCCAAGCAGGGCGTCAGGCGATCAGCAAGGATTCCTCCATCGCATCAAGTGTCCAGTTCTGGTTTCTGGAGCAGGCCAAAGTCTGTATTTCAAAACGCTTGGAGACACCACCATGCAAATACAAACCGAACTGGTCAATGTGCCGGAATCAGACAAGAAATTGTGGTTTTCTGAGGAACCAGGAGAGGGTGGGATTCAGGCCAAGATTGGAGCATTTGGCTTGGCTCACATGCGGACTTTTGCATTCTTGGACAAAAGCTTTGGGATCCAGCGCCAGGCATTGTGAGAGTTGAGCAGATAATTGATTGTGTTATGCAGAAAAAATAATGAATGATCATGTGTTCATGGTGGGTAATGGCAGTAGTGCTAGAAGGACAGCCCTTAGCAAAGACTCTGGTTGTCCATTCCGTGACATGCATCTGTGCCAACAAGTTCAGAGTACATCGCGCCGTAGGTGAAAACAGAGAGCTTTGGGTCTGAATGGTGAGTGCAGTGGACGATGAGAACTTGTTAAATAATCATAGTCCTGACGATGTTGCTCGGGTCAGGCCCGCGAGCCCGGGAATCTAATAAACAGTAAATACCAACTTCTCGCCAGAGACCTTTTGCATCTTTAAATCATCCAGACCCTCTAGGATTGAATTCCACCCCCCGCTCAGCATTCTAATGGGGTGGGGCAAAAGACGCCCTTCGTCGATCAATCGCTGGCAGACGGGCCTCCACTCGAAACCCAGTTTGACATGTTCAGGAACGACGGGAAATGTGTAGCCTTTTCCAAGATCAATAGGTCTGCCGACCATTGTCATCCCCATGACCCACTCCCGTTTGACGACACTTCGCAGGCCTGGAAGATCAGGAATCCGTTCAATGGCCGTATACTTGCCCCCCATGCGGCCAAGTGCTTCGTGGCAGATCTTGACGCTGGAAGGGGACGTAATACAGTCAATGGCGTATTTGAGCCTGTTCTTCGTGTGGGACTTAATGTCCGCAGCGCAAGTTGGAGAATGGTAATCGAAAACGGTCTCTGCGCCACGCGATTTGACTAGCTCAGAATTGTGAGGCGAACAGGTTGCAATAGGAACATGTCCGGATCTTTCGTGTGATTGTAGGTCAGTATTTCGTCTTGTTGAATGAAATGACAACCAAAGTAGAGAGCCAGCCGAAGCCCAAGGAAATGTTACGTGAGAGGGAGCAAAAAAACGTACAATTTGAGCAATTGGATGATCATAGCACCGCTGGCGGTGCTTCCGCCATAGACGAGCACTGTTGCAGGGTCCTCGGGGGCCTTGCTTAAGGGCAGCGGTCTCAGCCCCAGCGAGCCGTAAATGACCACCGCCGCCGTAGTGATGCATGCACCTCCGATACTTGCCGCTGTTTCGTAGGACATGGAGTCTGGAATCCGGACGACTTCGAGCTCAAATGTCGGCACATACTCTTGGAAAGCTCCCGACTGGTGGTTCGACGGGTTTCCGCCCTGAACGGCGCCAAACACACGGTCGCCGACCTTCCACTGCGTCACAGCTGTGCCGACAGCTACGACATCCCCTGCAAAGTCTGTGCCGTCGACAGCTCCTGGGGATGGAAATGCTGCATACATCTTGAAATCGCTGGGGTTAAGAGCTACAGACCGAGTACGAACGAGAATCATATTGTCGGCTGTGATGTGGGGCACAGGCACATCGTTTGCAATACCGAGCTGGAGGTCTGGCTGCGTGATGATGGCTGTCTGCGTAGGGGGTGGTGCAAGCTGCGCATGAACAGCCATGATGGTAAAATTGGTAGTGATATGGCGGTAGGGCGCTGAAACTTTGTTGTAGGAGCTAGAGATGCTTCTGTGTTTTCCCCCTTTGACTTGGACATGATGAACACAACCGAGCTCAAAAAGAATCCTGAACTCTTCCCTCCTCAAGGTACCAAGGATGAAGATGTGCGGCCAGCGTCACTCGAACGCCCAGTTCTGGCCGAACCTTCCATCCTACAAGCCGTCGGTTCGCGCCCGTCTGAATATTGTGCCGAAGAAACGCGCCACTCGATCAGGTGCTATCACCCAAGTTCGGTGTACATCTCCATATTGGGAAGTGGTTGTGATACAGCTGGGTTCTGGGCCGAAGAACAGTACAGGCCGCCTAACCCCAAGAAGGATGAAGCACAGCGCGCGTGCGCACCGAAAAGTCGGCCGCCTTCCTGTCGTTTAGGGGTCTTGTTTCACCGATTCGGCCAGCCTTCAGAGCCGTGTTCCCAACCCACAGGCTCTCGGCGACAACTTTCTAGAGACTGTTCAGCATGCCGAGCTGAAAATAGAGAAGAATTTGAGAGGAAGGGTTGTGTTCTTATGAGGGTAACAGTACCAGCGATCTGTCACTTCCCACAGAGCGAATCGACAGCTCCGTTGTTCCCCAGATTGCACTTCGAGTATTTTGCCCACCAAAGCTTCGCATTGCACTTAGATCGCGGGTTACTGCTATTGATCATATTGTTCATCGTTCCAGGCAATCGAAAAAATGGCAGCGCCCTCTGAGAAGTCACTCAAGGACATGACAGGCCAGTGGTTCGTCGCCACTAAGCTATGTGAGGGCTTCGAGCAGTACCTCAGCCTGCAAGGTCTCCCCTGGTGGAAGCGTCAGGTAAGCCCGATACACCCTCTCTCCCACCACATTCTCCGTATGTTGCTTCTAACTTCGCATCCACCCCCTCACAGTTTCTTCATATTCTCACAGTCAAGGAAACCCACACCCAATACGTAGACTCGGAAGGCATCACCCATATCGACGTGGCCCTGAGTATCAGCGGTGGGTTCGGCGGGAACTCTGAGAACCGTATCATCGACAACAAGAAGCACGCTGTCGAAACAGAGATGCTAGGCACCCTGTACGAGCAGTGCCGGTGGGCCAACCTCGACGAAGTGGACGATGACCCTTGGCTCAAAGAGGGTTGGGTTTACACCAACGACGAACGCGAGAACGGCGGGGCCGGGCCCAACGGAGAGTTACACATTGAGAGCCGGGGTACCAATTCCAGCGGTAGCTTCTCGACCGTTGGCCTCTGGGGTTTTATCGAAATCAACGGCGCGCGTTACCACTGCCGCAAGGCCATCTGCCGGAAGGGCAAGGAGAAGGCCCGCGTGCTCGGAGTCTACGGCTATGTAGGGCCCGCTGAGAAGTGAAATCCATGTCTGGTGTATTTCCATTTATGTTGATGTCTAGATTTATCTTAGCAAGACGGAGGTCTTTCCTCACAAGAGAAAAATGGAAGAGAAATGTTGCGAGGCGCATTTTGCTTGCCATGAGGGGACAGATTCTTCAGAGCCATGGCTCCAGTGACAGCGATTTCAGGGCGACGTATCAGCGACATGCACAAGCGTAATGATCCATAGCGTAAGTAGTCATTTGTTTCACCTTGGCTGCAAAGCTCTTCCTAGACCTCCCAGGGCACCCACATTGCAGCGAAGGCACGCCAGCCACACTCAGCAGCATCTGGCGAGCGCTGCCAATTTCACCTGCAACCGAGCCAGCTTTTCTTGACAAGTTCAGATCCGACGTCCTCCGCGAAGTCGGGACCGTCCGCCGGCGCACGCCTAGACAGGTCGCCACTGTTCCAGCAGCCCAAGACATCACGCAGCTGGTCAATAACTCCGAGGCCATCATAACAATGAGCAACATCTGCATGGCTATGGCCGAGGGGGCCGGAGGCGCGAAGGAGCCGATGCGCAGCTCGGGCAGGAGCACGGTCTTGCCGTCGGGCGTGACGGGCGTGATGTTATGGTTGACGCATCCCCTCATGTGGCCGAAAATGACCTCGTAAATGTCGAAGACGCGGTTGGAGCATGACATTATGAGCAGTAAGGTGCCCTGGTCAGAGACGAGGTCGGACACTGGCCCGTCGCGTGGATACAGTGTTTTTAACAGATCGATGAGCGATTGTGTCATGCGGAACGTCTCGTCAATGGCGAAAAGGCGACCCTCGAGTGATGGGACCTTATCTGATGCCACCATTGTGACGGGCGGGAGGGCAGCAGAATGCTCGTACAGGCGGACGTTGAGGTCCGCCAGTTTGCGCACAGGATGCACAACTTCCACGGCGCCTGCGCGGATTTCGCCAGTCGTAGTTGGAGCCGAGATTGTTGCAGGATCCATTCGCACCTTGGCGTCGCGATTATTCGCGTCCAGAGTCATGTCGACCACCTCTTCCGAGACCAGCGAGGAGGCAATCACGGGGCCCGATATCTTGAGTTCCTCGTCAACCACGGTTAATGGGGCGGCAGGGGGCCAAAAGGTTGCCAAGTCCATGGGGAAGTTCCATTCTGATGAGTTCGAAGACGCAGAGGTGGAGCCCAGACTGGAAAAGTCCATGTCAAGCAGAGTAGAGAAGTCCGTGAGGCCGGGAGATTTGGAACTGGACAGGCTCGTGCTCCCGTCGTTGGGACTGACGCCGGAGTCAGGGCCAGCGTTGAAATCATTGAGTCCAGTGACGGCAAAGGACAAAGACGAGTATGGATCGATAGCATGATTCGGGCTCAACGGCTGTGGTGTCTCTGGAAGACGATGAGGTTTGCTCTGTGTATCCGCCAACGAATGTTCTGTCGTCACTGTCGTCAATAGTACCGGGGGTTCCAACGATAGGTCTCGAGGTTCTGGCCTCATTTCCACATCGCAGTTCTCGTGATTGTTATGTATGTTGCGGCGCTGTCGCGGACTGAAGACACATGCAGTTCTCAAACGGCTGCATCGGGCACAAATGCCTTGGCCGTCCTGGCGTTGGCATCGGAGCTTTTGAGAATGGCAGCGATCGCACGCGAGGCGGTTCTGGGGGTTGGTCTCCCTCCGCACAGGCATAATGACAAACACGGCAGGGAGATGCTGAGGGTTGTAAAAACATGTGGCTATCACTGCGCGTGCGAGTGAAAAGGTTCGAGGTATAGCGTGAGCAGATGTCAAGGTGAGGGGGACCAGGCAAATCGGGGTCTTCAGACGCAGAGAGGCACGGTCAAAGGCATCAGCGTACCAATGGCCAAGCGCTGTCAGCCGTCAGCAGTTTAGGTAGAGTAGGGAGTAGTCTGTGCGAGACGAACCGCCAACAAAGGAAGTTTCGTCATGCAAACACATTCAGCCGGGCGGATGGACGCATACCGTTGCCCCTGTTGCCTGGAGAGGACAAAAACGCCGAACGTGGGGGCCGGGTCGAAACGCCGAACGTACATGAAAGCACACAAGAGACCAGCACAGGAGATGGGGTCCCGTTTCGCCGAACAATGGGAATCGTGACTTTGGGGGCGCTTTCGACATGGAAGATTTGCATTGGGACTCGGCGATTTGAAGTTTCTGCTGACTTCGGCCGATGATAGATTGATGGAGCAATTTTCCATCCACTTTCGGGCCTTGTGCCGCCTTTGTGACTGCTCAGTCTTAAGGGGGTGCACGATTTTGTTGAAGAGCCTCAGCCGTCCACCCCAAATTC
This sequence comes from Verticillium alfalfae VaMs.102, assembly GCF_000150825.1. NCBI lineage: Eukaryota > Fungi > Ascomycota > Sordariomycetes > Glomerellales > Plectosphaerellaceae > Verticillium > Verticillium alfalfae. The sequence goes on from NW_003315038.1 coordinate 4,392,738, forward strand.
ACTGATCTTATTCGTGGGACAGTTGTGCTGGACATTCTTGCCATATCCCTTTCCCTCCCCTTTCCTCAGATCTTCCGCATATCCACCACCTTTGTTGAGAGATATGGCTCCCAAAACCAAAGGCGACACTGAGGGCAATGCCCCCGATATCACGGTGGCTTCTCGGGACGCCTTTGAGTCAGACCAGTCGAATTCGGGCGACAAACAAAACTCGTCCATCTCTGGCGATGGCGTTCAGCAGCCGACCGAGGACAAGAATGAAGAGGAAGACTTTGCCAAGGGCAAGTCATGGCGGTTCTGGGCCATCTTCCCAGCCATCATGTTCACTACGCTGCTCTCAGCCATCGAGGTGACTGTTCTCTCAACAGCCATGCCTACAATTGTGCACGAGCTCGACGTCGGGAACAGCTACGCCTGGATTATCAACTCTTTTCTCCTCACGAGCACCGCATTTCTGCCCGTCATTGGGCAACTCGCCGACGCCTGGGGCCGCCGGTGGCCTACCATCATCAGCGTGGCCATCTTCACAATCGGCAGCGGCATCTGCGGTGGCGCCAATAACGCGGAGACGCTCATTGTAGGCCGTGCTATCCAAGGTCTCGGTAGTGGCGGTCTCAACATGCTCATCGATCTGATCATTTGTGATCTCATTCCCCTGCGCGAGCGTGGCAAGTTCATCGGCCTCGTCAATCTTGTTTTCGCCGTCGGCCTCTTCACGGGCCCCTTCATCGGTGGCAGCATCGTCCAGCACACTTCGTGGCGCTGGGTCTTCTGGATCAGCGTGCCTATCGGTGGCGTGTCGCTGTTGATGTTGTACGCCTTTCTTCGCGTCAACTATGTACACGCCCCTTTCAAGGAGCGCATCAAGACCATTGACTACATCGGCAACATCATGGTCCTGGGCTCCACGACAGCCATCCTCTATGCCCTCACCTACGCTGGTACCGAGTACGCCTGGACTGACGGCCGCGTGCTGGCACCACTGATCATCGGTCTTGCTGGCATGGTTGCCTTCCATTCATACGAAGCTTCGAGATTCTGTAGCCATCCGACGATCCCACCTCACCTTTTTGGCAATCGCACGTCGTCCATCGCTTTCCTCATCACGTTCCTTCATGCTCTCATGACACTGTGGACGCTGTACTTCCTGCCCGTCTACTTCCAGGCCGTGCAGCTCGTTTCGCCGAGCCGCTCAGGCGTACAGATTCTGCCTACCGTCTGTGCCATGATCCCACCAGCGCTCATCGCCGGCCAATACCTCAGTCGTACGGGTAGATACAAGCTTCTGCACGTCGTCGGCAGCATCTTCATGGCCGCCGGCCTCGGCAGCTTCGCGGCCCTGAACCGAGACTCGAGGACAGCGGCATGGGTCTGCCTCCAGATGATCCCGTCGTTCGGCAACGGACTGCTAACGACGTCGCTGCTGCCAGCCGTGCAGGCGTGCCTCACAGACGAGGACAACGCATCGTCGACGTCAACCTGGGCGTACGTTCGCAGCTACGGTGCCATCTGGGGTGTGACGATCCCGGCGACGACATTCAACAACATCTTCTCGCGGAACCTGTGGAAGATTTCCGACCCCGCTGTGCGCGCCGCTCTCGGCGGCGGCAATGCCTATTCGTATGCCGCGCGCGACTTTATCAAGTCATTCCCCGTCGAGGCGCAGGACGAGATTCGCGAGGTTTATACGGATGCCCTGCGCATCTCGTGGGCCGTGGCGGCAGGGCATCATGGGCTTGGCTGTTGTTTTTTCGTTCTTGAGAAGGAGAATGTTGCGCTGAGGGCATCGCTGCAGACGCAGTTTGGCATCAAGGAGGAGGAAAAGGAGAAAGACGAAGAGGCATCGAAGCCGGGGGAGAAATAGGACAGCATGCTCGTCGTCTGGTAGTGTTCAAGGTGATCAGAGGACTGCTTCGGATATCTTCAATCTTTTCTGTCCGTCTTTGGGGTTTCAAGTACACGATCGACACTTGGCAGTGGAGTGCAGGCATGATGTAGACAAGTAGAGCGGCGTCAAGAAAAACGGGTACTATGCCACGAGGATGAAGTTAGCAGGTGTGCCAAAAGCCATGATGACGAAGGAAGGGATGCTTTGGTTTTAAAAATCATTGCACTGTGATCATGGCAATGGTCTCTCTTTAGTGGTTCCTCCTTGCGTTACATATTGATGGAATGGGCCGGACGTGGATGTTACTATCTTTGAGGCACAATGTTTGGACTGGTCCGAGCTGATCATGTTCTATTCCTGGCTGGCATTTCTCATATTGGTATCGTACATCATGCTACTCAAGCCATGGATTTGGCGGCGATTGAGCTACCTTTCCTAACTAAGCGAAGTTCGAGTACGTTCGGCAGAGATGCTGAGATTCTCCAACTTCTGCTGTAATTCATGAATGACAGGGTCGTGATCACCCTCCACTCTCCGCGCATCGTCTATTCCCTGACCCTCTCAAAGATCCCGTGATAATGTATCAGAGTATTCACCATCCAGTTCGACCATTGTCCAAAGCTTTCGATGCTCGCCAGTACAGCTCGCAAAGCCGACGGCGGGGTAAAACCTACCAGGCCCTCGGCTTCGTCGATCCAAGAGATAAGTATGTAAACAGATGGCAGTATTTCCATATTGCCTAGATCCGTACCATGCATCGCAAGTAACTCCGTTGCCATGAAACGTCATGAGCGGAGATCTCCCAAATCGACGTAGGCAGCAACCAGTGCCTTCTTCAGGTTTGCATGGTCCTTGCATCGCACATGACCCTGTGCCTCGGCTGTCAGAACCATACACCGAACCATGGTGACAACTTCAGTAGGGCTGACTAGGTTATAACAGAGCAGCCGGTCCATAGCGTCCGACAGCATGTCCTGGACGATGGGAAACGCGGCATCGATGGCCTTGTGTGTGAGGTTAATGTATGCAGGAAGCATTTGGCTCGCATGCCTGATAATTTCTTCGGGGCTCAAATGATGCATGAGCAAGAGTAGGCGACGGAGAGAATGTGATGGGTAGGCCCCAGGGAGTCGTTCAGAGATGCAACATAAGGATTATATAAGGCATTGGAAAACTTCGGGATGCCCTCGAGCAAAATACAATATTGACGTATACAAAAAGGGAAACAATAGCGGGACCTGGCGTGCAAGTTGCCGTGAACTTTGTGCGATGGACATGCGGAGGAAACGATGAGGCTCGTCGTTCCTCCCTTCCTGCAGGACCCAGGTGGCGAACATGACGGAACTGCACCAAGTCGGCACAGCAGTCTCATTCTTGATTCTGTCTCCTTCGTCTCGTTGCGACTATCCAGGCTCGCATGAGCCTGTCACGAACGATTATAGTAGATGCCTAGAGTAGGCTGGTATAAGGACGTCGGCAGGCAGGCTTAGCATGACAGGGGATGCAAGTTCCGCCATGTCTTTGGAGGATGCCATTGTCTTATTTAGGGGCCGCAGACCATGATCAATAGGTAGTTTCCTGCCGCCTTGGGGTAATCACTGCAGGTATGGCGTCCGCTTCGTCTCGTCACCCAGCTGGCCCCCAAGGCAAAATAAAAACCCGAGGGCTTCCTTTATTCCCATATACGGAGAACGCGCTTTATATTCATGGTTTTTCTAACGTCTCATTGCGCGAATCGCGTCTTGTATATTTTTGTACTAGTACTCATTGCCAGCAAGTTGGTCCCATCATCGCGAGCCGTCGCCATTTCGGACGCGGCGGGCCAAGTTGATGTTGTTCAAGTCAAGAATCCTACAGACCTGGTCCGGCTCGTCAGCGTCTCAGGAACTCTACTCGTCTCACACTACCTGCCCGAGTAGCAGACTGTCAGACACCGCTACGTAGAACCATCTGAGTCACTGAACTTTTGGAGGTATTGTGGCTAGACCTGCCACAGCCAAGGAGAACTTGGGGCTCCTCCGATTGCGTTTTTTACTGCATAATTTTTCTCTCCAATTTCACTCTGCGTGATTTGGAAGTAAAATCTACTTAAGGGATTGTCTGTTGATTATTTTAGTGATTTCTTCAACAACTCTCCATGTGGGACCACTGGTTGCTGGTGATAAGCACCGCTGCTATCACATTTGTATTTGCTCGAATTGTTTTAGGAAAATATTTATATGAGAAAAGAAAAGAAAAAACTCGAAAAGAAGAAAATAACAAAGGAGAAAGAAGATAATTCAATCAACTTGGATCTTCATGTTAGTATGTCCTGATCTCTACATCTAATGACAAGAACAGGGTGGAGACACCCACTGCGTCTCTGGATGGACGAGGCCTAGACGCTGAGTCAGCAAATGTTGACCCAGCAACGCCCGATTTGTTTATTGTCGTGAGTATGTCTCTCTCTCCCTCCCACGCGAAACATCAATTACGTTGCAGCCATCAACATTTGCCACGACCCCTCGACGACATTTGCATCGCACAGCACCACCGCCCCTCACGATCGCCCTTCATGGCTTATAATTCTTGGATGATTATCTTT
>NW_003315038.1:4398955-4401099 GCF_000150825.1 Verticillium alfalfae VaMs.102
CCTCGCGCCGCGGCTTCGGCGACGACCGCCCCGAAAGGCGGCGGCGCGCGCGCTCTGGACGAGGCCCGACGCCGGTACTGCCTATGCCCTGGGCGCTCCACTCGCTCGTCTCCCCGGTGCAGCGCGAGCAGGCCGTAGACGAGCAGCAGGGGGCGGCTTCGCAGGGGCGTCGGCGGGCCGTCGGCGGGCGGCGGCGGGGCTGCGACCTTGGCGGCGTCGTGCGGCGCAAAGGCGGCGAGGTAGGCGCGCAGGTGGGTGACGGTCGGGAGGAAGGCGATGCGGATGTGTCTGGCGACGGCGACCTGGTAGAGGGGCGCCTGGAGCAGGGGCGACGCGGAGGTGGGTTGGAGGGCGCGCGGCGTCGCCGTGTCGTCGACGGCGTGCGTCGCTGTCCGCTGGGCGTGGACGTCTTGCTGGAGGCTGGCGAGGAAGTCGGCGCGGGCGCAGCAGATGAGGAGGGTCGTGGGGTAGGTCTGGTAGGAGACGATGTAGTGGAGGAGCTCGGCGGGGGATGCTGGCGATTGGACGACGGGGGTGAGCATGCTCGGTTGGTGGTGATGCAGTTGTGGTGATGCCGCTATGGTGGTGGTGATGCAGCTGTGGTGGTGGTGATGCAACTGTGGTGATGCAGCTGTGGTGGGTTGTTTCTGGGAAAGTAGTAGCTGGCGCCAACAGAGCAAACACTAGAAAGGCAGTCAGCTCGGGTCGTGAGATGTGCAATGACCATTTTTCTCAATTTGGTCATTTTTTTTCTCTTCGAAAATGATTCCTTCGTCTTCTTAACTATGCTGCACAGGAACTATCGGCAGGTTTGGTGCTTGGTGGAGTGTGCTCATCTTGCGCATTGGATATGGCCATGCAGACCATGAGAAATCAGGAATTTGCCAAAAAGGCTATCGTCCTGCTTTGACCGTGGCATTTCAATGTTTTTTTAAGACAACAAAATAAAAAAGGAATGGAAAAGAAGAAAATAGGAAACCAAAAAAAAAAAACCATCAGGTTCCAAACACACAGCTATACTCTCGCAAGCACTCAACCGAAGAAATGGCCCACCAAAGGACTCTCTACCACCTACCTTACCTCACCTTACCTACTGTACCTCAGGTAGGTAGGTAGGTACCTTGGGTACCTTGAGTACCTTAAGGTACCTTAGGCTTACGAGGCGTGACTCGGGCCTGAGCTACTGGTGCATTCATTGGGGGGGGGGGGCTCTCCTTTGGTGGCCAGTCTTGTCGACCACCCGTCAGGGCTGTCCAACCCCCAGGGCCCTTCAGGGCGAGTCCACTGTAGTCCACTGTAGTCTCGACAGCTCCAGTTCGCAACGGCCTCAACCCCAGGCAAGACCCACTTGGCAGCTCCCCCACGTTCGCAAGGCTGCCACACTCACAAGGCTGCCACACTCGCAAGGCTGCCCATGCTCCATGACCCGCCAGGCACGGGACGTCACTCCTGCCAGCCGCATCACCAAGCTCTCCCCTCGCCTCGGCCAACCTCACCCCTCATCACCCAACGCCTCCGGCCCCCTCGAGCGCCGCCGAGAAGATGGAGTCCATAGCGAGGATCTCCGACCTGCTCGAGAGCGGTGCGTTCTTTCTCTGCCCTTCACCCCCTCGCCCTCCGTCCCTCGCCCCCCACCGCACCGCACCGCACCCTGGCGAGCTCCAGCTAACTCTTCGTCCCAGCCCGAGAGCTCACCCTCGATGCCGCCTCGGCTGCGCGCAGCTCACGCACCTCTGCACGACCCCTCGACCGGAACCAGATCAAGAAACTGCTCGACAGCCGGAATGATCGCGAGATTCTCGAGGGCTTGCGCCGCGTCATCTCGGTACGCCCACCACGGACCGCACCGCGCGAACCGCACCACGCGAACCGCTCCACGCGAACCGCTCCACGAGAACCGTACCACGAGACAATCTCTGACTGACAATGTCCCAGATGATGTACCGCGCCCAGAAGACGCTGCCCTTCTTCTCGTCCGTCGTCAAGAACGTCGCCTCGCCCAACATTGAGATCAAGAAGCTCGTCTACATCTACCTCATCCACCACGCCGAGCAGGAGCCCGACCTCGCCCTGCTCTCCATCAACACGATCCAAAAGTCCCTCTCCGACACGAACCCCCAGGTCCGCGCCCTCGCCCTCAAGAA
>NW_003315038.1:4402389-4417284 GCF_000150825.1 Verticillium alfalfae VaMs.102
CGGCATCAACGGCGAGGACAACATCGCGGCCGACGTGCGTGCGCATCCTCGTCAAGGACTTTGCCAGCGAGTCGGAGGCAGCGAAGCGGCAGATTCTCCTGCTCGCCGCCAAGGTCTACCTGCACCACATCAACCGCCAGGCCGAGGACGAGACGGCGGAGACGCCCGAGCCCAACCGGGACGAGCACGTCGTCGCCAAGCTGTGGGACTACGTGCTGCTCCTCGTCCGCTACGACACGTCCTACGACCTCCGGGACCGCGCCAGGATGTACCGCGCGCTCCTGTCGGTGCCGCAGCTGGCGACGCTGATGCTCCTGGCCCCCAAGCCGGCCCCCCAGGCGCCGAGCCCGTCCGAGACGCGCAAGGGCTTCCTGCTCGGCTCAGCGACACTCGTGCTGGCCGGCGGCGGAGGCGTCCACGGGCTGCGAGGCTACGAAGCGCTGCCGCCCTGGGTCGCCGAGGGCCACGAGCCGGACCCCCGACTGCGCGAGACGGAGGCGCCGGCGCCGGCCTACGGCGAGGACAGGGTCGTACCGGCGAGTCAGCGGCTCGACAGCGCCGCGCGATCGGCGCCGAGCGCAGCCGTCCGCCCGCTCGAATGAACTGGGCGCGCAGGGTGGGCAGGGTGGGCAGGGCGAAAGCGGTGGGGGCGAAATCACTTGATGATTGGGCTTGCAGAGGAAGAAGCCGACGAGGATGACGATGACGAAGAGGACGCGAGACGGATAGTGATGAAGAGGAGGAGGAGGAGTCCGAGGGGAGGAGGACGACGAGAAGACGAATACGAGGAGTCTAGCGAGGGTGAAGAGGAGAATGACCGGCTCGTCAAATCATCATGAGTTGACCGGACTGAGCCCGTCGATGCCCGCCTTCATTCGGGCCAACAACGCTTTAGACGGCCTGGCGAACACCATGAAGAGACTTTGCAAACAACGAATTCCTTTCCCATTTCACGTTGCCCCCCCCCCCCCATGTTTCTCGGGCGAATCGGGCGGCTTGTCCATTGTGCCGATCGCCGACCTCGTACATTTCGAGCTTGAACCCTGCAACGGTGCCGGCCCGATCGTCGCGACCCTCGACCACCTTCGCTTCATCTCTGTGACCTGCGGCCTCATCTCCAGGACCCCGTCAGAACCAATGCACAGCCCTGCTCCGCCAAGCGTCATGACCCCTCCTCCTACGGCCTCGTTCCACCACTCAACGCTCGCGCCCCCCCGGACCCGCGACTTGCCCCTTTGAGCGTCTGAGCCTTAAGCGACGTGGACCACAACGTGCGTCCCACGCTTGCGGGGTCCGTTTTTTCGAATGCGAGAGGCCGAGTGCGAGCGCGCCATGCACTGCGATTAGCCGCTTGCCTTGTAACGGGTTCTAGAGCGGCCGGGATGCCAGTCTTGGCGCCGCGTTGCTTGTGCTTGCTAAGAACGAGAAGAAGAAGCTTGTTGTATGTTGTGTGTCCGCCCGTCTCCCCGGTCCCGTTCTCTATTTGACTGTCTGCCATCAATATCATCCTGAGGGGCGCGCCCTCGTCCTTTTGTAGACCGTTGATCTGCTACACACCCCCTTTTTTTTTTTTGTCTTTTCTCTCTTTTCCTCGCTCTCGCTTTCTCAGCATTGCTTGCTTGTTTTCTTGATCCCGAGCTAGCCGTGGACGTGGCTTGCTCTAGCATCTCCTCGCAGCGGCAGATCAACCATTCTCGTCCCATCACCTTGTATCTTCTAAGGACCGGACCACCCTGGCTGCTCGCCATGTCGGACGCCCACAACGAAACGATCCGTCGGCCGTTTGACGAGTGCAACGAGATCAGCATCTACTGTCCCGTCGAGGCCACGGTGCTGGGGTACTACCCCAACTTTGGCGCCAACATCTTCTTCGCCGTCGCCTTTGGCATCGTCACCATTGTCTCTGGCTACATCGGCATCAAGAAGCGGACATGGGCCTACATGGCTGCCGTCACGGGCGGCGCCCTCCTTGAGACGGCTGGTATTGTTTTTTCCTTCCCCATCTACGTCTCTCCTCAGAACGCACCAGGAGCACTAACAACGAAGCAACAGGCTACGCCGGGCCGCGTCCTCCTCAACGACAACCCCTGGAACTCGGACGCCTTCCAGCTGCAGATCTGCGCCATCATCCTGGCGCCGACGATGCTCTGCGTCGCCATCTACCTGACGCTCAAGCACGTCGCCCTCGCCCTGAGCCCGCCGCTGTCCCGCATCCGCCCGCGCCTCTACCCCTGGATCTTCCTGCCCGCCGACCTCTCGTGCCTCGTCCTGCAGGCCATCGGCGGCGGCATCTCGGCCGCTGCCGGCCGCACCAACGCCACCCTGCTGAGCCACGGCAACCGCATGATCATCTCGGGCGTCGCGCTGCAGGTCGTCGTGCTGCTCTTCTTCGGCATCATGGGCGTCGACTACTGGGTCCGCGTGCGCCCGCTGGGTGCGCGACGCGCCGACGCCGGCACCCCCGACCGAGGCCGCGCTCGCCGTGTACCGGGACGCAGGTTCAGGAAAGTTTGTGTGCGGCAATCGCGGGGGCGTTCACGGCCATCATCATTCGATGCGTTTACCGGTTCGTGGCTCCCGTTTTTTTGCCTTGTTCGGAGAGGATGCAATTTCGAAGAAGCAACAGCGCGCTAATGTTTGTGCAGATTGTCGAGATGCCTGGCGTTGGGGAGACGTACCTTTCTATCCCTGCGTCTGCTGCTTTCGGGCATGAAGCATCCCCTCCACACGTAGCGTTCCGCATCTCTCGTCCGCTGCTAACATACTCCAGAACCACATCATGCAGGACGAAATCTCGTTCATGATCCTCGACGCCACCCTCGTCCTCGTCGCCGTGTCGCTGCTGACGGCCTTCCATCCCGGCATCTTCTTCCCGCAGATGGCCGGCAGCAGGCGGGCCAAGGGCGGCGCTGCATCGCCCGAGCAGGGCGTCGTCACCGAGTCGAAGAGCGTCGCGACCTCCTCCAAGGAGGGCAGCAAGACCGAAGAGTCGGGGAGAGAGTCGGCATAGGCCACGCGGAGGGACATCTGCTGTAGATTGTACATACAGGGGTTTGACTGGACATACGAAGGCTTTTCGCGACAATGCGTCCAATTAGATTTGATACGGGTACGCAAACAGGAGGGCGGAATCAATTGCTTTAGATACTCCTCTGCCGTTGCGCCTCGTTCCGGCGGTGTTGTGAATGCTGAAGCTGCATCGAGGCGGAAGGCCACCGCCGATGTACCCTCCTCCTTCACCCAAGTCGACACGATGCTGGGTATCTCAATGGCTATCGTGCCATGTATTGGAATCGCCCAGGTGAAACGTGGAAGAGTCTAACAAAGAGTAAATGGTGATGTCCCCCCATTGTGACTTGGAAGGGTCCCAAATGATCTATACCCATGAGTTGAATGGCTCAACCCCGAGCTTTCAAGTCGGGTGCTTTAGGCTTCCTTGGCTAGTATCTCGCACATGTCCATGATCCGGCAATAAAGTCGACCACATCCAATGCCAGACATGGTCAGTACAGCCAGCCGTCTCCTCATAGCATTGGGCCCCCATTGCCCTCTGGTCATGTGCCACTTTCAAGGCACGCGATATTCCGGCTTTGACTAGAAAGGTTTGACGCGGACCTGTCCGCACAGTGAAGCAGTTTTACTCCTCCAAGTTTTCGGAACTTGATGGGCTTTTTCTAATGTCCGCTCCATTCATCTATAACCGTGTTGTCACGAGGAATGCGACGATACCTCGGTCCCACGACGATTCTGCGTAATCACTCACACCAGGTCGTTGAAGGATGGCGTTTGTTTCGGGCACTCGGGTACTCAGATCTGCAGATATACTTTTCGGGTATCCGCAAAGCAACACAAGCTTCGACCCGGTCACCCCACCCCCGTTCCAACCTAATTCCCTTCCCGGGTCCCGTCATCACAACCACCATCAATTAGCCTGCAGCCCAGCACACACGTCGAGGCGGCAGACATGTCAACCGAGTCACGCCCCGGCAAGGCGGCCGGGAGAAGGGCCTCGCGCTCCTCGCTGGCCTGTCTACCGTGCCGCTCACGTCATCTCAAGTGTGACGGCCGCCGACCGCAATGCACACGATGTACTAACACCCAGGAGACCTGCACCTATGCTCAGTCTCGCCGCGGCGGTCTCGACCGTGCTGCTTTGGCAGCGGTAGCAGAGCGACGTAAACAAGGCGCCGCCGCTCAGGAGGCAGCCCACGGTCCGCTCCTCTCGCCGGTCTACAGCGACGATATCCAGAGCAGCATACCAACAACGCTGTGCCACGACAACTTGGCGCAAGACAGTGGCAGATCGGCATCTACCGTCACCATAGCGGCAGTGGCACCGCTGGATATCGACTACGATGTCGCTCAGGACAGGCTTGTGAGCCTGTACTATGCCAACTTCCACCGGCTTCATCCGTTCGTCCCGCCGCAGAAGTGCCTCGTCCAGCTGTGCAGCGACGCATCGAGCATGTCCACTTGGAAGCCCCTTGTGGCCGCTTTGCGTCTCGTTGGTCACATCTACGATGTACGCGAATGGCCGTCATCTATCGAAGCGGACGTCCTGAGCTGTCTGTCGAGCAGCGCATGTGAGAGGCCAGTGGCAGTCCAAGCCCGCCTACTGCTCTCGGTCGCCAGATTTTGGTACGGTTCCGTTTCAGGCGCAAGGCAGCAAATGAGCGAGGCGTTGCAATGCGCCCTCGACATGGGGCTCAACCAACGCGCGTTTGCAAGAACACACGGACAGGGCGATCCGGTCTTGGAGGAAAGCTGGCGGCGGACCTGGTGGATGCTGTACGTGCTTGATGCGTACTATGCAGGGACCCTGGGTCGCGTTGACTTTTCGCTCCAGGACGCGGAGGCCACGGTCGATCTTCCCTGCCACGAGTCGGAGTATGAGTCTGGCGTGAGTGATGCTGGCGGGGACGCGTGGCACAAGAAAGGTTTCCTGACCTTTTGCAGAACATTCCTCTTCCAAGGACCGTTGACGAATTCGCTTCTCGCGAGTTCTTGCCGGAAACACCTCCCTTTTCCTCCTTTGCCTACCTCATTGGGGCTGTCCGGTGCGCGTCGCTCGCCCTGTCTCGGACATCGGTTGTCAAGCCTGAGGAGGTATCGTCTCTGCATATTCTCGATGAAGCCGACTCGGCCATAGACGGTTGGCTGCTGCTCCTTCCAGAGGACCAAAAACACACCATCGATGCATCAGGCACTATCGACGAGCTGATGTTTCAAGCGCACCTTATTATCCACGTCACCACCGTTGGCCTGCACAGACCCCTCTCTGACCTCAGATTCAACACCGTGGAGGACATCTCGAGCTGCGCGCGAGAGCCAGCCCGCGGCAGAGCAAGTGCCGATCTGATCAATGTGCACACGATCCGTGTGATCCGCGCTGTCGAGGCACAGATTCGGCTCCTCGCGCTGCCGGCTCGGCCTTTCCACCACACGCCGTTTACGACGTGCATGGTCAGCGAGGGCACGCTGGCATTGCTCTCTGCGTGTAAGTATTTGCTCAAAGGGAAGGAGCTCGCTGTTGCGAGGGATCAGATTCGTATGACTGTTGGGTGTCTGAAGACCCTTGGTGAGGTCTGGCCACGCACGGCAGCGAACGTGGGGGAGATTCAGACGATCGCGAGGCACGTCCTAGGTCTGGAGAGGAGGCCAAACGCGGCCTCTGATGCGTACAATGACCCTTCTTCAAGTAGACGCACGTCAGATGGAGGCCCAGTGTCGGCTTTAGGGACCGATGAGGACGAACTAGAGACGTGCATCTCGATCGCACAGAGTCTCAACAATGGCCAGCCAGCCAGTTCTACATCCGAGGACACTGTCTCGGAGTGGTTCAGCATTGACGAACTGCAGGCCGATTTCACTTGGTGGCCGCAAGAAATTGACGTGGCGTCTTCATCGTGATAGCTAGAAAGGTGAAGCAGAGCTATTTCTTTAGGTATAGACGCTCCGTTTCTACGGCATTTCTCTTTCAAAATCAATCACAGCCTTCTTGCCTCGACCTCTTTTCCTAGCGAATGCCCATGCCTTCGACGCATCGTCAAATGAGAACCTTTCCACTGCCAACGACTGGATGCCGCCCTCGTCAATCAAGGTAGCGGCCTCGGTCAAGCGCTTCGCACTAGGGGACACAATGAAGTACGTATACCGCGCATTGGGATGCTGGCTCGCCTCTCTTGGTTCTGCCTTCCCAAACGCCCATGCTGGTGCTGGATCGCCGACGGTGATGAGGATACCGTCGTCCTTGATGGTGTTCCATGCTTTGGTCAGTATGTCGCCCCCGACCGTGTCGAAGACGACATCGACTGCCTGCACAGTTGTTTCCCAGCCTTCCGTCTTGTAGTCAATCGTCTCGGTGGCGCCGAGCGTCTTGAGCCATTCGTGGTGCTGCGAGGACGCCAGCGCGATGACTCGGGAATCTTCAACTTGAGCGGCCATCTGCACAGAGAGTGACCCAACAGCACCCGAAGCCCCGGTGATGAAGACGCTCATTCCTGCAGATATATTCCCGTAGTCTTTCAGGGCTTCCCACGCCGTCAGCAGGGGAATGGGCAGCGCAGCCGCCTCGGCGTGGCTGATTGTCGTCGGCTTGGGGGCGACTTCATCGGGGGAGCAAATGACAAAGTCTGCCTGACCGTGGCCCCTATCTGCCGAGATGAAAGCGTAGACAAGTTGGCCAATGACAAGGTCGCCGGCGTAGTCCGGACCAAAGGCAGCAATACAGCCTGAGACTTCGTGACCTGGGATGCGGGATGGTGTCGCATACGTCTCGGGCCACATGACGGCGTCGCCGGTCACTCCAGCTGCAGAGACTTTGACGAGAATGCCACGGCCGGTGGGAGTTGGCTTGTCCATGGTACTGTTGGTAATAATCCTGGGAGAGCTCATCTCTCCGAGAAGTTGAACTGCCTTCATCGTGGCGTGTCGTCGCGGGTTCGCGGGGATAACCGTATGCTGCGTCAGGTTGTGTTGCTTGTGCCTACTTTCGCATGCTCAATCAAAAGGTGCTCTCTACAGCTATTTTGTTGCAATGCCATCCATACAGGGGAGAAAAGTCGGGCTTCCAGCCGGCGGCAACCCGGTGTTTGAGGCATCGGGAAACGGCAACGGGTGACGTAACGAGTACCCGATGAGTACCCGGTCCGGGTATTCAGGGGTCCCGGGCTTTCGGCATTCAGGCATCTCGGAGGAGATGTAATAGGAAGAAAAACGAAAACATAAAGATGATGAGTGATCTCATGGATCGATATATTTAACTCCCGACGAACAAGCCGCAAAACAACGGAGCCTTCATCCTCATTTCTTCACCCGGGCAACATTTCCTCATAAGTCCCCACAACGCTACTCAATCGCCAGACACCCACCTCGCACAATGGACCCAAGCAACGAGGAACTTCGGTGAGCTGAGACTTCGGCCGCAGAAAAGTGTTTGTTGTTGAGGCTTACGTAGTGTCCCGCCAGCGCACGCCCCCGCGAGAAAGGTACTGTCCTCTACGATCACGAGTTGAAGAACGCTCCGGGGAAATCGATCATCGCCCTCGAGGTCGCCTTCCCTCCCGGCGGCTGGACGCCCCCCCATAGACACGCTGGTGCTACAGTTGTGGCGACTGTTCTGGAGGGCCAGATCCTGAGCGGCATGAACGGAAACCCGCCGAAGGTCTACGAGGTTGGAGAGAGCTTTGTGGAGCACCCCGGATGCCACCATACTGTCAGTGACAACTACAGCAAGGAAAAGCCGGGTAGGTTAATGGCTGTATTTCTGGTCGATACAGAGATCGTTGCGAAGGGAGGATATGGGGCTCTCATCGAGCTTGACGAGGGGTGGTGAATACTCTGGATCGTGGCTGCATGCTTGCACCGAAGGATTACCCATCCTGAGCATGCTCTTATCCCGTCGCTGCACGACAAATTGACAAAGAATCGGCGAGAGTACGGGTAACACGCTGATCAGTTATTCGTCTCCTAGCTGCGCTTCATACATTTCTCGGCTGGCGAGTTGAGTTGGAAAGCTTCACAATGAGTACCTCAACGTTATTCAACCCTGTACCCAATCTGCAAGTCTCCCACTGCCAACAGAACGTTGATCCCGTACAACGAACAGAGAGCCTCCATGCATGTTTCCATCTTCAACATGACCCTAACCGAGACTTGTACCAGCCAAATGCGAAAAGCCGTATCAAGGGCAATACGAAGCTGCCATTTCGTGAGTCCAGCCGGGCCCAGATTCACCGCAGGCAGATTGGGCGGCCAAATGCAATCATCCTGGCTCTTCATTGTTCATGTCTACTTGCTCTCCCCACCCAGCCACCTGTAAACGACGGAGAAATCCCGCCCCTTGCAGTCCTCCTGCTTCTCCGCACTCTCATAGACCTCCCTCGCCTTGGCCGCCAGCTCAAGCCTAGCCCCGGCCTCTTCAGCCGCCACGATGGCCAGCCCAAGATCCTTCTTCATGAGCCCGATGCCGAAGCCGCCGCTGTAATCGCGCCCAGCAGGGCTGCCGTCCACAACGCCGGCGACGGGGTTGTTGACCTCGGAGGGCCAGCACTTGCCCGTGCTGACGTTGATGACGCCGGCGAGGACGGCGGGGTCGAGGCCCCACTTGACGCCGAGGTTCATGGCCTCGGCCGTGGCAATGTTGTTGAGCGCCAGGAGGTAGTTGTTCGCCAGCTTGGCGGAGAGGCCCGCACCTGGGGTCCCGCAGTGCAGGACACGGCGGCCCATGCGCAGGAGGATGGGTTCGGCGCGGGGGAGCAGGGCTCGCGGGGGCGCCGAGCATGAAGGTCAGGGTCGCGGCCGTTGCGCCGACGACGCCGCCGGACATGGGGGCGTCGAGGAAGGAGCCGTGCGAGGACGAGGTGATGGAGGTGGCCACGGCTTTGGAGGTCGAAGGATCGATGGTGGAGCAGTCGATGAAGAGGCGGGACGCTGAGGGGGCAATTTCTGAGAGGATAGAGGCGTAGACCGACTTGACGTGAGAAGGCTCCGGGAGGACGGTGATGACGGTGGTCTGGGCCAGGGTTAGCTGGTGACTGGCATTTCACCTTGAGCGCATCAAACGACTTACGGCGTCCGTCGAGGCATCGGCTGCGCTATCGGCCAGAGTGATCTTAGCGCCGCCAGTCTGGCCCTTCTCCATCTCGGCTTTGAGACCGCTCATGGCAGTCTTGTTAATGTCGAAGATGCTGATTGAGTCGCTCGGCGGAAGCTTGGCCTGGAGGTTCCTCGCCATTTGGTAGCCCTGGTATGGTCAGCCATCCCTTTTTGGCCATGGGTACCTCGAGGCAAACGCACCATTTGGCCGAGGCCGATGAAGCCATACTTGTCCAGGCGGCAGGCGGATGTCGCAAACCCGCGGTGTCGAGCTGTGCGCAGCGCTGTGCGTATCCTTGTGGTGCTGGGGCGCATGCTGTCTGTTGGTTCACGGCCGTGAATGCGCAATAGTTTCGTCGGTAGCAGAGATTGCAAGAAAGCAGGCAGATAGATTGGAGAGTGTCCAGGTTTCGATCTGAGCTCGAACCGCGACAAGAAACCCGTCACAGCTGGCCGACTGGTGTGACGCGGGGTGTTGTTACCCGAAAGCCGGCCATTGCCGGTCTTAGCCATCCAGCCGTCCCTGTTCCCGCTTGAGCCGGGCTGGGGGCGCGGTTGGGGAAGCTGGGGAAGGCCGCCCCATGTCCACAACCCCTGGCGCTCAGGGGCCGGGCGGACGTGGAGAAGCATCACACACTTGTCCTGTCTGGGGTAGTCTGTAGCCGCTGGCTGCGAGAGATGAGGCGCTGGCTGCGAGAGATGAAGCCGCTGGCTGCGAGAGAACCGGAGCAGCGGAGGAGAGTGAGGATGGATCACAACGATTTCGAAGTCGAGGTTGCAAAACATATCCAATACCATCTCGCGCATCGGGTCCGCATCACTGGCCATGTATTACTAGAGGGCAGTCATGAAGCCGCTGCCTTTCCAGCCTGCCAGCCCCATGCACATGTCCTCCTCTCGCCTTCCTTGCCCTCTTCCCCGGACGCCGAGGTTGGCTTCTGTACAGTAGGGCAGCCCCTTTTCCACGTCGTGAATACACCAATTGAACAATGACAAATAAGAAGTTCGGCCGAGCTGCCAACAGCAAAGACCTTTAAGTAGGGGGTATGAGCGAAAGGGGGGGAAATGAAAAAAGACGCGTCCACCCGACCCACGCCTCCAGAGAACCGTCCCAGAAACCAAAAACCACTCGTGTCGACCCGTCCGTACCCAGCTCCAGCAGCCCCTGGGCTTGTTTAGAACACCCCCATAAGGAAGGGAACAATTGCACTACAGCCATTCAGTCAGTAAACCCGTTTGTTTTGTTGGCGCGAAATGTGACAAGACTCACCCGACGGCCAGAGTGGCACTGATTCCGAGCAGCGCTCGGTTCCGCACGCGTTCCTTCTTGAGTTGCACGTTCGGCTTGGTCCGCTTGCTGCTGCGCTCGCTCGACTCTGGGCCCTCCTCCTCCTCCTCCGCTGCTGTGATGTCCTCTGCCTTGCGCTTGGACTTGACCAGCTCAACCGGCTCCTTCTCTTCGCTCTCGACGTCGACATCGCCGTCGGCGTCGGCCGCGTCGGTCGTCTTTGTGGCAGTCGCAGCTTCGACCATCGACTTGGCCTCGGCGATCATGCGCGCCGTCTCTTCGGCTGTCGGGGGCTCGGTGCTGGAGAGCGGCAGCTCAAGCGCCACTGTGGGGTGCTTGGCCTCGTGACCTTCCTCGTCGATCTTGACATCCTGCTCGACGACCACCTTGACCTTTTGTCCCTCATCCTGTGCTTGCAAGACGACGGCGGGCTCAAACTCGATTGTTCTCGTCGTCGTTTCCGCCGCAAGACTCGGCAACCTAGTCCTCCTCAATGACGCCGTTTAATCTCGGCCTTGATGGCAACGGCGCCGCCGTCAGGTCAACCGACTCGGACTTGACCTTGCGCTTGCGAGGTGTCTTCCCCGGGCGAGGAGCAGGAGCTGCAGACTTTGTGGGACTGGCGGAGCGGCGGAGACGCATGCTGCGCGGCGGCGTGGGAGGAGCCAGCTGGGGCTGCGGGGCCTTCTTGACCTCAAACTTGGGAGGAGCGGCAATCTTCTTGGGAGGACTGTCGGGCTGTTGGGTCATGGCAATAGTTGCGGGATCCAGCAGGGCCTGGATCCAGGGCAGCACGCCGTACTCCTCAGCGAGGGAGAGGGCATGGTCGGGAGGGATCCAGACGTTGCCCGCCGTCTCCTCGGGGCTGGTAGACGGGAGAGACTTGATGTAGCGGCGCTCCGTCTCCTCCTCGTGAGCCTCGGCGTACGGGTACGTGGCCTTGAACATGCCCGTGGCGGAAACGTAGCCGTCGTGGCTCCGGCGCATCAGGAAGTAACTGTTGGGGCTCGACTTGAAGATGCCCGAAACAATGCCCTTCGGCACGGGGGCGCGGAGGTGGGCGTAGTCGAAGACTCCAAGGGATGTCGAATCACCGTCCACCTGGTTCACCATCTTGGCCGTCAACTGGGTCTGGCCAAGGCGGCGACGCGACACGAGATCCTGGTCTAGAGCAACTGTTAGTCGACACGCGAAATGATGGCTCGGAGGAACGCGAACGGCGCGATCGTACAAGGCGGGATGTCATCGATCATCAAGGGGTTCTGCTTCGTAGGCAGGTGCCGCTCGGTCGAGGGCGTGATGGTTTCGGGGGCAGTGGCGGCGGCAGGCATTGCGTCTGTTGATCGCGACGACGCGGCGAAAATGAGATGATGAAAAAGATGACGGCAAGCTCGAGGGTTCGGAAGGTGATCCCGTCGAACGCGACAAAGTATTGACGCGAAGGAGGAACGCGCGACCGCTGCGTAGACCAACTAGCGACCGAATGCCGAGGGTTGACTGCGATGGGCGCGTGGTGTCAGCTCAGAGGTCAATGGGACACGTCCGTGGTATTGGAAGCGCGAAAAGCTGGGGCCAGGTGGTCGCCTACGCTACCGAACCGCGCGCGCCGAGAGGCGAGTCGAAAAGGAGTGCGGCGAAAGAAAGGCTATCGCGGTTGATGATCGTCCGGGACGGTCGATGAGTGGAATTAAACCGGTTGACTATGGGGGAAGATGGTGACACCGGAGAAGGAGAGAAAAGATGGAGGTGGTGGGTGGTGGTGGAGGGAGGAGACGACAGGACACGAAAAGGATGGGCGGCGCAATTTGGGCGAAGCTTCACCACTTTTGGCGTCCACTGTCGAGGAATTGAGGGTCCCCTCGAGTTGTCGGGGGGAAGGGCGAATGGGCGGCAGGCGCACCTCAGGCAGGGCACGGGCGGCAGGGGCGGGCGGGAGGTCTGGGGGGTGTTTGATGGAAGGAAGAACTGAGGGTTGAGCTTGGGCCTCTGCTCAGGGGTACATCATCTGCAAGCTATTATTGCGGGAGGACAGTTGTACCTCGCAGGAAATAGGAGCGCAGCTGCCCGATTCAGTCCTTGGCAGGCGCTATTCCGTTCTTGTCCGAAACAAATTGGGGTGGTCCCCTTCTCTGGTCAGGTGCTGTCCTCTCTTTGGGCGCACCGTCCCTCCACTCTCCTCCTGTTGAGGATTTGATTACCTGAGCCACCTCGCCTGTGTCCCTGGTCCCAGTCCCGAGTCCCAATGGGAGACTCCAGGGCAAATTGCGACATAGGCCTCCTTCTCGATCCTTTCAGCTCCATGAAGGCCGCCCTCGAATGTGCTCGCTCCCTATCGATGGACCACCAGCTCGAGCTATCATCCTTAGCATGACCTCAGCCCGCACGAACGCCTGCCCCCGACCCAAGCTTGCCGTCGCTCCATCAGCGTAAGAGTGGGGGAGCACAGGCGTGGCGACATGGATGCCCTCTACCCATCATCCTGCACCTATCTGGAGTTGCTACCATGAACCATCTGGACGGACCGTGGCTCGTGGCTCGCTACAGTCCTCGCCGGCGTTGCTTTCTTCTTTCCTCCTGTCGCTTGCGCAAGTGGTTTCTGGGGAGCATAAACTGACAGCAGGCGGACCAACCGCACAGCCACGGCGCCCTGTCTCCAACTCAATCACAACATGCGCTGCCTGGGTTGCGGAGATGCTACTTCGAAATGAAGCAGGCCAAAAAAAATCCCCGTAGACACCCGATCCGTACCTCCTTTGCCCACGGCCCAAGACCCTCGAAACAATTGTCACCGGTTCACGCTGCGCCAGATGGGTTGGTGACGTGGTCTATGTGTGAGTTAGGTGTTGGCGCGCGGTGGTGACCACAACCGACTTCTGCCATCAAGGCAGGCCGAGACAACGGGTTTCCCAGGCATCTCCGCATACCTGTACCTCGTCTCCTCTCCATCCCCTTCCGCTGCTGAAGGGGTAAAGAAAAGACGCAGTGCGACCAAGTCAAGTCATTCCCAGGACCGATTTTCCCTCTACCCAGCAGACCCTCCAAACCACATAGGATTTGGAGGCGCTTGAAATGGCCCAGACGGGTGCCCCTCTTCCTCGTGTCCAGACCGCCTCGTTGTCAATCAAAAGGGGCTCCTCAAAAGGAGGGGCAGAGGAGGGGCGTATCTGCAAGGTGCTCCCATCATGGCCCCCTATTCGTCCGTCTGCCGCAAAATCCCCGTCTTCTCCAGAGGCTGCTGTGTTGTTTGTTGCTGCTCATGTTGCCCCGATGTTATCGTACCAGGGAATTGCCGCCGTGTGCCTGGATGTGCCTGCATTTCTCGTAGTCCTCCTCCAAGGCCTCGAGCCTGTTCGCCTACTGGAAGAGCAAGAGTTTTGTTGGTGCAGATCCGTCCCTCGCCAACGAATGGTTCGCCTCACATCAGAATGGCTTCTCCTTGGACCCCCACCGTGCGTGTGACAGATCGTGCCAAAGCCGTGGCGAGACAGCATCCAGAGCATTCCACCTCAAGAAGCCAGCTTTCCTAGCAGTGAGAAGAGGGGAGAGGGGCTTTGGAGGGGCAATGGGAGGTGGCACGCACCGCGGCCCCGGCTGGGTCGGCGGACAGGGCAGCATGAGGCACTGCGGCCGCCGGGGAGCGGCTCTCTTTTGTGACTGTGACCGCAAATCCAACGTCAATCAACCATCGCCTGGGGGCCATCGACAGACTTTCTCCTCTCCTTTCTCTCGCTCCAACCCCGCCCCCTTTCCCCTCGCTGTTTTCCAGCGTCTCCTATCCTCAGCGACGCTTGTGCACTTCCTCCTCACCTTACCTCGCACCGCACACACCAACTCACATCCCGTACCGCGCACCACACACCGTTGGTAGGTAGAAAGCTCGGCACCCCACACTCCATAAAGGCCGCGATTCAGACGGTACACCGCACAGCAACATCCTGTCGAACCACCACAACACTTCAAGATGGCTTCTCATGCCGCCCACGATGACGATGTCATGCCCGAGGAGACGCAGGGCTACAAGCTCTCCCAGCCTAAGCAGAGCTTGGCGGAGTACCAGCAGATGGGTGAGTGATGCTTTGTTTCTTTTCCGTCTAGCATGGCAGAATGCCGAACGTGAAGAGCGCAGGTGGGAGGGAGAGAACCGGGTTGGGAGCTGTGGGGGTGATGGTGTTGCACGGCTGAATGTGGCAAGCTTTGGCAGAGTGAGAGCTGCCCAGGTCTCACCGACTACATCATGCGCCTCGGTGTGTCTGCAGGTGAATGACGACCCGATCAATTCACCGAAGTTTACCGAATGCTCACCGAGGCCGTGAATGAAGCTCCACGTGGTCTGGCATGACAAGGCAAGACAAGGCAAGAGCACCGTCAAAGGAGATGTCGACACTGTAAGCCCGGGCACCTTCCTCACGAAGGCCATCATGACCCGGCATGCCTTCACCAGGCCAGTCCCCCGGGGAAGGCTTGCTAGCTCCTTCCACGCCCGACACTCATGAAGCCACCACCTGCGGTCA
>NW_003315038.1:4418188-4420392 GCF_000150825.1 Verticillium alfalfae VaMs.102
TTAACCCTTCAAGATTAAGGAGAGCGCCACGTTCTTCATGACGGCCAAGTTCCGCGTCCAGCACGAGATTCTCAGCGGACTGCAGTACGTGCAGATTGTCAAGCGCAAGGGTATCCGTGTTTCCAAGGACACGGAGATGCTGGTACGTACTGGCGTATGAGCCGGTTCTGGGACAACCTCGCTGACATTTCCTTCCAGGGCAGCTTCGCTCCCAACACAGACAAGACACCCATCTACACCAAGACTTGTGAGTTGATCAGCCAGCATCGACGGCTGACCCCTTTGCTAAACATGTCTTAATAGTCCCCGAAGAGGTCGCTCCCTCGGGCATGCTCCTGCGTGGCACCTACTACGCCTTCACGAGCTTCGTCGACGACGACAAGAAGGTTCACCTGGCTTTCGAGTGGAGTTTCGACATTGCCAAGGACTGGTAGAGGGCCGGACGCAAACGACGAACTGATGACGACGGACTAAGGAGGGACAAGGACGATGAGACGCAAATGACTTGGCCATGACAGCCTGTCCAACATGCGCTCTTGTCATGCTCCTGCTTTCGGATAAAGTCCTTCGCTTGCTTTTACTCACTTACGAATCAATGCGATGAAATGCATCATGACTAGGCCTTTCTCAGTGATGTAAATTGCACTGCTCGCCGGCAGACTCTCCAATGGACATGTCTGTCTTTGTTCGTCATGATCCTAACCCTAAAGCCTTACATCCTCCAGTCCGCATGCTGCAGCGGAGTAGACATCACATTGCATCGCACCCTCCCCCGCGACGTCGGCTCGCCTTTGTCAATCACAAAAAGTAATCCGGCAAGCCCGTGCCGTCCGCCAGCTTCTCCGGCCCGTTCTGCTGCATGTCCTTGACCTGGTCATTCTCGGGCGCGGCGGCGAAGACGTTGAAGAAGCGCTCGCCCGTGTCGCTGACCTCGAGCACGCTCGCCATGTTGCCGCAGCGGTAGCAGTAGTTGGGCGCGCTCCAGACGGTGCTGAGCCTGTCGTCGTACAGCACCTGGAAGCCCTCCTGGCACAGCTGGTGGGCGCGCAGGATGTGGCTCATGTTGTTGACGGCGAGGAACTTTCTTGACAACCTGCGCGCCGAAGGTGTAGCCCGGCGCCGCGCGGCGACAGGGAGAACTCGTCGCGGTCGGGGTCCGGGTCGGACCAGACGAGGTCGGCCATGGGGCCTTCGTGGGGGATCTCGCGGAAGCGGTCGATGACGACGATTTGGTCTATGGAGTGGATGGAGGGAGAAAGGCCTGTGGTGCGGGGGCGAGGTTGGTCTTGTCAGCTTTCGGTCCTGAGCGAGCGGCGGGGGGCGGGCGGCCACGAAACACGAGACGTACCTCCGTGAACGCAAAAAATGTCATTGTTGATGACGACACTCAAGGTCAGGAAGTCAAACATGTCGGTAAAGTAGTGCCAGACGTTGGCGTTGCCGTATTTTCTAGAGCACTCTGTATAAAAGCCATAGGACTGTGTGACGCCACGGGATTCGTGGTTTCCTCGAATCAGGTGAACGCGATCGGGGTATCGAAGTTTCAGACAAACTAGGAGAGAGATGGTTTCAACGCTGAACATGCCTCGGTCGACGTAGTCTCCTGTCCCGTCAGTGTCAGTGGTTGGGTTTCTCGTAAGCAAACAAAGACGTCGTGGGACGAACCTAGGAAAAGGTAGTTTGTATCTGGGCACCATCCTCCGATCTTGAAGATCTCGATCAAGTCATAAAACTGGCCGTGAATATCGCCGACGACAGTGACTGGCGCTCGCACGTGGACAACGTTGCTCTCTCGCATCAGCAGCTCTTTCGTCTTGGCGCATATGGCCTCGATGACGGGCTCGGCGAGGAGTTCTTTTTTGTACAGCCGCGAAATGCACTCGTCCAGGTCGACCGATGCTGGCGGCTCAAGTCAGCAGGGGAGCTCAACCAACTCTGAAGACTGGCTCGGGACGCCAACGGGGCAGCCTCGGTGGCGGGGCGGAGGTACGCACAAGGTAGGCTGGGCATGCTGGCGAGCTTGCGGTTCTACGACAGCAAGCGCCGTCGCAGATTCGGTGGTGATGGAAACTTGCTGGAAGCTGCAGAAATCCTCTCTCACGAGGCTGGTCGGCGGGACGATTGACCCGTAAGGATACGAGCCAAGCAATGTTCGGCGGGCACCTTCGCGGCGCTGCATCAGCATGGTCGGAGAGGGGTGGTCG
>NW_003315038.1:4421467-4422600 GCF_000150825.1 Verticillium alfalfae VaMs.102
CGTTGCCTCCTATTCCTCCAGCTCCGTCTGCTTCAGGGTTCGCGAACCATTCCCCTCCCCCGTCATATGGGCCATCTGGTCGTAGACCCCAAGATTCTACTGCTCAACCACCCAGAAATCAACGTTTTCGCGACAAGGATCGCAATGGTCGGGGGAGAAACAGGAAGAATCAGCACCACGCCGATGATCGAAGGGATAGGGACAGGCACAAACATGAAAAGCAGGTGCCCCGTGAACGTGACCCAAGTTCGCAACCGATCAACCCTGCTGAACGGCCCTCCATCAAAGACTCGCCTTACGCTCGCCCGGTCAGCGCCTCTCGCGAACATGGGGTCGGAAACGAACGTGATTGGGATCAGAATCATGGGGCAGACTTTCGCGAGCCGCCCGAGCCGCGCGTTCCTGACGAGATTCGCAGTCCGCTGTCGCGCCCTGCAGAGTTCCATGAGCTTGTCAAGCCCTCAGCAGCTCAAGGTGCCATGTACGTTTACACCAAACTTTGTGATGATATGAATATTGATGATGACCCAAGGCCCGTTCGAGAAATCCCACAATTCGATTCGATGCGGGATGATCCTGCCTTTCGGTCCAAGGGGCAGGCATTCAAGCCTCAGCGTGAGGCTCGACTGACCCCAAAGCAGCCGAAACAGCCAGGCGACGTGGCAAAAGCACCTAGCCCGCAGCCGCCGGCAACGCCCCTCCGCAAGTGGAAAACCCCTGCCGAGATTCTTGCGGGCCCCAGTCCTGCCATTCTCAAAGCCGCAGAAGAGAGGAACAGCAACCGGAAACGACCTCACGACGACACCCGGCGGCAAGACGAGGGCGGCCGGCGACAGGATAAAGAGCCTCTGCGTCGTGAAAGTCATCAAAAGAGACCACGTTTCGATCAAGGCGATTCTCGCGACTCCAATCGATCTGCTTCTCGTCCTGAAACCGACCCAGGTCTCAAGATGAGGCCGTCGTCATCCCACGACAGGGAACGACCGACGTGCTCACCACACAGAAGCTGGGACAGGCCGTTCGAGCAGAGCCCTCGTGGCCGTGACATGCGCGAGCGTTCCTTCCGAGACGAGTCCGCCGGCGATATGGAAGGCCGTCGCAGTCGTTCGAGAGACTCCTTCCACCGCGACAGC
>NW_003315038.1:4423296-4436484 GCF_000150825.1 Verticillium alfalfae VaMs.102
GGCAGGTGCTGCGGTGTTTTTTCTGTTGTTTTTTTTGGTGCTTGACTTTTTCTTTTTCGGTTGGAGTGCTGTCTCGGGTGGCATGGTAGTCTGGCGTTTCTATTATTTCCCACAGGACGATGCATTTTAGTAGTGTTGATTGTTCTGGTGCCATTCCTGCGTGTCCCTCGTTGATGCTCCACCACAAAAGACCTCGTCGCTCACAAGACCATCGATGAAAGGAATCCTGCGGTCATGGCGCGGCAGCTTTCTCGACCGGCATGTCTACCTCGCCTCTATCTTCTACAGGTCGACTACACCGCATCGCCCTTGGGACCGGGAAAAACCAATAGAGGCCGTGCGCCCTGTACGCCTCGTGCGGCGTGGTGTTTTGTTTTCTGCTGTTCTTCGACACGCGCCCCGTCTCAGACTGGGCGTGCGACTCCACCTGCTTCTAGCGCACAGTCTCGAGGCTCCTGAGATGGAGCCCCCTGGCGTTCGTTTTGTTTGGCCAGCCGCCATTTGACGAGCAAATCGCAACGAGGCTGGCGACCGCCGCGTCCTGACGACCGAATGTTTCCAGAGCCTGAATCAACACAAGATTCACTACAGTGTACAGGGTGGTAAGTAAAAAATGCAAGGTGGCGTCAATTAGCCTATGGAATCCTGTCCCGTCTACCAAAAAAAAAAGTGTACTATAATCCACAATGAATAGCCTGTCTCCCTAGATGAAGACCCAGATCCGATCCCAACAACCCCTCACGTGGCAACAGTTGAGCGTCTCTGACGCCTCATGTATGCCGCAATGTCCTTTCGAGACCTTCATTGGAAGGTTGGTCTAAACCGGGAACCCTCCGTGATTTGTCAATGGTGAAGAAGGCGCTTAAGCTCGGAACTCCATACGCTTCTTAAGGCGGTAGGCAATGGCACGCTTGCGGCCGGCGGCAGACTGTGTGAAGGCAGCAGAGCCACCAAAGGGACCAGCAGCGGCACCGTTGCGAACACGGACGACGCAGACGTTGTCGGCGCCGCCGACGGAGGCATCGCAGGTCATGCCAGCGGGCATCTGAACCACGAGGGGGAACTCAGAGTTGGTGGCCAGAGACAGGCCCTGGTTGCCAAAGGGCAGGCCGGGAACGTCAGTGCTAACCTCGGCAGACTGGAAAGCGGCGGCGTCAGTGCCGCCAGAGGTGCCGTCAATATCGGGCCGTCAGCGGACCAGCACCGTCCTGGTTGATCTGGCGGAAGGTCATGGTGACAGCACCGCTTGTCGGACGCCGTAGGAAGACCGCTGGAGGCACCCTGGCCGGCAGAGGCAGCGACCATGGTCTCGGGGGGGCCATCAACGGCGTTACCACCGCCACCGAAGAGACCGCCCAGCTGACGGCTGACCCAGTTCTTCGCGCGCTTGTTGTTGTTGTTCCTGCCACCACGTGCACCCTGCTGGTTCTGGGGGATGTTGTCTTCCTGGCCGACAGAAGAGGCCGCGCCGTTGTTCTTGGGGGCGGTACCGCCACCCATGAAGTTGGCAATCATGGTCTCGGCCTTGATGGGGCCATTGCCCTGAGTACGGCCAAGAGGGCCAACCTCGCCGGAGCTGATCTCGCGGTCCCTGATGATGGCCGTATCGGCCTGAGAGCCGCAGCCGTTGGATGAGCAGTCACGGGGCGTGCCGTCCGCAACAGACAGGCCAGGCATGCTGACACCGTTGGCTCCCTCGATGGACTTGACCATGCCGTGGGCGTTGGCAGTGACGGCCAGAGCGGCGATGAGGAAAGTCTGGGAACGCATTGTGAAAGTATGTAGAGGGCTTCGAACTAGAAGATGGAGGGAGGACAGAAGAGTGGAAATGGTACAGCAAAGTGAATGCTCTCAAAAGGCCACCAGGGCGAAGAATGGAAAATACAAGGAATAGTGTAGGGAAGACTGCTTGATTATCGTGCTTGAGGATGGAGAGGAGAGAGAAGAGTGTTGAGGGAGGCTCGGGGCAAGATTCTTTATACAACTTGGATGAGGTTGCATCAAGGGCCTGGCACCAGACTTGACAAATCCCATAGGCTTGAGCAAAGACATGAGATGGTAGGTGCAACTTGGTGTTGCGGTTTGCATCTCGGAATCAGATCTTTCCAGGGGTTGTGCGCTTGCCGTCTGTTCCTTGTTGCTTCTGTGCTTCTGTGCTCCTGAGCAGCGCGCGCGCTCCACGACGAGGCCTGAGGTGAGGTCCGTGAGGCATGCCGTTTGTTCCCGACCGGGAAATCCTGTCTAAGCTCCAACCCCCCTAGCTTCGTATCATTGAGTGACAGGCCACCGTCAGCTTCGCTCGCCCACAGACAGGTGTTGTGTGTCGTGGCAAGGTTGAGGTCTTGTCGGAGAGAGGGCTGAGCCTCAAGGAGGATCTACGAATCGCATTCTCCATGTGGAGAGGGATACACATAGGTTGACCGGGAAGGGCTGACTACAGCGGGTGTAGTTCTGGCGGTGATGTCGGCGTCGGCAGGGGTCTTTGATGCTGCATGAAGTTCGCCTGTGCGCTTCCGGGTTGGTTTCACGATGGGGCTTGGCCCCCGGGTAGGGGTTGTCAAGGAACTCGAGGTCGCGATTGGACCAGTGCGCGACGTTTTGAGGCAGCCCCGGTTGCAAGGCTCCAGCAGAGCGATGTGCAGTTTCGTAGATCTTACGGATGTGCTGCAAATCCGGGGGCTTGCCGCGGTAATGGCTCATCCTCTTGACTTCGAAAGAAGAGCGATGTAAACATCCAAACATGGTCAAGTTGTAATATGGTCGTTTTGTGGTTAGGTTCCTAGCCGAATATTGAGCATGACTGGGGACAGTTCATACTCTAGGCCAGACAGCAGGGTTGCGGTTGGCAGCGTCATCGCCATCGATGCCGGACGAGCTTTTCGATGCTCTGGAGCCGCCGGTCATCTGTCGGTCATAGGAATGCACAGCGGCATCATTGGGCCTTCTGAAACGATGGCCAGGCTGGGAGTCAAAGCTCGCGGCTCTCCGCTCGCCCCATCAACAAAGCAAGGGACGCCAGGATATGGCGACAATAGACCGCCGTGCCGGGGCTGATGACGTTGAGCATGGATCTGCAGCGCAACAAGCTGCGTTGTATGTTCGTCGATGGCCCTCGCGCCTCGAGAATGGCGTCGGATGGCACGAAGCAGCCAAGTCATCGCCGTCAAGCCAGACACGGGATCAGATAGCCGAGTCGCGTCGTCTAGCTGCCATTGGTGCCGAAGGCATCGCTCGCTCTGTACACGAGTGGCGTAGATTCTGTCAAGGCTTGTTCATCTTTGTCAACCCGACGAATTGTCGTATCTCGCGATGTAGGTTGGGTCGAGGGAGTTCCAATCAGAACGTCCAGGGCCTGTAGGCTGAGGCAAGTGCACCCCGTAGACAGCCCCTTCCCGTTTACCCAGAGCACCGCAGTGGCTGCTAACCCTGTCGCTGCACGCGGATCATGGTGAATCCACAAGGGGGCTGCTGGTGGTTCTAGGTAAGGTACCGGGGTTAGGTAATCCCCCTGGTCGCTAAGATCGGATCCGCAGGTGGGTGCCCTGCCCCTGTTGCTCCTGAACGGGCTGTTGCTTCTCGCTCCGGCGCGCTCTGTGCTCCTCCACCTAACCTTATCCAGATGCCCCCTTTTCCACTTCAGGCTCGCTATCCACCCACCTGAACGTCAGGTTTTGCTTTTGAGGTCGCCTCAAACAGTTGCTTCGTCTGGAATTCATCCGTTCTCTCATCCCTCGACGACGATACGAATTTGCACGTCTCTCTGCACACCCACCAACTGGTCTAGCTCGTTCCAGCCCGGAGCCCTCCTCGATCCACAGACTGCCTCGTCCCCTTTTGACGTGTGCGTCTTTGCCCATCCCAACTTCCTCGAGAATGGCACGCCAAGCTCGTCTTCAAGCAAATCGTCCAGAAATTTCAGTGTATACCCTCTCGGAGCAACGGCTGCCCATCGCAAGTGTTACATGCAGAGTCCCGAGAAAAGCGAACGCGAGCACCCTTTCATGCCTCTCGGCGCCCAGGAATACTGACCGCCGGCAAGGTCTCTCTCTCTCTTGGCGTTGATTCAGACGGCAGATTGATCTCGCCTCGAACGTCGGATGATGCACTTCTCGTGCTTTTCTCCAGGCCTCTATCTCGCCTCGTCTCCTAATCGAGTCTGTTCCGCGAATAGGATGTGGTGAGCGGCTCTCGGGAGGAAGGCGCCTTGCTGCCCAGATGGCATTACGGAAGTCGAGTACGGCATCATGTGATGTTTGAGGAGTCACTACATTCAGATGAAGAAGTTATGACTCCACGCTGCCGTATATCGTACGAGATAGCCCGTTCAGAGATTTTGACAGTCATTACATCGTGGCAATTCCAAAGCAGCAGCCCCAACATGTCAAGCATATCTTCATTGTGTATACAGTATCACCATATCGGGAATCATGATTTTTATTTCAACTCATCTCCTGTGTCATGCAGAGGTCCTCGTTTTCATGGACATTCTTATCATCATTGATAAGGTACACCATCAACCCAGAAACGGCAACTTAACTCTGATCTGCACCTATTACTGAGGCTCTCTGTCATAGAGTTGATGTAGCTTGTAAGGATGCCTTGGCTTCGTGCAATGTGCATCACGTCTGTGTGATAGTGGGATAGCGGTTCGGGCTGTGCTGCACGGAACGTGCAGGTGAACAACGTCACATATATGGGCTAGCCCACATAATGACAGCAATTCAACGAACCGACTCATTGTCAACCGAGGTGAACAGAATGACACCTAACAGCAATCAAGATCCAATGCTGTGTCCCCATAAATTGTACGTATAATGACCTAACGTCGACGCTCAACATTCGCCATATATGACGCCTCTCTAGTCGCAGTTGCTCCCCCCGTAATCCCCCTAGATAGACTCTCCCGCAAGTTTCTTATCATTCATCTGTGGCTTTCCCTGCACGGCCACTTCCTCATCATACGGCCGATGTCCAGCATCGACCCCTTTGTCGCTATAGCTGTCGGCATCGTAGGCCACACGAACCTCGTCCAGGTCGTCGCCTCCAACCTCCATCCATGTTTTGCTTGTGGCAGGGATGGGGAAGAAGTGGCACAGCGCCCAGTACATGGAGAATGATATGATGAACCCTCCAAAGAAGTTCACCCTGTAAAGATAGGATGCTCCAATGGGGACAGTCGCGCCAATTGCACCGGCAAAGCCAACCACATTGATCAAAATGCCGGCGATGTATGCCGCATATGCCCGCCAGTGGACGCCGAAGGTGTAGTAATACGGACTGTCCTTGCGACCACTGAACAAGTCTTGAACTTGCAGGTATCCGCGGCGCACGG
Organism: Verticillium alfalfae VaMs.102; assembly: GCF_000150825.1. Taxonomy (NCBI): domain Eukaryota; kingdom Fungi; phylum Ascomycota; class Sordariomycetes; order Glomerellales; family Plectosphaerellaceae; genus Verticillium; species Verticillium alfalfae. The sequence continues at coordinate 4,428,629 of NW_003315038.1, forward strand.
CGTAGTAGTCTGAGCACATGACGCCAGCGATCGAACTGAGGAAGACGCTGTAAGCTGAGAGGTAGGTCGTGAACTGGTTCGAGCTTGACTGAAGAGGCAGCAGTAATCAGCATTCTGGTCATTGATCATCTTAGTTGGAACATACCAGTAGCTTCCATGGGCACATCGCGAGGCCGATCGCGGCACATACGTAGCTGAGATGCTTTGTTAACAATCGCTTGCTACGAAATAGCTGACGTGCAGATGCTATTTACCTTCCTCGGCGAATGTTGATATACCTGGGAAGCAGCGCAGTCATATCGGTGCCAGCAGAAATACTATTGGCTGCAATGTTCGTCTATTCAACAGCTTGTCAGTGGCAGTTTGTTTGAGGCATGTTGGCGAGGGTACTCACGCCGAGTTGGGCCAACGCGAATGCCAGGCCAAGAACGAAGACTCCAAATCTCTCGCCAGAGTTGCCTCCATCGATGAATCTCTCAAGAACCTCGAGTGGATCCCAGATGGGGGCGCCATAGAGGGCAGCCGACGCCGAACTGACCAGGATGCCGATCAATGACGTGACGGCAAATCCGATTGGCTTCCGAGCTCTTAGTATGCATATCTCGGAAGATGATTAGAATGTGAGGGACTCACGATTGTGCACAGCTGCGACCAAAGTGCATCTCTGGGTTTGATAGCAAAGCGTGTAAAATCAGGATCGTTGACAATGAGCTAGAGTGTATACTGGTTAACTCAAGATCTTCCGCGAGCTGAATAGCTTGCAGCCCATGAAATGTTTAGGTTTTAATATGAGCTCAGAGGCTCTGAAGATTGAAATCCCAATGACTCACTGTTGCGAAGTTGGCGATTGAAGACATGACTCCGGAAACAAATGCCCAGGACCATTCACTGCCCTTGGCTTGGGCGGGCTGTCGAATCATGGCTCCCGTGTTACCAGCCTTTGCAATAGTCCACCCCATAAAGGCAAAGCCTGCTACAGGGACGACATAGGACTTGACAGTGAAAAGATGGCGCAGTTTGTGCACCGGGACGTATAGGAACTTATAACAGTCAGCACTGATATTAGACTGTGCCTAGCCTTAACGAGCACAAGTGGCAAGTACTCAGGAACACGGCATGAACGAAGGCTCTCAGCTTACAGGTAGTGAGATCAACCAGAAGAGGAAAAAGGAGACGAAATCTGCTGTTGTGGTGTCTGTGAACGCGTTGCTCGGAATTCGTTCACGATCCTGCTGCGATCAGTTTCCTATTGCATTCACAGTTTTGCATTCAATAATTGGTCTTGGTCTCTTACCCAGCTTTTCCAAATCGCTCTTATCATTACGTAGATGCATCGGCCTCCGATCCAGGACTGAACACCATACTACTGCAGGTCAGCTACATATTTCGAACTTATGCGCGATGAACGAGCGCGAGGGAGGGGATTTTTGCCTACCCATACGCATGCTAAGACAATAACGAGTCAGCTATGTTTCACTAGTGTGAAGCAGGATAGTGGAGCTGCCACGCAAATCCACGTTCCTTGATCCTCATGACTTACCCATGGCAGTTCTGTTGAATATGATCTTAAAACAAAGCAAATCAGCAAATCAGATCAAAAGTACGGGGAAAATTTGGTCAGATGCAAGGAGTAGCCAAATTTGCCCGGTCACTGGTTTGTCAGATGATTTACTCACCCAAAGTGCTCCCCAAATTCCAAAGGAGCTTCGAGCAACCACGGGGAATCCGATATGATAAACCGCACCTATGCGGCCGATGAGGACCACAAAGATACCAGCTATGAGGTACCCAAGCCATACACAAATCCAAGCTTGCCACCAGGAAAGCCCGGAGACTACCATTGAAGATCCGATCATCCAGCTGTTGATATTGAACGACTGGGCAGTGTTAGGCGTGTTTTAGACGTTGGCATGAGTGTGATGAGTGCTGAAAAGTGGAACTGATGGGCCAATGACTCCTAAGGTCGAAACAACCTTCAAAAAAGATTATAAGAGCTGTAGAGAGTCTCAGGGGTTGATGAGAGCCATCGGAGTCCAGCGGGGTGCTGCACCGTAGACCAGTGCAGGGGCAACAAGACTTCATGAAAAGTAGAGCACTTACGTCAGCGACCCAAAAGGCCACAAAGTTCCATGTTCCCCAAACTCTGCGAGCTTTCTCGACAGGCTTCAGATCATGGTTGATGAGCTAGGGTCGATCAGTACCTTTCTGCGAGGGCACAGCAAGATCGCGCGTCCTCACCATGAGCTGGGTGTTAGACAGTCCCTCTTCAGTCTGGTCTACGGCCAGTTTGTTGGCCCAGTGCTTCGTCTTTGACCCGTGCACGCGCTCCCTGACTTGTGGGCTGGTGGCCTCCATTTTGGCCTCTGGGTTCGATTTCTTCGCGAAACAAGCCAACTCAAGAACAAACAGTAAATGCTTGGCCAGATTGATTGAAGAGCTCTGCAATTCTTGAATGTCTTCGCTGGGCAGAAAAATTGCCGCGCTGACAATTGTGGTATGATGGTAGTCGCGGTGGAGCTTCGACGTTGTATGTCAGAGCTATGACGGAATGCCCAGTCCAAGAACCGGCCGGACAGTAAGATCCGTAGGAGGTTCTCCAACGTTTGGTGGGAGAGTCGTCGGTGCTGGCTGGTCGAAATACTTTCGACGTTGAGTGGCAAGGAACAGATCCCGTCGGGTGCGGTAGGGCAGGTTGGAAGTGAGACAGGTACCGTAGATACACAGAGATGGATATATATATATATCGGTAGCAAAGCTCACATGCTACATAGCGCAGAATCCAAGGTTTGATGGGCAATCGGCCGCTTCCCAGCAATCATTGCCTATCTAGCTCGTCATGGGGGATAGCTCTGGTGGACCAACTGATATCGGGCCCCCACACGGCTCCAGGTCTCTCCAGTGATCCCTGTCGCACGCGTTGAGGTCGAGATCCCAAAGCCTACATGTGCTGTTCCTGTTGCTCCCCTCCAGCCAGAGCAGGCCAGAACGCGCCGGCGGCGAGACCATTTGACACCACATGCCACGCGACGATAATGCATGGCCGCACATCGGCAAGCCCGCTGTGCGCCACGCCAGCATAGAGAATGCAGACTACCACGGCTGAAGGGAGCTAGCAGACTCAAGCTTCGGGGGCAGCGCCATTGGCTTCAACCATCGGCATCTTATCGCCGTTCTCGTCCCCGGCCAGATGGGCGGGTTCTTGCGCGGGGCTTCATTGGGCGGGCACACGCAGCTTATCGTTCCAAAGTGACCCCGCCAGCGGGCTACCCATTACTCGATCTCATCGAGTCAAACTCAGCGATACGTCTGACGACATGGTACAGATTATGTTGACGCTCAGCCAATGATGCTGCCGTCGCATAGGTCCAAGGGATCAACCCCCCTGCAGTGTACCATGGACAACCCACAAATGAGACTTGTCGGGCTCTCGATCACGGTTGGGTCGAGGGTTCCTCGCCGTCCACAAAGGACTCGTACCACTTTACCCCAGAAGAAGGCTTGTCTTGTGTCCACTCCTCTCCCTTTAACCGTAGTAGGGATTCCTCAAGAGTTGGCTGCGTGCAGATAACGGAGTCCCAGCTGAGGGCTTAGCTTGGACCCTTGACAGCACCGGCACTTCACCAGTCTGCACCACGTTCGGAGCTCCCCCGCCCCCAGCTGTTTCGCCAATACAGTATCTCAATTGGGGAGGAAGGCCATCCGCGGCTGCGGGGGTGGGAAAGTCCGCGAAGGAAGCCCGATGTCGCGGACTGGGAAGGCCTCAAACCAATGCATCACATCTCCAGTGTCAATCCCAATCTAGACTATGTTCTCGAAGGCCCCTGACTGGCGCATCATGGTTGGGAAGAAGCCGCAACAGCAACATCGCGCCTTCCTCGGCCCCTGGCCAGCCGCGGCACTGCTTCCATCGCTTCGAGCTCGTTGATGCTTCAGGTTCTAGCCTCATCAAGGGCCCATCGTGAATTTCACCGAGAGCACGCTAGCAGCGCAAGAAGTCTAGTGTATTTTCCATCTACGGGCGAACGTGACCCGCTTATCGTGTTCTTGTTTGACTCGATGAGATCGAGTAACAGACAACACGCGGGTTGGCTCGTTTTCATGCGGTGTTCTGCATCTCCGGGTTGGGGTAAACGCCCGTTCAACACCATGTCGCAAAACTTGAGGTGCGCTACTCATGACCTGCATGATACTCGTGTCCACACAATCTCATGTCGGGGTTCAATTGTTTACCCAGCAGGGGCACCGTCTACTCAAGGTCCGAGCATGTGAGGATTGATTCTGGTCGCAGATAGGCACGTATGGCGCACGACAAGGGCAACCCTCACATCCGCATCTTTGTTCGACCTGACTATGTAGCCAATCTGTTACTTTTAACGCTCAATCTTCACATCCACAACGCGACCTCCATCCCTCAAAGCCTTATAAACACGACGCAGGGCACCAGCCCTGGTAAAAATCATGTTCCTCTCAGCGTCATGGGTCTTGACGACTGAGTCCATACCCCCCTTTCATGAACGAACCTACGGCCTTCAGCTCGCCGATAATCACCAGACCACAACGCTGGCGTGTGAACATGACGTTCGAGCGGTGTTCGTTGGACGTGAATAGTGGTCCAGTGGACTTGCTGGTGCCCATGACGACAATCACAATGTCGTTTTCGCGCCCCTGGTAGCCGTCAATGGTAGAGGTTCGGGCATATTGATGAGTGCGGCGGTATACTCGGGCCACTTCTTGCGCATATGTCCAAGGCCTTCAACATTGGCGGCGTATGGACTTAGCATGACAATGACCTTGGCCTTTTCGTGTTTGGTCCTGATTTAGTCTACGGCAAAGTCCACGGCTAGCTTAACTTGGTCAGGACAATTCCTAGATCCAGAACGCGGGTCGGTGCAAACGCGAGACCTAGGGCAGTTGATAAAAATAGGAGGCGTGAATGAACCCGAGTGCCGGGATGCCGCCGTCGAAAGCCAGGCGGTTGAAAAGGTTGCCGTTCGCGTCAGCCGAAAGCTTGGTCATCGCAGTACTCGAATGCTGTTAGTTATAAATTAAGTTGAGACGAGGAGAGGGAAAAGCGCGAGGTAAACAGTGCAGGATAACCCCTTTGAGGTACACTGTGAAGAGGCTCTTTCCTTCTAGGCAACATGATGCTGCTGTCTAGAATAAAAGCACTGCTGCTTGGTGTTGATATCACGGCGGCCCTAGTAGCGCTTAATGGCAGCTTTCACACGGCCGTAAGTGCGCTCACGCGCAGCTATCAGCTATCCAATCGAGCTAAAGTATACGTTTTGAATCAACGTTGGTATTCAATTGAGCTGGATTTATGAACGATACAGGGCAACGACTATTGCAGTAACGGTCTCACCCCTAAGAGTCGAGATCATAGTAGATGTGATCGAGGTATTTCATAAACTGCTCATGGTTGTAGCTTCGCTGGGGACCACCGGTCTAAGCACCGATTTATGAGGTGCCACAGAGCTCTTATGTGGGCGGTAGCGATGCGCATTCAACGCGATCTTGTCACGCATCTGCTGCGCCAAAGCTGCGCATTCTCTGCGTTACCCTGAGAACTTTTGCGGGTAGAGGAAGGGATACCCGAGAGAGCGCCGCGTGGGGGACTATTTTCGTACAAAGCTCGGTCATCGGTAGTATACTGGTGGTTGCAGGCATGTTTGAGGCGGCTGTTAAGCGCTTCAAACGATCTTCTCCCGTGCGTCGAACGTCGTTGTCGAGCATCTTGTTATTTGTTGGTTCGCCGCTTTGTTGCCACGAGTTCGGGTCCTTGTCCAGTGGGGGAAAGCTTGTATAGCTCATGGTCGGCGGCAGATCTATTACTATGTAGTTGTGGAGCATCTCGCTGGGATGACACCTGGGGGGATTCTTACGAGACGCCTATCAGACAATAGGTAAGGAAATGATACTTTGGCGAATGAGCCAGGGCCCCTTCACAATCTAGCTGCTGAGGCGCGGTGCGCAGACTCAGCCTTGTGGCTACCTGGCAACACCCCTGATAGTGCATTCATGTTCTGTGTCCACTCAGCGCGGTCGAGATGCACTTGGTAGACATCGCATGAACAGCAAATGCGCAGCGGTGTCAAAAGTTATACTATAGATCTGATGAACATATGATGGTGCGCACAACTGTGAGGCCTCCAAGTATGCACCGACTCTGAAGCCATCAAGCATGCACTGCTTCAGGCACTCAGACAAACAGCTCGATTGAGGCCCCCAGTCTTTATCGTCAAAAACGCACAACGCGTGACTTGCAGTATCCCGTTTTTGAATATTACCACGTTACGATTCAGTTCTAGTCGTATGCGACTTCAGCCCTCGCTGAGTAAGGCAGGACGACGTTGAATCAAGATTAAGCGATCTCTTGGCAGTCAGTTAAGAGCAGTGTGTAAGATAGGAGGGCGTCCTAGTCAGGAAGGTGGTTTAAATAGCGGGCATGTTGAAACAGGAAGTCAGTTTGTGTAGCAAGGATGTCTAGTTGAGAGGGAGGTTCAGTTCCAGAGTAGACATGATCATTTTAGACTTACGACTTCGCTTTCTTCGAGTTGAGAACATGTCTAAATATCGAGTCTGGGAACCTCAGAGTCAGATCAGATCTCGCAGCAGAACCTTTACATCCATCGCTTTCAGTTAACAATGTTCTTTCTGCGCCTCTTTGTACCACTTAGCCTTGCTCTGGGAGCTATCGCTGTCCCCTTGGACACCTCTGAGGTCCAGGAGCAGCTCCCCGACGGCCTCAACCTCTGCATTGAAGAAAAGAACTGCGAAGTTTACAAGCTCGACGACGGCGCATGGTCCTTCCGATACATCCCAGGTATGGAGCCTGGTACGGATTGGTATAACGAGCACGCGAACACCACGGACGAAATCGGCCCTCAGCCAGACGACGTTCTCGATAAGCGACATTCGCCATGCGACAGCAGCAACGGCAGAACATGCTCGTCTATCTGGGTCAGGCCCGACCGTACTCTATACGGCACACTCTGGCCCAGAACTGCCATTCAAGTGTAAGTGATACATTTCTGGCATCATCCCCGATCCTTTGAGAAGCCGATCTAACACTACACAAACGTAGCCTTGGGCATAACTGCTACGAATTTGGCTGTAACGTCGGCCAGATTTCGCAGTCGACGTCATGGTCGACTGGTGGCGGCCCCGGAACTATCCCCGATCAGCTACGTATCACGCCTAACGGTGTTTTCGACCCGTCCATCCGTTGGCATCTCATTGTTGCGATTCAAGATGTTCTTAGGGATATGACAACCAGTCATCGGGTTATTAGCGGTCACACTCATCATACCCCGCCATGGTCGGCCACGATGCACCAGGCGCCGTACCGTATCCACGTTGCTCGCTTCCGCAACCAGGCTATGCAGGGGGATCTGTCAGTGAACATTTCGATGCGAGGTGCCGGCGCTTGGGGATGTGCTCAAGTGCTGCAATACCTTGGTACAGCGATCGGGTACTTGAATCCAATGCTTGGCGGAGCTCTGGGCCAACTTTCGGCCTTCTGTGCCTAGGGAGCTGACAAGCGCCGTTCAGCAGAGTATATAACTACAGTACAGACATATAGCAAGCACCGTCGCATGACGAGGAATATACTTGGTGATACGTCTATACGGCTACAAGAACCAGCGCAGCATGACACCCCGAATGCGACCCCGGGCGACAGCATAACACAAGTACGACAAGATAAGAGAGCCAAGTACAGGGTCACACCATGGGACCACTGGGGACGGGAATCAAATGACGATGATCACGGCTTGATTATGATCACATGATCAACTATCTAAGGATCTTGATTTTAGTAGCCTACACATATCAAAGTTTACAAAAGCTCCCCTTGA
>NW_003315038.1:4437118-4439862 GCF_000150825.1 Verticillium alfalfae VaMs.102
CAACGCCCCCGTTGCGCACCTTGTTGGTACCACAAGCTGTGGCCCTGCGACCTGCTGCCCGCATCTTGTCAATCTCGACCAGCCACCGCTCCTTGTCGAAGGCGAGGAAGCCGTACGGCAGGATCTCACAGTGCCAGGTCGGTCGCCCCGCCGCGCATGCCCACCGACAGCAGTATGGGTATCTTCTGATCCTTGTACCGGATGCGCAGGATGAGGATGTTGATGTCGCTTTCGAGCGGGCCTCGGAAACCCCACGACACTATACACGGGTGTCGAAATGTGGGAGAAGGGCGACTGAGGGTACTGGGGGACGAGACAGTCGACGCTCAGGGGCGGGTCGTTGCCCTCGAACCTGGAGACCCTCACTGTGATGTGAAAGCCGTACTCGAAACGCGGGCGGTACGGCAGGATGCTGATGCCCGAGGTATCCCTCGGCGTCTTGCAGAGGATGTACAGATTTCGCACCTCGGAAATCATGGCTGAGTGGATCGGGAAAGCGCGCCCGGGAAGAGCAACTCGCCGGTAGACGTTATTTTCGACCAAGAGCGGCAGACACATGCGCCTTCGCTTGTCTGGATCGGTATCGTCTGTACTAACAACATCCAAGACTGCGCAGACGGTGTGGACGGCGAGAACGACGGGAAGCCTGATGCGCAGTCCGACATTGGTAATCTGATACGGCGCGGAACTGTGGTTCCCCGGGGCGGGAACAAACTTTCCCGAGTCAAAGACGGCTGGCGAGGGTGCCAGAAGTGACAGCCAGCCGTGCGGCACCATGTCAGCCTCCCAGGTCCAGCAGAAGATGGTCTGGTCGTCGCTGTTCTTGATGATCTCCTCCTGCAGCCGGAGGAACGCCTTGGACCCTTCGCCGTAGATGAGCGGCAGGTGAATGTCGAAGATGCCGAGCAGACAGTACGCCGTGTCTTCGACCCTCGTCGTTTCACGTTTCGCCGCCCAGCTGAGGCGCGCGGCGACGCTGGCGGAGAAGATCTTCTGGCTCTGCCCGAGGTAGGTGACGTCGATCCCCGTGATGGTCGAGATGGGGAAGCGCAGCTCCTGGCGCGTGCCAATGTCCTTCCAGTGGCGATTGAAGAAGGTGAGCTTCGGGGGCGCGAGCAGTTCTTGCAGGGTCCAGCCGCGGGTGAACCAGCGGCTGGCGCGCAGCTCCAAAGTCGGTCCCCTCCGTTTGAGCTCTGTGGAGAGGGAGAGTCCCTCGATCGGGGGCAGAGGCGCCACGCCGAAGGGATCATTGCCGTCAACGTCCGAGAGATAGGCGTAGCAGACGGCGGACGCTTCATACCACGCAAACATGGAGTTGATGGCTTCCGACAGCTCGGCGCTGCTTGTCTTGTCGATGCAGTTTGTGTCTACCCACAGGTAGTCGAGCCCGTCTTGTTCGGCTTGCAAACAGGCGGCCATGATCTTGCGGTATCCCGGCTTGAATGTCGGTCTCAGGGGGGCTGTCCACTCCTGGTAGGAGACCTCATTGTCGCCTGCCCACGTGTGGGAGAGGATGGCGTACGGCGGCGTATCATCTCCGTAGAATTGCGTGATCTCTTTGGTCCTGACGTTGATGAGCCGCATGGAGCTTCTTTCCCAGGCACGAGCTGCGGCGGTTCATCCAGAGTCAGTGGCAACCGTCGACAGTTCGTTTGCGCGCGAGGAGTGTACAAAGCAAGCCTTGTTGGAGCCGATGCGCGTGTGGTTTGGAGGAAAATTCAGTCGAGCCTCGCCCTGGTGAGGGGGTGGGCGAAGCGACAATTATCGGTTACCGTGCGAAGCAATGGTGATCAGGTTTTGCACTGTGACGAGGGAGGATGGACGCGGCAAGAGAAGCATCGTTCCGTCACCATGTTTGTGCTGCCTCGCTGAAATTCTGTCGAGGCCCAAACGCCATGCCATGCTATGCTGAACAGACTAGATATGCCAAGGAATCGCTGGAGAGAAAAGAAAGATGACCTCCGCGCTGCATGTACTCCGAGGCTCGACTCCGACTCATGCGTCCCTCACCAATCAGCGGCCCAGCCGTTCTCGTTCAGGAATTCCTCGGCCGCCTGTCTCAGTGCCAGGTTCGGCCGCAGCTCAGCGAGTTGAAGCGGCTCCCTCGTGAGGGGGTCACTCGGATGGCGGCGCAGGTGCTCCATGATAGATGCTCTTTCGTAGGATTTGCCCGTCTTGGTCTGCGGGCTCACGTTAGTCAGAGCGAGAAGAGACAAGAGGGAGCGCCAGGGAGTAACACTGACAACCCATGGATCAACAAAAACGTTAAAGGTGATGTCGTCAATCAACCAGTCGGGAACCTCGCGCTTCTGCTCGCCCCGGGCCCTCGCTGTTTCGAAAACCCTCCGAATGTCAGTCATCTTGGCGTCCCACTCGGCCGCCACGTCACCCCTCTCGCCCTCGCTCTCCGCCGCGGCAAGTGCCCTCTCTTTCTCGCGCTCCATCGTCTCGATGACGTCGACCTCGAGATACTGGTCCTCCCTCTTGCGCCTCTTCTCTTTGTGCTCCCACCTCTCCTTCTTGCAGCGTAGCACCAGCGCCGTGACGGCAGCGAGCGACCTGTCGCCCGTCTCGATGCAGAGGGCGTGTGCGCGCATGGCGGCGGTGATCGCGCCGTCAAAGTCCTGCAGCGAGACGAGGGCCTGCGCCAGGTAGTACGATGCCTTCATGTTGTGGCGTTGAGGGCGAGGCGTCTCGCAGTCGGCGACGACGGCATCCCAGTAGTTGAGCTTGAGGCGGGCCAT